>NW_020897765.1:2224024-2304116 GCF_003984885.1 Neopelma chrysocephalum
ACAAAACAGTTCAGTAGACCTAGACAGCAACATGGGGTTAAACAGCACTTTTCTGGCAACTCAGTAACACAAAGTAGGAGAACAGTAAAACAAAGCAGGAGAAACCAAGTGCAGTAGCATCACTTCCAACTGCAGCTACTAAATGTGGGGGGAAAACGTCTTTTTTAACACTGACAGTACATACAATCCTTAAGAGAACAATGCCAATTGCAGGACACATGAATTGCACTTTAATAGTCTGCTACCGTGCAGAAGGAACTTTTTGCAATAATCATGCGCTTCAATGAAATAAATACGCAAGGAAAGGATTCACAACTTTGATTCTTACTTTCAAAGTCCCTTTTTATGGAATCCTTAAGATTTCCAATAGGAAGTAACAAAACTATCATGCAATGATGAAAAAAAAAAAGACAAATACGGTGTTTCAAATTATCAGAAGAGAACAGAAAACAAAAAGCATAATTATGATACTTTAAAAATCATGTTGCAGCTGTATTTCAAATACTATCTGCATCTCTTAGAAGAGGATATAAGTAGCACTAAGAGACATCTAGAACAGTTAGGAAAGATATACAGTATGAATGACAAAAATGTCTTAAGATATATAGGTCTAAAAATGGTAACAGGGAAATTACAGACTTATCAATTATAAGCCCTGTAAAGATGCTGAACACTTCTAATGATTATTCACTGTATTTAGAGACGTATCAAAACATGATCAGCAACAGTTACAGAAAAAGTACATCTTTTTACAACGCACAAAGATTTGAAACTCACTTCTCATTTTTCAGGTATTAACAGCATAAATGGTTTCAAAAATTATTACACAAATTCACGAAGAGACCAATTAATGGAAAAGATTGATAGCTGCAGATATTCAACTTTGAGAGATATGCAAAGGATCCTAGTAAGAAAACATCCCGGTTTACAGAATTCCTTTAAAACATTGTTCTAACACAGACCTCATCCAGTTACACAAGGAAAGGCCAGCACTTGATCCATCCTCCTTGGGACTGATGGAGCTAATTCTAGACTCTCCCCAAGCCTCAGCATAGAACAGAAGGAGAAGTGTTCCCCTACCACTATTCCCTTCGACACTCCATAAATTAGTAGGAGGCAGATAAAAAAGGTGTTTTATTCTGGAAGGAAAAAAGAGCTACTGTCTTGGTTCCTTGGTTCAATAACTGCCTCTATTGGCAGCTACGTCTTTCCTGACTTTCCTGTGCCCAAGTAGCCTCCCAGCCATCTATTACAGCCAAGCTATTGAACTCCAACATTCTAAGGTGTCAAGAAAGGTTAGATATTGTGAATGGAAACCACATATATGCCAAAAAATTACATGCTGTAACAGATGGACTTCACATTCTTTGTTTTCCTTTATTTTTCATCTCTGCTGCCTTACGCATTTTCCTCTTAGTCTTGGCTGAATCCTTCCTCTCTTTATCCAGCCCTTATGGACTACTATTGCTTGCTTTATTTAGAACCTTACAATTACTCTTCTTTAAAATCAGTTCTGCTCAGAAAAAACTTTGATGCTTCCAGCTCATTCACTTCAGTTTCAAAATACGTCTGAACTGACTGTGCAGTAATACCTACATTCAAGTCACCATCCTTTGGCCATTTGTTACTTGGTTTTAAGCGAATTGGTTATGCATACAAAAACTAAATTTCAATTCTAAGCTTATCACTATTCCCACAACAGAAAAAGAGCCTAGTGACTTTGTGCCTTGAAAGCATGTCACTTGCTGTAACCCATCACTAAATCCCTCAGATTAGACATTTGCCCAGGACAGTTATTACACTTTCATCTTCTTCTTCTTCATGGCTAGGCTTCGCGAACGAAGATTTGGGAAAGGCTCTACCCAAGTTTGTTGCACGCGCGTTGGTGGCTAAAAAGGCCAATACGAGATAGGCATGTCCGGTTGCAAAAGGCACAGCAGAAAGACTCCTTAGGTGGTATATTCTGCAAGGCACGATTCTTTCTGTGTTGTCTTTTCTCCTCAAGGGTGATCCTGTGTGCTTTCTCAAAAGCATCAGCAGCGTTATAGATGGTGTGTTTCCAGGCCTCCCGATTGGAGGCCAGAGTAGACCAGTTATGGTGGTCAATATGGCCAAGGTTGAGATGTTGTTTCAAGGAGTCCTTGTATCTTTTATTACACTTTACGAGAATAAAAACAAACCAAACCAACCAAAACAAAACAAAAAACACCACACCCAGAACAAACAAAACAAAACAGACAACCCCCCCCCAACAACTTGAATTTGAGATTCTTACGTGAAAGCTAACTATAATGACAGCTTATGAGCTGCTTTTTCATTTGTTTAGGAGAATGGGGCAATGGGTGGGGGGAGGGCCTGTTTGTTTGGGGTTTTTTGTTTGTTTGGAGTTTTTTTTTTTGGTTTGTGGAGTTTGGGGTTTTTTTATTTACTTGGAACCTCTGGTCATTCTTATCAGGAAATCCTTCTCCTAAATGTTCAAAACAAATAAACAGTGGGAAACAGAAATAAAAGCAAGACAAGTACAAAGGATCTGATAGGATTACTCACACACAAGCTCCAGCTGCATGTTCATATTCTTCAGCTCTGTTACCAGATTCCATGAATCTCAACTCAAATTTCTAGAGCTACACAGGTCCAAACACCACAGATGCTCACTCACTCTTTCTTGACAAAAATTTTCCTTTCTTTTCCAGTTAGTTAGTTAAAGGAGAACTCTCTTCAGAAACTTTTTACCACTGTAGGTAATTCCCTCTCACAAAAACATATGCAGCAAGTTAGATCACTGTCAAAATCAAGTTTTCTTACTGCTATCCTTATGGCCTTCTCACTGACACCTCACATATCTACAGATCTCACACTGAAAGATGAAGACTTCTATTTAAACGCTGGATTAAAAGTATAGAAAAAACAATATGAAGTAATGAGTCTGCATCTAAACTAAGTGTTAAATCCTAGTTTACTTCAAATGGACAAAAAATTTGCTTTAAATTCAGGATCAGATAAGAAGTAGCTTTTCTAACAATATAAAAGTTTATTTCACCATTTCCAGCATTACCACCACAAAAGCCCTGCTAAAAACTGCCCTGATTAGTATTTTAATAGCACATTTTGTGCATATTGCATACCTGTATGTCAAGCTTCTACAGCACTTTTTCAGGTATGTCTAATGCTCCTGAAAGAGAGGTTTATTTGACTTATCTGGAAATACAGTGTTGGCTTACCTGTGCTAATGTTCTGCACTTTATTTATGCTGGGGAGGGTTACTAAAAATGAGCTCCCACTCAGGTATATCAACACGAAGATCTTACAGCTACAGGTAACGTCTGTACAGTATCAGGTAGTGCCATACAGTGAAAAGGCACTGGGACACACTGTCATTTAGTGTACCTAAGACACGTCTTTACATCTCGACTGACACTGCATTTCACAGTTTCCCTTTCTAAAGTGTTTTTAATACAAATGCTATTGAAATCTTCAGTTGTACTTGTAAAGCTATCCCAGTTGGTTCCTGCCATTTTAAGTGCAGCTGGAAGTTCAGACTGTCATCAGCAACAGCACATGGAACTGCCCAGGGACCACCTGACAGCAAATACTTCACTACACCGCAAGAACTGCTGAGGGGCACGAGCTGCAGTGTTGTACCAAGTGACACTACAGTACCACAGTGCAGGTTATCTAGAACTTCAGAAAGCTGCTGTTCTTAGTCCTATCACATCCATATAACCCATTTTAGGACATAAAATAAATTACTTACATAAAAAGGAATCATAAGGAAATGTGGACTTGATAATCAGACACTTGGCCCTATAATATCTGTTTTTAAAAGTAGTATAGGTCCTATACATCAACACATGAATCTGTCCAATATAAGTCTGAATGGATTTGTCCCCGAGCAACATCTTTCAGTGAAAAGCTCCATTATTTTAAGTCTTTTGTATACCACTGCATTATGTTAGCATTTCTATTTAAATTTTTTGTTTTCTGTTTAAAACTTTACAAGGCAATCTAAGCAATTATTACGATAATCAACAACAGCTCTACATATCACAGCCTCTCCTCAAGTGTAATCCTAAAACAACCTTCAGTCAGTTTAACTTCTGGTACTGCAGCTCTTCACATCAAATAAATGGAAAATGTAAATGCAAAGTACACTTCCTTCTGATTTTAAAGACCGGACTGTAGTGCTGTCACCTCTGACTGACGACAACAAAAAAAGAATTTCACCATATGAATTGGACAGTCTTCAGAAGGACAAAGATGCTTCAAGAACTATCAACACATGTATATCACTTATTTTTCAGCTATATTTGATTTCTGAAAGACTTGAAAGTCTGTAAGATCTGAAAAGTACAATTTTCAAGGAGGGGTAAAAAACCCTACTGCTCCTTTTACAGTCAAATCTCTTCTCTACCCTCCCCCCCACACACTTTTTTATGTTCCCATGTCACCTTTAACAGATTTTATGGAGTTAAAAGACTGATTGCTATCTCACATTTGACTTACAAAGAATGCCATACTCCAGTAATTGACTCCAGATGCTGAAAAATGTTCACACTCAAAAAGATTAATATTTTAATTTTAAAATCTATCTATAAAAAAACCCTCTTCAGTTGATACCATTTTATAAGACATTTTTTAAGTTAAGTAATTTTTAAAGGAGATCCTGGGAACTGAACAGTTTCAGGTAAGCAAACACCACCTGTATCTCACTTTATTTTCCATGCAACAGTAGAATTCCATCTAAGGAATATTTCCATGATCTTCAGAAAAGAAATACACCTCTAAAGCAAATATCAAGTTCTGCAACAAAGACATTTGATAGGATAGAAATCTTAATTGCCTCACAGTGTTTCCCTGTTCCCCTATGTATCTATTTTAATTCTAATTCTTAGTTTTATAATAAGAGTTAAAGAACTAATGTAATCTAAGCACAGAACTGAAGTTTCAGTGCATTTTCTCTTTCTGCCTTTTTTTTTTTAATATAATAATGATAATACCACACACTTTTACTCCATGTATCTGCAAAGACAATCAGCCCCTGGAAAAGCAGGCAATTTATTTTCTTCACTATGTAGACAACAGTAATAGCAAAGCTGTCAGATAGATCTCATCCATACAGTGTAGTTTAACCAGATCACTCAGGCCTAAAATAAGTGAGTTTTTATTAGGAGTTCAAACCTAACACCAAATATATACAAGGCACTTTGTTGGCTTATGGGCCAAATATAATCTAAAAGCAAACAGTTTACAAAAAGCTCATGGACTTCTTTGAAAACCTTCCCCTACCAAACAAGAAAGATTTATAGTGGAATTTGAAAGTAGTAAGTACAGAAACTTAAGTAGCCTTTAAGCCCTTCCCAGTCCATTTTCTTTTCTGCCAATATAGATACAACTAACGAAATAGTGTATTCATTCAGATACTTGCTACATTTCAAAAAGTTGGTATTTACATGCCAATTCTGAAAAAAAAATCTATATGGGCAAAATCTAGACCTGCAGAATTTCTTCTATTTGTATTAAATTCATATTTGGGTAGAAGAGTCACAAAACTTAAATAAAAGCAAAATTTAAAACAGTTTAGAAATATTTACAGTTTTTGCTCAGCTGTTTGAAATTATTACATCTTTCTCCTGAAATAATAACTACCAAAATTTTCTTTATTTCTTTATTTTGTTATTAAACAAAAGACCTAAAAGGGAAGCCAAGAAAACACATATTCCCTTTCCTATATTAATTTGCTTTTTGCTTTGTTGCATCTGAAATGTATTACAAGTTCATAATTTAAACATACTATTTGCTGTTGATTGTCAGAGAATAATAAATAAATAAATAATGACATATTTTGAAATTTAAATAGAAACTAATGCCCAGACTCACCATAATTTAGGAATCTAGTTTAAAGATATAATCTTCAAAATTTCCATTTTAACCTGAGAGACACATTCTTATAAAACAATTAACCAGTCAGGTAATTTCCACAGCTGCCAAGATCTTCTCCAATATTAGTAGGCCTTAGCAGCTTGACATGGAACCTCTCTCCTAGCTAACAGAACTTACCTTACCTTCCCTGGGACATTTTTTTTTTCACTTCAGAAAGCCCTCACATCTGTTTTCAGTCAAAAAAAATCCAAAACAAACAAAGGAAAAAAAACTCTAAATTTTTTTTTGAAAGGAAAACTTCATTTTGTTTTGCTTTGTTTTAAATTAAGTTTTGTTTCAAAGTAATGCTCCAAGAGTTTCTAGACTTCCAACATTCACAGAGAGCATGATTTGCATCTCAAGCAAAAACCACTGCTTCCGTGGAAAGTCAGGCAGCTTGGAGACTCCAGAAGTGGAAAGGCTGAACATTTCTTGTTTTCAGCAGCCCATCCAATTAAGTTCTATAGGTTTGTATTTTCATGTTAACTTTTTTTTTAAACACAAAACGAGGCAATTACAGTATGCAGTATGCAATTACCAATAAAAACATCTTGACCAGGAATATTAATTCTTCCTGTATAACAATTATGGTCATGCTTCTAAACATTTTTGTAAAAGGAAATATTCTCAAATTAAAGATATTCCAGTCTAGGAAACAGCTTCAGACTCTTTGAAAAGGATGTTTTAAAAATATTAATCTTTATACGCCTCTTCTCAACTTTCACATTCATAGTAATAGTTTAGGAGGAAAGTCATAATTAAATACAGTACTCTGCTACCTGCAATATTCATTGAGTAGTTTCAAGGGATGTACCTTTTCTATCCCTTCTTGAAATGACTGTCACAGGGATCACAATAGCCTTTTTTTCCCCTAAAGCATCTCAATATGAAATAATGTTCAGTTCTCCATTATTATTCAGAAGTTTTTCATAATTGTTTTCAAAACACATCTCTGTTAGAAGAGATGTGTTCATTGTTCATTGTTTTTTTTGCACGCAGCCTTCTCAGTCAAGGAATTCATTACATCCAAGTACATTTTTTACAACATACAGTTTTAGAAACCACCCTGAAACCCCAGAGCAAGCAGAAAAGATGACTTAATTTCTTCCAAATCTCTGATAAAAGCATAGAACATACTGTGTTGCGAACCAATTTCTACAGACCCATGCTGCCTAACAATTCACTACTAACTACTGTATTTTGAAATGCATTATTTGCCCAGTTACAGACCATTTCATATGCTAAACTGATGCACCATGCTAATTTTTCTTTTTGAAATCAAAGGGACAATACCGTACAGAATTAGGTTCATAGGAAAGAACCAAACAAGAATCTCTGCAAGCACATTGATTTCTTAGCTCTAGAACGTCCCCCACCTGCAAATCCAATAAATATGCTCAACTAAACTGTATCTTCTAGAAAATATATCTAAATTTTCGGAACTGAGAATTGTTCAACTATTACTTTCTCTCACTTGATCATGTTCTACCTTTTTTGTTAAGGATCACTGTAGTACCAGTTTTCAGTTCCTCTTATGATATTCACAGTTCGATAAACTCTCTCCTTAGCTATTCTCCAATAACATGCTTTTTCCAGTCGCTGAATCTTTCTTGTGGCTCTTCTTTTCTTTACACAGAGCAGACAGCGGAACTAGACACAGTATTCAAAGACCAGACGTTCTGAGAACAGAGCTGCCTTTCTCATTAGCTTGCTGTTTATGCATTAAAACATTTTTAAACACAGCTCAGCACAGGAAACTCAGACATAACTGATTAATTATCTTTATACTTTTTCTCTACAGCCCTTCCTTCCCCAGAAGGTCATCCTTATCCTGCAAGTATACATCCATCTTTCTAAGATGCAATCTTTTACTTTAGGTCCACCAACTTTACTCTTAGTTTCTATTCTGACCAAGAGATTTGTTTTACCCTGTCCTCATAACCAGATTAGTTTCAAAAATTGCAGAGCTGTCCAACAGATTTCACAGAATATTGAGATGGAAGGGATTCACAAGGATCACCAAGTCCAACCCTTAAGTGGATGGCCCGTATGGGAATCAAACCCACGACCCTGGTGTTATTAGCAATACCCAGCTCTAACCAACTGAGCAAAAAGTTGATGACTGATGCAAGGGGAAATAACAAAACGAAGTAAACACTGGTTTAATGATTCTCTGATCAAAATTTAATTTGAGACTTAACTATTAACTACAGTTAATGGAAGGGTTTGCTGACTTCCTGTCATTACAGTTCTTTATTTAAAATGTCATGCTGTATCAGTTGAAATGTAGACATCTACTATGCCACTTTTAATAAAAAATAATTAATAAAATTATTTTTAAATAGGAAATTAGTCCAATAAGTGATTTTCCATAACTCACAATAATCACCATTAATCATTACATCTTTGTATCTCTTACTATCTTTCTTCTGTCAGACACATCATAATTGCACAGAATTAACTGACTCACCAGTTTCTTACCACTTCAGGAGTTTTAATGACTTCCTGAAATTTAACACTGACAGTCTAAGAACACAGAAATATGAAGTATTCCTCGTCAGGAAATGTCAATACTTTCAGCTGTAGCTGCTGATAACAAGTGTTTTAGTTAAGAACACTGATGAGGGGATCCCTTTCATGATAATCCCCATTTTTATAAGCTACTACCTTCGCGTGATTTCTTCCCTGTTACCTGATGAATGTCTCCATGTTTTCTACACCAACAATCATCAATTTTAACATTTTAATCTTGTACACCATTCACCAATCTCAACACCACTTCTGCTGAGCCTCAAATACGAAGAATGAAAAACCCTACACGTTAATTTTGACTTGCGTGTTTTCTACTCCATTTGCTTAGTCCTAAAAGGACATTAATATCTATTAGTATCCATTTGTTCTTTGTATTCTACCTCCTCTGGAATACAAACTGACTTTTAACACAGCAAGATGACGACTTCTGCTTTGGTTGTCCTTAGCAGATGCACTTAATAGCACAAACTGTTTCAGAATAACTTTTTCTAAACTCTTTCTCCCAGTAGATTTAGTTAGTAAGTCAAACTAAACACAGCATCGTGAAGATTTAACATAAGTACTGAGGGACTCAGTATCTGAATAAGAATGATTTCAAGTTACATTTCTACTTTGAAACTCAGCATTCTCTTGCATCATCAGCATGACAACAAGCTTAACAGTACAACGATCTTGCACAGCATAACACTTGTAACACTTGAGAAAGGTTCCATCACTGCTTGAATCAGATGAGAAAGGAGAACAAAATACATGGAACCAAGCTGAAGCATTTAGAAAACTCGTATGTAAAGCTGAAATTTGACTGCATAAGACCAACTCAGAGGAACCTGAGTCCCTCTCTCTCCCTAAAAAACATTAAGTTTTCCAATCAGAGCTTGAAACATTGCTATATTAGTAAAATACTGGGTTCAGAGGTGTCCTTTATTTAAAAACTGTCTAGTATTACCAACCAGAGCATACTGAAGACTGGTTAAGGGTAGAATATATATGATGCAGAGATAAAAATGTAGGAAGACAAATTATAAGTTTGCCTTCATTGGGACAAAGGATTCCAGAAGATGGGCATAGCAATGGTGCTGAAACAATGGGCTAACCATTTTGAGGCCAAATTTGTAAGTTAACCTTCTCCAGTCTTCATAAAGAAAAAAAATAATTACTTTATAAGCTTTTTTAGGGTTTACAGTACTTGTAAGGGCATAAAATCAATTATACAAAAATTAAAATATTGAAGCAAATCATCCCTTGAAGTACTTATCTACTGAAGTTGATACTATACAATTTGTTGTACACTTGTAATCAGTACCAGACCTGGGAAAGGCAGAGAAGTGCTTGAAGCAGCAAGTATCCATGGCCAAACTTGGAGACAACTGCACAAGAACTTTATCTACCGTGAAACAGAAATTTCAGCTGACTTCTGATACTTGATTGCTTTCCATTTTACCTTGCTACATTATTCCACAGAAGTCAGAAAGTGCTGTATGCCACATAAAATGTTCCTTTCCCTATTGTTGGGGGACATGAGTTCTCAGGAAGTTCTTCATGCACTGAAGCGTACTCCAAACAAAGAGGGGCCAGAGCCACACAAACTGCTTGACAGAAAAATACAAAATGCATGAAAGTTATTTATCATAACTGTATTTTTTTTCCTTCCCATCACCTTATTAGCTTCTGCACTCCTGCTGAAATAAAGTGCAAGTGTGGTAAAAGAACATTTAATCTTGGAATCTGCTACTAGGACAAGGTACTACTACCATCTGTTCTAATCCCTGGGCTAAAGTTTTCTGTTCTTTAATCAACACTGTTGTGAAAATTAAAAAAAAAGAAAAAAATTAAAAGCCTTCAGCAGAAGGGATCAATGCTTTACATACTATAGACTAGAAATCTTTAAGTATTATTCCCTAGAAAGATGCTGAGAACACAACTACCAGACTTAAAAACTTAAATAGCTCTTTAAAATTGTAGAGCTCAGATGAACTCACCCTCCCTCCCTTCACCACCCTTGGCCCCATTAAAAAAATTTGGATTCTGAAATCACTCCAAAGACCAACCCCATATGGGGTGAACCAGTATCAGCTTTATATAACTCCCACTGACAACTGATTTATATCTTCCTAGACAATAATCTTACAGTGCCTGTGAAATCCCAACAGAAAGATAAGTGTGGTTTGTTAATCAGCTGTTATTAGCTAAAGAATTTTTTTTTAAACAGGGAGAGATATACTAGTAAAATGTTAATTTACTACAAAAATTCCTTATGCCCCTACCAATTAAATCTTATAAAATCTTATTTCAGTGTTTCCTAAGAGGTTATAAACGCATTTCAGAAAAAATCATAAGGGGCATAAAGATTGAACATTTAAGTGATCAAAATCCGAACACATCAGACCAGTTGCATGGCAACTGTAATAAAACCTATGTGTATGTGCTGCAGCAGCTTTTAATCACATGTCCTTATACTATTCATGGTACTTCTCTGTTCTTACTAAGCAGGAAACAGAAGCCTTGTGGACTGGATAAAAGTTTGGAGAGGACAAATATTTTCAGAAAATGAGCTGAATATACTTATTCTGAATAAAACTTCAATGGAAGACATTTAATTATGTATAAATAGCACATGATGATCTGCATTACCTCATAAAATAAGCTTTCCTTCACATTTCATCTGACTTGAGCATTAACTATGAACACAATTATCATACATCATTGAAGTCACGTTTTTCATAATTTTTATGGATCTCAACAAGTACTCTTCAGAAAACTGAAAAAGAATGGCAGCTTCAGATAGCTGCAGTTAGGAAGGTTATTAAAAAAGATTAAAAAAGAGGAGGAGATTCTTGAAAAAGTGCCTCAAAAGCTTTTTTTAGTATGGTCTAGCTCATTTCCAATTCTGCTTCTTTGAAGTAACAAGGCAATTCCAAGTAAGAGTCGGTAAAAACTTTTTGACTTGAGTACCCTGCATTTTCTCTCACTACATTTACGTGCACAAAATCTTACTTGGGGGTTTGGGTCATATAATTTAGATTCACATGTCGGATTTTGTTACTGGACAATGTAGACACATTTCAAAGAGAAACATCCACATATCACACCTGAGAAAATGTATGTTTCTGATAATACTGATAACACTCATATGCCCTTCCTCATTGTAACAAAGTTGTAAATGGACTGCTAAACGGAGAAAATGCTTATGATGAAGTGAGGAAAGCAGCACTAAAACCATAAGGAAAAGGGGAAATGAGGGAGAAGAGTACATTAAAACAATATGTTCTAGTTCAAACAGTATTTTCTTGATAAATTTAGAGCTCACGCTCCAAGACAAAGACATCCCTTTTGGTTTTGTATCTTTGGGTTTTCTTGTTTTTATTGGAGTGATATTGTTTGTTTGTTTTTCATTCATATTCTTTGACAACTTCAGAAAATACCAGTTTTAGACGATGGGTGTAACACTGGCTACCCAGAATCTAAGTATGCTTAACAGAAGTGAAATTATAGGCTGAATATCACGATAAGAGTAATAAAACCTACCCAGTATTTCCAATCAAGTCTTTCAAAACAAGGAGTTTAACATTATCACTGGTATTTTATAGATGGAAGAGTGAGATCTAATAAAGAGGACAGAGGAAGTAAGAATGGATCTGGCCAGGGAAAGGCCTGTTCAAGGTGCTGACAAGACCAGAATATTCAGACAAATATAAGGGGCGAAACATGGGTCATTCACTTCAAACCAAGACCTTGTACTTTTATCTGTTACCCCAACTACAACTACACATAATCCACCTCAAAGAGACTACAACAGATTAAGACAGTTTGTACTATAATAATCAGAACACTGACATAAATCTGGAAGATTGTCTCTGTTCATAACAGGTATGAGGTGAACTTGTTATTAAAATTGTATTTCAAACAAAAGGATAAACAGTGAACTCTAAGTTCTGTCATAAACCATTTCTCCCTGAAGATTTCAATACAGGAAAATATTATTTAATATAGTTGCCACTGCTATTGCCTAATAAAATAGTCATTTTTACCCCTAATAAAAATCATCATTTGCCTATATCTAACAGATTTCAAACAATGTGGGTTTGAGATCAAGTTTTTAAGTACCTGCCTTCCTTGTTCTAAAGAAAATATGAAGTTTTTTGTTTCTTGAAGCATGTATATTTTAAAAGTATCTCTTGCTTATACAATGAAAATATACAATATCAAAAGCAAATATTCAAGTTCCATTTCTCTTTTCCACCATAATAGAAAAATTAAGCAAAAATCTCACTACAACAAAAAGGACAAAATTTCCAAGTTTCAAAAGCCAGGTAGTTTGTTATTTCTATCCAAACACAAAAGCTTTGAAAGAAACTTCAGAGCAACAAAGACTTTGGTAGATACAGTATTCTGCTAGGCCATTCCACACACGTTTACTGGGAACAGAAAGCCTCTCACAGCCCCAGATGCACATAAACAGAGGAAGAACAAACCAGCCAACTTCAATTGCTAAAAAGCACACAAGAATATAAGAATGTCATCCAGCTGCACAAGGGTCCAGATTCAGAATATACTTTTGCATGTTTAAACTGGTAATTCTCCATATAGACAATTTGATTTTTAGTTAAGCTAAATTGGGAAAAAATAATTGAGGGACATACTCAGCACAGCTGACATGCCAGAGTAACAATTTTGTTTTCTCTGTGTAACAGAACATACAGACAATACAGTCTGTATTATCACTTATTTTAGCTAAACCTGTCACATGTAATTTCCAAAGAACCTATTTTCATGCAAGTTACTTTTCCCCCTATAGCTTCAAAACCTGCATTTATATTGCCTACAGGCCAATACACATGTCAATCTACTACAGCCACCTACAGCACAGTGGCACCAATACACAGAACAAAACTTACTCTTCCAACAGTCTCATTCTAACTTTTACCTTTTCCCCTAATGTGACTTCCATGACACTTTAAATAATACTCTGTTTTTCAAAGTATACTCAGAATTACAGCTAAAATAATAAAAACATATTTCGAGGTAAGAAAAAAAATCCAATAAATGCCTACCTGAACCCACTGGAGATGAACCAACACTAAGACTTTGTAAACTTCCATTCCTGAGCAAAGTTGGAGATTTTTGAAGACCAGAGCTTGTCACACTTCCTGCAGCAGATGCCACAGATGAAGTAGGGGAAGCAGAAGAAACTGAAAGATGGGAAAGACTTTCTTGACTTTTATTTCCTTTGGGTCTACCAGGCCCATGTTTACTTTGTTTATTTCCTTTTCGTTTCTTCTCTGTTACAGTTTTTTCTTCTATTCCAGAAGTTTGAGCTCGTTTGTATGCTGTAGAAGTAAGGCTTGAATTACCTATGTCTCCAGGTGAGCTTTCAAAGTTTTTAGATTGGGAAACAGCTGATGATGAAGGGAGACCAATTAAGGAAGTGAAACAATTAACACTCCCCTCTTGACTCCCAGCCTCTCCTTTATGTACATCTTTGGTTGACGAAGCCTGTTGAGAATGCGTGAAACTGTCACTTCGCAGATCTGTGTCTGTAAAACTCAAAAAATCTTGGGGAGACTGAACTGAACTTCCAGAAGATGACTTTATGCTCCCAGGAGTGCCCAAAAAGCTTCCTAAAAAAGAAAAAAAAAAAAAGTACTTTTTTTTTTAACCTGTAGTTGATGAAAACTGATGGGAAAATATTACTAGGTTAGAATACAAAACTCCAATGTGGAAGGACTTTATGAAAAGCATTAGGAAGAGTTAAAGAATTTATTTTTTTAAATAACTCATTGGTTCTCCTGCTGATCTTCATTCTGCTGGATATGATTCTCGGATTCATGTCTGAGATTCAGACTTGAATTTGGAGCACAAACAAGGTAAAATTAAATACTAGGAGAATAACAACTTTGCTGCTTAGGCAACTTAGAGATCCATCATGTTTTGAAGCCATTACAATAAACAAACACTTGGTTCAAGTCAGAGCAGGTTTTTATAAACATGCACATATAAAAAAAGAAGGCTGATAGAAATGTGCTATGATCATACCTACACTATCTCTGCAATCTTCCTTACCATTCTACCCAAAATCAAGGGTCTGGCACAGGTCAAAGGAACAGCAATTGTACTTAATTTACCCTGGCTGAGGAGGTGTTCCACAGAAGAGGTATTTTTCAAAAGCACAAGAGAGTAAGTGAAAAACAGTGTATAAAATTGGCATTTTAAGACTTCTTTAGCACTGTCACAGAACTACAAATATCTTTTGTGTAACAGAACTACATTGTTTCTATAATATTTGGAATGCAGTCGTTTCATCACTGTATTAGTGCATGCAAGGCAGAAAATGGAGCACTCTTGGGAATTACAAACATCTACTTGCACTGAAATTCAGTAATTTGATATGAGTGGATGTATGTGGCTACTATTTCACAAAACTCAGACTGATGACAACTATCCCATCATGAAAATATTTCTAAATATGACATTAGGTATAAAAAAACCATCTCCTTTAAAAATTTTTGTTTTGTCATTAGTACTCCAGAAAATATTGTTAAGAACTCCATTTAAAATACAATTTACATTAATACAGCCATTTTTTTTAAATTTGTTTTTTAGAAGTGTCAATAGTGCATGGTTTTAGCATGTTCGTAAGGTAAAAACTTTGTGTTACTTAAGGTAAATCATATATACTTGTCACATAATCATTTTCTGTTTATATATTTCAACAATTAAAAAAAAGTTAAGTAAAAAGGTCTTTCACTCTGAAGAAAATGGTATACTTTAAATGTTTGCATCTTGAAAAATTATTTAGGGGCTACTGCATCCTATCCATTAGGTAATCCAGTTTCATTCTAATGTGCACTGACTACAAACCATTACTGTTAGTCCCTTAAAGAACTAAGAAAGACCTCTAGACTCAAATTCATGCTAAAGTTTATCCCAGACTAACTTTTCAGCATATAAAGACACTTCTTTTTTTAGCAGATAAAGAGAATACTTTAACAGCCTGAAAAAAGCATCGCTTCTGCACTTTAAGATGCATGACCTTCTTTTTCATGTTACGACAACAAACTTTTTGGCCTGAAAAAAGCTGGGGTTTTTTTCGCCGAACTGAAATAACATTCTCATTATTGAGGCTAAAAGATAAACTACTTTTCAAGTAGTTTATATATAAAAAATTTCTAATCCATGTCATTACAGCATAACAATCAGTACCTTGCTGAAAAGGGCTAGCTGCAGTCACAGTTGTTCCTGGATTTCTTCCAGCAGCAGGCTTTCTTCCCCTCTGCCCTGAGCTGTGACCTGCAGATTTCTTCCCTTTGCTCTCTGACCCTCTAGCCTCTGAAGAATCTTTTCCACTTGAAACATGTGTAGGAACTTCCTGGAAATTTGCATTTGTAAATCGAGCTGTGGTATCTTCCAATCGCTTCAAGGAGCCTGACATGGAGTTGTTGCTAGTGCTTGTGTATGTCTAGCATTTTGATAAGAGAGAAGAAATAAAAGAAACGGGTCACACAAAAAAATTGCAAAAGAAGAACTGTTAAAAGACCCCATTCTTTCAAACAAGCTGAGAAGTGTTCAAATACTAATGTAACCGGAAACAGCAGGAGTTACAGAAACTGAACCGTGAAGATTCTCAGCAAACAACTAAAGTACATAAAAATTTCATTTTGTGGAAAAAAATGCATAGAACTAATGGCTTTGGTTGAAATTTTTACTTCACTGAGGTCTATGCATTAATCTCATATCTATGGTTACAGTCTTTATGGTCTACTTAAATAGCATATTGCTATTTTATGCTCAAAATTAAAAATTAAAAACTAACTTTAAATGCTCTTCTGAACATAAACTTTTTATACAGCTTTTTTTGTGAAACTGGAAATGTTGTTCCATCAGCAGTGGAACTGTTAAAGCCTTCAGAACCTAAGAAATTGCATTTTTAAGACTTTACAGTCCCAACACCAAACCAAAATCAACAAGCCCAAGTGCCCCTTATGTCTTCCTTTCCCATCATCACACCAGGATTCTCTGCCATCTGAACCGTCCCATTCATCCAGTTCCTTAACTATCATCAAGTAAAGACAACATATGAAATCTACTTGGCCAAGACACACCTACTTCAAACTGTCTGACAGGAAGTAAAAGGAAAATACACTCTTGAGTTTCCAGTGCAAATTTCTTCCTTGACACCCACCCACCCCCAAAAATTCTGTCCCTTCTCCTACACTCATACACTCTTCACAGGGCTTTCAAAAATTTTATCTTTAGGTCCATTATTCCTCTGTTAAATTTTGTCACAACTGTACATATTGATGAATAATAGCCAAAAGAGGTTCACAGAAAGTAATTAGGTGGGCAGGGAAACTGCATGCACAACATTAGGAAACCACACAAAGGAACAGAATTGTTCTCATGACTAAAAAAAAAAAAGTGGGGATGTAATAGCAGAATTTTAGTAACAGAAGAAAAAAAATGAAAGCAAAATCAGGAAAAAGGATAAAACATTCCAATGTTATTTACACTTAAATCATCCAGTAAAATAGCTGTTTAAAGCTTCTTAAAAAAATATGGATCAAACCTAGAAGCTACTCATCTGTTCAAAATGAGCTTGTTTGTTTCTCAGTTCTTTACAGAACAGAATTTAAAATAGTATCTATATTTATCTTGATTAAAGACCGTACAAACACGTCTCTTAAAATTGAGCATACACACATTTTCCCTTTCCCAAGCGGGATGCTTGCTGAATTTAGGCCTAAAGCAAAACATTTCTTCATCTTTACAAACAGCTTTATATACCAGCTATACAAAGTTTTCCATATTTCACTAAAACAGCTAAGACATTTACATAAACCTTACTTTTCAGTTGCAAATGACAGAAGACAATTAAATAAACAAGCTTTGAGGAAGGCAAAAGTTTCAATCTGTTGCATACCACTCTGTATGAATTACTATCGGCTGCTATAAAAATATACTACAGATTTTCTGTACAACAGTGAAGAAAAATCAGTTTAAGTCTGTTAACAGTATAATGTTAAAAATAATTTACCTCAAAGTCATGTAACTATAATGGTGTTTCTAATGAAGATGGAGCCAACTCTAAGGCAAGTATAGCAGTTAACTTTTTGAACTATTACAAAGTCCACAGTATGTTCAATTTTCTGGAAACTGATATGTCACTTGACCTGAATTAAGAAGCAGCGGTTCAAACTCAGGCCATTTGAACAACGAGTTTCCAGACATGCAATAACCCAAAACAAAAGTCAGGCTTCTTCTAGGATCCAAGATTCCTCCTCTTATCAAAAACCTTCCTAGACTAATTCGTATCTCCTACCAACTCAGTTAATATTAATTGCAAGGATAATTCTCTATAGATATCAACATAGTTTAATGCTATCTAGTCCCTCTTCCCCGTTCCTGCAGGATTTTTTAAATACTTTTTTATTTTAAAGGGAAATAAGGAGTTTAACAGAGCCATACAGACTAGCCAGGGCTAGGCAGTGACAAGTAGGCATTATTTTGCAAATACTGTTTGCAAATATTTGGTTTGACTGCAAGCCCGAGTCCCGCTCTTGGTGGATTGTGGAGAACATGCGTGCACATCACAGTTCTGCTTTTTTTGCTCCACCAGCTGTTTGTGTTTAGGAAGGTGCTGTAAAGTGTACTGGAATCTACATGCTTACTCAGCCTATCTTGAACACTAATATGATGCAACATACCCTAAGCCAAGTAAAATTAGTATCATTTGGTTGGCTGGGTTGGTTTTTTTCCCCACAAATTATATTCCTTACTTTAAGGAGTTAATTGCAACAAAGTGCCCTAACCCAGATATACCTACATCAATTGCTTCCAGAATCCCTAAGACACGCAACAGAATCTAAGGTAAAACTGCAGCAAAACTTTAGCTTATTAAGCTAATTGGTTCATACAATAACCTTCCCACCACTAAACAAACTGCTGTCTAAAATGCTAAGTTCTAACAGGCAAAGACCTAATAGAAATGTTTCAGAAAAACCTTAATATACCATGGCAAAGTTAAATTGTTTGTATGGGTTGGGTTTTTTTGAGATCAGGAGTGTGACTGGCAGGGAGCAAGAACCTGAAGATAGAGGCAGAACACCTTTGCTTATTTACTGAATGGCTGCAGCCTCTGCAGCCCCCCTGAGTTTGTAATGCTGTCCCCTCCGAGCACATGAGTTTTAAATGGAATACACTCCTCGAGGCTGCCCCACTGACTGCTCACACTGCAGTCAGTCACCTCCTTTCATTTCCATGCAGACATCCCCCAAAAAGGAGATTCCACAGATGCTGTCACTCAATGCCATTCCTGAGTTAGTCTGGGAGGACTTGACTATTTCATGAATGTTAAACCTATTCTCAAAAAACACTCAGTACCCGCTAGTGCAATTACCAAGCTGTGTGTATCAGGGTTCCTTTACACTTCCCATAAACCAGTCTGCAGGTTTTTTTTCCGGAAAGCACACTTTCACATTGCCCACTTGGTGCACAGAGAGCTACTGTCATTTTTAAGCTCCCCATGCATCACTCTGTGTGCCCTGAAGAGTTGTATCATCCATCTGCAGCAGGTCTTAAAACTTCCGGGGAAAGATTTAGATTTATGGTAAAGGCATAATAATCATTCTTGCTATACACAGTATGTTCCAAGACTTGAATAGCCTTTAGCCCTAATACAGATATGTAAGGCAGTACTCTTGCACAGAAATGCCAGAGGGTAACAGTAGAATCCAAAACCAACACTGGGTTTTGTGTGGCCAGGTTTTGGTAGCGGGAGGGGTGGGGGGGTGAGTTATAGGGGTGGCTTCTGTGAGAAGCTGCTAGAAGCTTCCCCCAAGTCCAGTAGAGCCAATGCCAGCCACTCCAAGATCATTAGAAATGGTGAAGAAGGAAAAAACGTTACTGGGCAGAAGCCACTGCAGCCAGAGAAGAGTGGAGTGAGAACATCTGAGAGGAACAACTCCGCAGACACAGAGGTCAGTGCAGAAGGAGGGCAAGGAGGCGCTCCAGGCTCCGGAGCTGAGGTTCCCCTGCAGCTCCTGGTGCAGCCCCTGGTGCAGCAGCTGTGCCCCTGAAGCCCATGGAGCACCACACGGGTGCAGAGATCCACCTGCAGCCCATGGAGGAGCCCACGCTGGAGCAGGTGGATGCCTGAGGGCTCTGAACTCATGGGACACCTAGGCTGGAGCAAGGTCCTGGCAGGGACCTGTGGACCTACTGAGAGAGGAGCCCACACTGGAGCAGGTTTCCTGATAGGACTTGTAAATACAGGGCTGATGGCTCTTCTCCACCAAGAGAAAGGCCAGAAGAAAAGGCAGCACGAGAATTCAAATTCCTAAGTTATACTATTTCTTCTTAAAACATTCTGTATCTATGTCCCAAAAGCGAAAAAACTGCTAGTAGATACATCAAAGAGTAGTCAGGAATTCCTTATTTCAAACTTTTTCAAACTTAACTGATGCAGACTAAAAAACATTTACTGAGGCATTACAGGGATGCACAAAAATGCCTCTCAAAATGGCATGGACTGGAACCTCAGTAAAATTTCTTGAAATTAAATTGTGCAGAACAAATAGGCAATCCACATACACTAACTCACATAATGTAAACCCACTGTTTATTCTGCAGCCTTCCATGATGTTATCTTAAGAAGCCACTCATCCAGATAAAAACATGCTTTAAAGGCATCACCTGCACAAATGGTCTTTACCATTATATCACAAAGGATTTAACATCTTTAAAAAGAAAAAACAAATTTCATTTCAAATTTCAGTTCCCCCCACAGCAACACCAGGGTAGCAGAAATTATTATACACCATAATGAAGTAATGCATTCCATGCAAAGAGACACTGCTGTGTAACAAACATCGAGTCCAAACCAATTCTGACAATGCTATGTAAAAGGACACATAAAAGTAGCACATTAACACGATATTCTGAACCAAATATTTAACTCAGAAGAAAAAAAAAGCCTGTTTCATTATTAAAATTTCAAATTTTTGAGGAACACATTATGAATTTATAACCCAGAAAGGCAAATGCATGTAAACAGTGAAGGCAGGACTCGGGAAAAAAAATTAACTGAAGGAACTAGCCACAAAAATATCACTTCCACATATCCAGTAGATACTTTTTAAAAAAACAATCACATTTAGTAACCTCATTTAAAAAACTGAAAACCAATTTTCTTGACAATATGAAGCATTATAAAAAGAAGGTAGTAAATGAAGCAGATAGGTTAGGTAAAGAAAACGTACAGGATGCATAAGGCTAAATAAGAAAACTAAAAGGCACATGTTGATATTTAAATTCCACAGTAAATATTCTGGTTTAGTTTAGCTCAGTTATAATTTAACTTCTAGAATTCAAGAGTTTTTGTTCACTTTAGTAACTTGCTCTAGCTCACCTCTGTGACTAACCATAGGAGTAAACGTTGTAATTAGGACAAGTATAAAGAGGACAAAGCAATTAGAAATAAGTTTAGCAGAAAATAAGAATCCAACTGTCTTTGGCACTAAAAGCATATACTAATAGGCAGGAGGCAAAAAATAAACAATATTTCAAAATATTTCCTTTAACTTTTACAAAAATATACACTAATACCACTTTTTCTAAAAACTTATGATGATGATTAGATAATCAAAGTACAAGAGGGATGTAATTCAAAAAAGATAAGATCACACATAGCATAAAACCTAAGCCAAAGTTGTAAAGTTTATAGGAAGTTCCCACACAAGAAGCCTCTTTTACAGGCTATGAATTTTACAAGTTATCTCAGACTTAAGAGGAATACATTTCGGGCAAATTAATAAAATGAAGTAACAAATCACATGGACCAGTCAATACTACTCAAAGTGTTCTACAACTTAATTTCAAAAAAAAACTGTCACACTCACCAACTGTAATCTCTAATAGCTCTTAAAACAGCAAAGTGGCAAATTGACTCTACCTTTTCTTCTTTTTTTTAATAGAGTTACTGAGAGTTTCAGAAAACCACTGACTACTATCTTACTTGACACAACAGTGTCAAAGAGAATACAGTAGAACCAGAAACAAGACTTAACAGAAGCATGAGTCACAAATAATGGGATGTTAACGGGTATGCATTCTTAACTTAATAATCTTACTACGCAGAATAAAGAAATATGCAAAGCATACTAAAAATTTAACCTTCTTGGAGATTATTCTTGACATTGATACCTCTATTTGAGGGAATACTTCCAGAAACTTAGAGATGAACTTGGTATTTCAGTCACTTCACCCTGACAAGATCTTGGTGTACCATATGCAGACACACATTTGTTGAGTGTAACGGCTCAGAACCAAATCACATACAGTTAACATAAGCCTCAACACCTCTGGTAAAACACAAGGATCTATGATGATCTATGCAATAATGTTTTCAAACCAAGATTGCTTGACTCTGATGTCAAACATTTCCACATGAACGGGACAAATGTTTTCCAACTTTGAGATCGGTAAATCCATTTCTCAATAGTACTGCCCACCCTGTAATGCCAACATTCGTGTCACTGGTGGATAGCAAAAGTGATTCTTGCCGAGTACAATGAGAACTGTCATTATTTAACCCTGTATGTTGCCCCTGGAGTTGGGTATTTGCTAGCATATTGTCAGGAAGGAAAGGCCAGAGAACCCAACAGAGCAGACTGCTAAAAAGGCAATATGATATTACAAGAATATGAAGCATGAGCTGTAATTTCATAATTACCAGTTTTAAATGTTACAGGTTCAGTGTCAGCTCAGCACACACAAGTAAATTTCAAAGGAAAGACCTTCTAAAACTGCTCAAATTATTAAATATAATTCAATTAAATAAAATTTACGGAAGTATCAGTGGCACCTGACTGGGGTCATTAAACCCCTCATGATTAAAATACAAAACTCTAAGCCTTTCTCCATATGGAAAACCTCAACGTATTTTAGGATTTTACATTATAGGAAAAAATACCAAGCGTGCTTGATAATTATAGAATTTATGCCATTGTAAAGCTCCTGTATATAGAGTGGCATGATTACACCATGACATTTCAATATAAGTAATTGAAATGGAAGAGGAGAAAAAATACATTGACTTACTTTTTCTGTAGTTACAGTAAGAGATGGAACCAAGGATGGTGAGGACTCCGACTGCTTCTTGTATTTTTGTTTGTGTTTATCTTTCTCTTTATATTTCTATAAGTTGTAAAAAAGAATACAAACTAAGTTCAGCTTCATCTTTAACATAACCCATTTTACAGAGCATCAAGCGTTACCAAAATTTAAGAGATGGCAATAATGTTATTTCGAAACCACACTAACGTTCTCAAATTTTTATAATATAATTTTTAAAAAGTAAATCAAGTATTTATATTTGCTTTCAAAGTACACAAATTGAAATTCTTCAATTATAGCCAGCATTTATGAATCCACTGGTGTTAATATTCTCCATCTTTCCAATAATCAATTAATCAACAAAAGAAACTGGATTAAAAACTGAGACATGGCTTCTGCTTCAGAGATCTTCCTCCATTTTTCACCAAAGATCTTTCTGCATTTCTGCACCTCTACAGTACTTTTTTGTTGGACACTAATGTAAATTAATGCGAGGTTTTAGCTTTGGTTCCCCTACTGACATCTCCATGCATAAGAATGTGAAATCTGATTTAGATTTCATTCCCAAAAAGGTGCATACATTTTACAGACTAACTAAGCATCTTCCATGGTAAACCGTGTAAAATACCAAAAGCTATACAAGTCAAATGTGCTTTTTAACAGAGCTGAGAATTTAATGTGGTTTTTCTTAATTCTTATTTTTTAAACATGAAATGAAGCATTGGCAGTGTGAATGAAATTGTGCAAACAGAGAGAAAATAACTTTTTAACCCAGAGCCTTTAGAGTATAAGAAAAGTCTTTCATACAGGCAGAAATCAATTCTTAGAGGATTACAGAATCAGACCCAATTTGCATTTGTTTAAACAGTTCAGACAAATACTTTAAAAAAAAAAATACCCCATCTGACAAAACTAACAATTAAACGTAAAGGAGTTCAGTATTTTTACCAATTTAATCATAAACAAGTAACTTTTTTCCTTAGTGTTATAATATACTTTATTTAGACAGCCAATGTCAGAAGACGCAGAGAAACTGCAGGTGAGAGAGAAAGTTACTTGCAAGCTACTGGCACTCAAGTATTTTGTTTCTTTAACTATGTACTTGTGAAATTTTCATGTAATAAGACAAAACTCTACAAAACAGCACAATGTATGGCTGTTTGTTCAGAATGACTGTTTCAACAGAAAGCTAGTAAAAAAAAGTGCACATATATGGATTGACACAAGGGGTTTAAAAATCCCCTTGAGCAGTTTGAAAACATGAGGAACACAAAATGTGTAAGTCTAAATAATCATATGAAAACTCAGTAACTGTTTTGCATCTTAAAAATTACCCATGCTGATCTTTCTCTATCAAAATGATTATCCAGACTCTCAAAAGAAAACATAATTTGTTCAACAGTGGCTGCACAACCACTCTCACCAAGCACCAGGACAAGATACTGAGGGTATGACCAAGTATAAGTTTTCTATTTTAGTCACAATGGAAGAAATATGACAGACTTATTTCATGGAATCAGCCTAAGACATTAAGAGAATGGGTTCTCAAATTCTCTAATAAAGTAGAATGTTAACTGACAACCTAGATGCAAAGCTGAAAACAAAACACATTTATCTCTACCTTTATGAACTATAAATACCAGCTAACTGACTTAAAGATCACCTCGTCTCTAACCAGCCCAAACCACTAAACTTACAACCTAATTTTGCCAGAAAGGAAATAGAGTTTAACCCAGAAAGTTCATTTAAAAAGTAACCAATTGTCACCAAAATCTCATGTAAAAATATACTTGCTAGAATGCAATAGATAAAGTTCTTTTAATTCTTGTACAATTCTTAAAACTCAAAGGAAGGTCTTTAAAAAGCTCATGGGGATTTCTAGGTCTGGGGGTTTTATACACTGAAGTGAACTTGGGGGTTTTCTTCTCACTGTGCCACAGGGATAGAAATACAGAGTTTTTCCTTTCACAATAAAGTGTACAGCTGTCATAATTACAATGATATACACCATAAAGTAGGATTTAAATTTTTGAAACTTAATATAGGCTTATTGAAGGAGTTTTAGATCAGGGAAGTTGATTTTGGGGTTTTTTGTATTTTTCTGGAGGGGAGATGGTATGTCTCTTTTTAAATCTGGAAAATACACATGTGAAAGAAAAAAAAATATGGAGAGGAGGCAATCAAATGCACTGCACAGTCTTTTCAATAACATCTTACATTTAACAGTCCCAAACATGCTATCCATACTACCAGAAAAACAAGCAGGGATCAAGAAAAAACCAGAAGCATCTACACCCAGACTGCCACGTTGTCCATCAAATCTGTTGACTCAAAAGACTTTCACCAGTGCTAGTTACCAAACTTACTACATCATCATGTATATGACGTTTAGATAAACTTGAGTAACAATTTCACTGAACCCCAAACAAGCCTCAAGAATGAAGCTATGAAATGGCTAAGCCACTGAGTTTCTTCAGCTTTTATCATTCTACTAAGAAATTCAAATCACTCTAAAGAATTTTTTTTATTTATAATTTTGGAGCCAAGGGGCAATGACTTTAATATGCTTTAAGATGAAACTTCACAGCAATATCAGTAAACAACAGGAAAACTTTTAAATGAACATGTTTTACAATCTTTTCTGTTGACCTTCTAGTGCTCTCTTACTTTCAGCGTAATTTCATCTAAAAGGCGAAGAAACATAAAATTCTGTTCAAAAGAACAGTTAGGAGAACTTCAAATTACATTTTGCGTGTACTGAAATCACTTTGACAGTAGTCTCAACACAAAAGGAAGTGTCAAGAAGAAGGAAAAGGGGATACAAGAACAGCAGGAAGGGAGGGGGCATAAACGAAAAAATATGCCTAATTTCTGTAAAGTGAAGCATCAGCAACCACATCAAATTCCTCTCCCAGATCCAAAGCATCAACACAAAGTCTGACAGGACAGCTTACCAAGGTTACAGCTTAACACTCAAGGACACTGGAGGGGTAACCCATCCAAAGGCCTTTTGGATACAAATCTCTCATTCACAGGACATCTGCTGTCCTTACCTCTACATTCCCTCCTCCTTTTAAGTTATACTTCCTCTAATAATTCTCCCTCTATTTTTTTTCTTTTTATTTTTTTTTCTTCCTAAGGAAAGTTCAGAAGTCTTACTTCTGAATGTGAATTGACTCCAGATGCATATAACATCAAAGAAGTGGAGAACACTTCACTGCAGGAAAACGTTTGAAAGAAATGCTCAGATTTTACACTGGTAAGAACAAAAATTTCCAAAACAACCTGCTGAGATGAAGAGACATAGCTCTCACAATGCAGTTGCACCCTTTTCTCACCATAAAGATGCATACTAAGTAGAACAAGAGTTCTGCAATACCCACTTTGGAATCCAGAAAAGTAATAAAAGAGGGACACAAATTCCCACAATATTTAACAAATATGACAGCTTTTAATCAAGTCTGTCTCAAAGGCCATACGAACTAATCATCTCCCTTACTGCAAAAAAAAAGAACAAACCACTAGCCCTTCATGGACAACTCTACATGCTTCACT
The DNA here is from genome assembly GCF_003984885.1 of Neopelma chrysocephalum. Classification (NCBI taxonomy): domain Eukaryota; kingdom Metazoa; phylum Chordata; class Aves; order Passeriformes; family Pipridae; genus Neopelma; species Neopelma chrysocephalum. Next base: position 2,250,140 of record NW_020897765.1, read on the forward strand.
TTTGTAAGATCTCTGTTCAGTCATAGCTCTAAAAAATCCCCAAAACACATATCAGCAGCTCATCAAGATAAACACCCATACAGAAAGTCACATGGGAACACCCTATTCTAAGGAAGGTAATCATATCAAATGTCTGACCTCCTACGAGCTTTACAGTAAGGAATATAAAAGGCAGAAATTACTGTTAACAAGGACTGAAAATAATATTGTCAATAAGTAAAAGCTAAGGGAGCACTAAGGGCAGGCAAAACCCATTCATATACTTAAGCATGAGTTCGGATGTTCCAAACACTTATGCAGAGCTGATAAATGCAATATTACATTCTGTAAGCCCAAGATTTAGTAGAAGACACATTGCAAGGAAAAATATAATAAAAAAATACAGCACCAGCTACAAAATTAATGAGGGAAATTTTAATCTTGGTTCACAAATAAGGTAGTTCAGCAGACCAGATTTAGGCAGCTTCTGAAATCTTTGTTACTGTAAGAAAAATAAAGTGTGACTGCCATGCAGCCACTGGGTAAGCAGCTTAACATTATTCAACCTAGAACCTGAAGAGCCCTGATTTATGGTGCAGCTAAATATCAATATAAAATACCTAGAATTCATATGTCATGATTAATCAGAAAGCTTTATTTATCACCAGAGATATCATTTTTGGATTTTGTTTTTTATCTAAAAAATTACGTAATACCATCTTAACGTCAACACCTACATGCTGCAAGATAAGAAAACAAATAAGGTGCAAGATTTCTTAATTCTATAGCACTTTCTGTACATTGCCCTCTTGTGGGGCGGGGGGGAGGGGAATGGAGAAGGTGGAAGAAAGCACATTCTGATTGCTTTTATTTCTTCCACAAAGACTCAATCTACAAAATTATTATACAACTTCATAAATACAGCTCATTTTAGCTCATTTACATGTTGGATCATTCTAAAGGTCAGCACGACATCATCCATTTTCTTTAACATACTTTCAGAGAAACATTTTATCAGACTCCTGAACAAAAATACCATCTCACAAAAATATCAAATTAAGGACACAGGTATAACTTCATTGTAGCTCAGATCTGCTACCAACATGTCCTGGTTTTGCCACCAGAGCCGAAGCCAGGTGGGTGTGCTAGGTTGTTATTCTATACCACCCACACCATCACTGGGGACAGAAGTAAGGGATTCCCACTTCCAAGAAGGAGGGGAGGGGCCTGGCTTCCAGTTGGGAAGAAAAGGTGGCGTGTGGAGGGTCCGTCGACCATTCTGTTCATTCTCTCGGGGGTCGCACCACGTCGGTGAGCATTTTGCATGTAAAACACCCTCTCTTTTATACACTTGCTGTTATTAGGATTGAAGCTGTTGCTGTTCGGTTTCCTTACGTCGTTGCTGTTTCCAGTAACTTGTTCTTATCTCAGCCCATAATCCCTAGTTTTTTTATCTCCCACTGGAGGGGGGAGGAAGCAAGCATGGGAGGGTGGAAATAAATTAGGGAGTGCCATTCCTAAACCATGACACAACAGAATAACGTAATCAAATCTATCTTTTCACATGTTGGACTTCAATGTTTGAAAATAATGCAAGTGAACAATAACTTTTCTAGTACAGATGCAGTGGATGAGTTCAGCTTTTCTCTTAAATGGCATTATTAATTCATAACATTTCCACATGGAAGTATCATTTAACTTGCTGAAGGTATTTACATTTAATTGCAATTAATTTTTGTCTCAAGAATGCACAGCCCTCTCCAATGAGGTTTCCACAGTACTTTATTTCATTAAAATATGTTCTGAAGTGCAGCAGTTAACAGTTCAGTGTTACAAAGGAGAAAAAAAAGTTTTCTGACCCTGCTCTCACCTTTACCAGAACTGTTCAGCTTGTGTGCCCACTCAAACTACTAAAACAGCAGCAACAAAAACCAAAGTGCAGTGTTTTCTGCTGTTTTAGTGAGCTGTGTTAGTTCTGTGAAGGAACATGAGAGATGGACAGTAACAGGCACAAGAGGAGGCAGACGCAGAACAGAGAAGAACTCACCTGCTCAGGGAGCAGGAGACTAACTTCTGTTTTGGAAGAATTAAAACACATTTACACTATCAGCAAGCACCAATGCTTAGTCCTTCAAGACAAAACTGCTTGGGTTGACCTTGAATTATACTATTTTTATCCCTTCTCTATTACAAAAATCATAAACCTCTACTACCTTTGGTTGTCCCAAGTTTTCAAACCTTAAGAACATTTTCAAATCTATTTTCCTTATTGATTATTGTAATCAAAATCATCTGAATGTCCAAACCACTAATTTTTCAGCTGCTGTTTTTGATTCCCTCAAATAATTCCAATTTATCAGAATGTTCTGTTAGTACAGAGTATTTAGATTGGTGCTTTTGTCATTTATAGATTTTCTGCACTATCTTTGTGCCACCAAAGACTGTAAATCCAGAGCTGTCACCATCACAACCAACATCCTGAAATGAAAGCTGCACATAGCTCTTGTTAATCCCCAATACCAGATCAGCTTGGCCTCTTATTTGGGACTAGGAGCGATAGAACCGTAACAATTCCAGAATGAAAGATGCCCACAGTCCACAAGTTTCAAATTCAAATCCTAATTTATCTCATTTTTACAAGAACAACCCTTGCTCAGGTATTCATCTAGCTATCATTTTAAATGGTATAACCAACAGCAGAAAAATTCAATGCAGCAGCAGTGTTGTTGCAGTCACAGTAACAAAAGGAGACAAGCACAGGATAGTGTATAGAGAGAGACTGAACACTACTGCCAGCATTATTCAAACACATACATACGCAGCTCTAAGGATAAAACTTGTTCTTAAGTACCAGTCCTTGATGTAATTACTTAAATATTCAAAAGCCTCACTTAAGTGAGGACCAGGAATGATGGTCCAAATTTTCACTGTTAATGGTAAAAAGACTCAAGAATCAATAATAAAAATGCCATCCAAAGCTTCTATGAGGTCCAAGACTACCAGCTCTTATCCTGAATGAGTTACTCTTCTTTTGATATTTAATATTAAAATATGCTTCTTCTGTTATTTGCACAGTTTAATATTAATGGTTAGTAATGGATGCTCAAGTGCTACACACTTGAGCAGCACTTTTCAACTTCAAAAATGGTGCAAGATTAAATCAATGCAACTATTTATTGTCAATGCTCAGCTTCATTTATTCCCATAAAAATTGCAAGTATTAAAATTTTAAATTATATATTATGTTACATGCTGTGAAATGCTCCACTGTCTGCAAGGTAACTTAAAGATACCTCTTAAATTTATGTTAAAAACCAGGCAAATAGAATGGTAAACAAAAGGAGTACATTCAATTCTCCTAGCTCAGTCAGCTTAACATTGTAGATCACCTTTACTGCATACAGTCTACCAGCACACAAAACATTGTACCTGATGAACAGCATATATATATAAAATATTATACATATATGCAGATTCATAAGAAAGTATCCAAAGAACCTTCTAGAAACCATTACAAAGTCAAAGTACTAATAATCCTGTATTAATCTAGGATCCAAAACAAAGAAAAACAGTATCTTAAAGCACCTCTTCCTTCTGCATCTCTCACAGTTATAGGATTGAAATTGTGCTGGTTTTGAACAGGATATAGTTAATTTACTTCACAGTAGTTGGTATGGAGCTGTGCTTTGGATTTGTGCTGAAAACAGTGTTGATAACATGGAGATGTTTTCATTTTTGTTCAGCAGAGCTTACACAGAGTCAAAGCCTTTTTCTGCTCCTCAACCCACTCCACTCCACCAGTGAGTGGGCTGCAGGGGCACAAGAACCTGGGAGAAGACAAAACCAGGACAGCTGACCCCAACTGACCAAAAATATCCCGTGCCATGTGGTGCCATACCCAGTATATAAAATTCAGTGAAGAAGAAGGAAGGGGGGATGTTCGGAATGAAGGCATTTGTTTCACAAGTAACAGTTATATGTGATGGAGCCCTTCATTCCTGGGGATACCTGAACACCTGCCTGCCCATGGGAAGCACTGAATGTTTTGCTTTGCTTGCATGCACAAATTCTTCTTTACCTATTAATCTGTCTTTGTGTCAACCCATAGGTTTTTGGGTTTTTTTCAGTTTTACACTTCTGATTCTCTCCCCCATCCCATTGGGGGAGAAAAAGCGTGTGGCTGTGTGGGGCTACTGGTTGGGGTTAAACCACACCCACAGCGTAGGAAGATACATTGCTCAAATACGAACAAAATCAAGCAGCAACCTTAGTGACCTATTTTTAGTTTTCAGGTATCACCTAGTTTTCAAAAAAAGACAAACAACCTTGTGTAATTTTCTCAAGCAAGAAATGCTCACGTTTCTTCAAAGTACAGCTTATCTTCTACCTCAGTTATTCAAAAGTTACTCTCCTCTGTCTTATAATGTGGTGGACCACTAACATTGAAGAGCAAATGATGCTACAATACACTGAACTTCTAGAAAACTTAAAATCATTGTCATACAAAAAGTATTTTCCTAAAATTTTGTGAAGATAATAATGAAACTGAAGTAATATATAATAATAGGATAAAAAATAAGTAAAAATAACACCTAATAATACCTCAAGTGTATCATAGCAATTTTTCAATGAAAAAAATATTTTGGTTGGTGACTCCAGGGAATCCCTAAGGATGACAACTGGACTAACAATGTGATTTTTCTTTAAAAAAATACAACTCTTGTTTGATGAGCACAGTAAGAACTTATTTATGGTTCAGACCTACTCAAAATTCTGAATCTCCTGTATTGCTCTAGAGATGCCTCATTTCTTCCAATAAATGTTTGAGGATTCTGCCACCCATGGATTTTCAGTTTTACAATCCACAGAAACAATTATCACTTACTATTAGTTCGTGCACAGTTTTGAGTTTATTTTCTTTCACAATGAAAAGTAAAAGACTAAAATGTGTACTTTGAGAGAGAAAAGGACACTTGCAACTTAGGCAGCCTTACAAAATTCTACATCTTACAGAGTAGTTTTTAGGTATATCTGAGATGGTGTGTTTGTCATTTTGATTTTACAATAATTATCAAATCCCAGGTGACAAGCTTAATACTACTGAGGTGTTTGCTGTGCTAAACACCTCAATACACTAAAAGCATTGCTCTTTTTTCAATAATATATATGATGTGTTACTGTAAGGTTAAAAAATGAGGTAATGAAATCAGTAATTCCACGATAAGCATAAGAATTGAGACAAACACTTCCTACTTTTCCTCTTACTAAAAGACAACGTAAATAAAAATGACCTTATCTGCTTATATAGTTCTTCCTGACCTCCACAAGAGATCATTTTGCTGTGCCATCTCTACATACACCAACTGGTGCCAGTTCCAGTAAATTACATGCATTTGATTATCAGGATGACAACTGAATACACAGAAAACAGTACAAGTTTTTTTGAGAATTTTAACCGGCAAGAAGATGTCACCTTTCCTCTTAATCCTGCAGATTAAGATATATATTACTGAATATACTCAGATAGAGTAGTTTTCTAATGAAATTTTGTTTACACAGTCACACTCCGTTGGTCTTCCCAAAGAGTTAGCCGTTAGACTTTCAACAGAATTTTACATTAAGAGATTTATTAAAGAAGAATAAACTACACTCCTACAAAAGTCAGCATAGAACAGGTGCCCAGAAAGAGAAATACTATTTGTTGGCAACAACAGTAAAGACTGAAGCATGAAGTCATCCCCCTTTTTGAACCCACGGAACCCACCAAATATTTCAGTCTAAGGAAACAGGAACTGGGTTCTGCATGTTAGATGCATATTAAAGACCATCTATGCAGTGAGATACATATGGCATATATTTATTGACCAGTTTTTAGAGGTGTTTTAGAGGCATTCTTCTTTCCCTCTGACTGAACAGAATTTGGAGTAAGTTAACATGGCTAAGCATCAGCATTAGCATCCATACCACATAGTTATCATTTGAATAATATTTATCTAGTATTACTTCAATTACTAAAATTGAAGTAATTTCAAAGTGGCTGCAAAACACTTTTCTTCTAGTTATCTTTAGCATTCTTATAGTTTTGCTTCATACACCAAGATCAGTTGAAAGGACTAAAGAGTCAAATCTATTAAACTGATTAACAAAAACTTAAAAAATTAAGAAAAATGAAACAGGATACTGCATTACTGAGATGAGTCAGGAGCTTTTCAACCTGAAAGTCACACAAAACTCCCAATGCTCAAGTAACATCATTTAGTTTATGAAATGGAGTAATTAGTAGAGGAATGACACAATTAGAATCGCCTTTGAAACACTCAATACAGCACTGTAAGTTGACTCTTCAGGACTAAATCAGATTTTTTTTTTAAGTGAAAAAAGAAACCATTGCTTATGCAGTTGAATGGTAACTCAAAAAACTGCAATCTGTTCCTTTTTTTGCCATAGAATCTTATGTGATGTATGGTAGGTCAATTTTACCTTTCCACGGTCAGTTGTTCAGTGAGGAACGCCTCATGAACACCTGATCTGAGTGTTCACAACTTGACTTGTAACAGCTCACACAGAGCATTAAAATACATTAAAAAGCACGAAGCACCTTTCCCCAAATTAAATTTGTTTCCCTGACACACGAACATAGACTATTGGAAAGTCTGGGCAGTTCAGAACGCAGATACAAACCAACATAGAGCTCGCCTATGGAAACTTCCAATGTGTAGAAATGTTTTAAATTTCCCTTCCCGTGGGCCCAACAATCAAACTCGAGTTACACTGGAACACACTGAGTGTGACACGCTGCCTCGAGCTCTTCTTAGGTGTTCAAGTTTCTACCCGCAAATCAGAAAAGCTGTAATGTTCCTTGAAGAAAAGGAGAAGCAGCGAAAACATGTCCATACTGAATCAGTAGCTCAGTGTTTGGAACACTTATCCTGGCTCCTGCATTTTAGGTTTTCCTCTGACACTCTCCAACTTCTGTAATAGTGGCCTGAGGCTCCTTGTCACTATTTTGTTCTTTTTGCCTCTCCACAACTTTTTACACATCTGCAGTCTTCAGTCACAAGCCCAGTTTTGTTTAATTTAAATCATATGAGCCATCATAGCAAGAGTTTTAAATTTCCCCTTCCTGCTCAGCCCAGAGCAAAGCACTTCAGTAGTAGAAAAGAAATTAGGGTAATTGATCTGCTATAAAGTAGTTACTTTATATGCAATATATTCACATTTTTCAGAAGCCACTAACATATAAAGCTAGTAAATCTTGACTAATTTTCATGTAAGTGGCTAAAAAGACTTCCTTTATACAAAGGTCAATTCCAGATATATTTAGTTCTTTCTTTAGTCCTTCCAAATATAAGACTGCCAGGAACATTAAAGCAAGGTGTTCTTCCACAACCTCATGGTGGCTTAAATTTTTCCCAAGAAAGCTTGAGGTAAACACCTGGGCCCTGAAAAAATGGGATATTATAATGGAATGCCAAGCAACATATTACCAACTGTATTTATGAGGGATGCAGCCTCATCACTAATCATTTCTAAATAGCATCTCTGCCATAGAAACTAACAATACTTAGGCAGCAGTAATCAGAATATAATGAAGCTATTTATTCTGTAGCTTCAAATTCATCATTACAATTAAATCATACCAAAGGTTTGGTTGAATTTGTTCAGGATTTTTTTTTATTATACCCTTATATATTTGTTATCAATTTTGTTAGCAGGGTGTCCAGAAGAGACTAACACATACTTTGAAGGAAAACACAGGCTTTCAGCAGTGTCTGTTTGTAAAAATGACAGTTATCTATCTACATCAACATTTTCAGACCAACCTCTTCTTACTCCAATCTAGTATTCCATATGCACAAATGGATAGCTTTTGAGGTCTGAGAAATAAAAATTGTTCCAACCCACAACTCATACAGCTACTGCTTGGCAAAAGGAAAAGCTTTAACAATGCCTGCAGATCAGATTATCCAAATTTCCAAAGAACAAAAATGAAAGATAAAGAAGAAACTACAGTGGCCACGGGGCAGGTGGGGTGCCACACACAGAGACACTACTGTATCTGTGAAGAAATATATACATATTTTCCATAATATGACAACAATCTAGATTCCAAGTAGATTTACAGAAGAGGAAATAAGGAAAGTCACCCTAAAAATGACCATAGTCCTCCAAGATACTTCATACAGTATATCAAATATACAGTGTAAGACATCACATGCAGAAGGTAATCAAATTTACCAAGAGAATGAGCCTTTATAACACCTACACTTTACTGACTGAAGATTAGAATTTTGCAAAGAACAGTCTGTTCTTCAACTATAGAATGTATAAAATTAAAAATGTCAAACAAAGAATCTGGGGCCACAAAAAGTTAGACGATTAACAGCTTTAGGAAACTGCAACTTTTTTCAGTGCTGGGTGGTTTTAACTCAAATACTGTTTCATTATTCTCATAGGTTAGTGCTTCAAACTGCATTGCTTCATGTGGTATTGCAGATCATGAGATCTTTTGGATTACCATGTTCCACTTCATGAAATGTAGAACAAACTTCAATATCCTATTTCTAGCAAATTTTAAGTCACAGAAAAGGGCCAGGACTTGCAAAGGCAAGCCACAACATTTACTATTTCTAGAAGGTCTACATCAAAACACTTCCAGAGCAGGAGAGCTGAGCAGACAGCTAAAAAACCAGCTGATATATCTATGGAACACACTGTTACCAAGTCCCTCCAAGTATACCCTGAGGACTTCACAGGTATTGTGTGGTCAAAGTATTTTCAGTCAAAGTCATTTAAAAAACAAACAAAACAAAACAAAAAAAAAAAGCCACCCAAAAAACATCAGCCCACCAGCTTACAAGTTTTGTCCATGTGAGTAAAAATCCATGCACATTATTTTGGCAAAACATGACCTGAAATATTACTCTGATGAAAAACTAAGAAAAAAATATGGCAAATATTAGTAAGAGTTTACCTTGCAGCTAAAATTCTGGAGTCTATAATTCAAGACTGTTTTTTTCTACCAATGTGTTACTAAGAGGAAAAAAAAAAGTCTGCCAAAACCCCATATGTTTATTATTTTAGCCATAAATTTTGATTTAGAGGTACAGTTGCATTGCAATGCACAATCTTTTCTGCATTACCAGATGAAGATCGAACTATTCACCTACACCACTAATAAAATCTAAAGATATTTTGTAGAAGATAATCCAAGAACAACTGGAAATCAACATCCATCCAAAATGGAAGTGATCTTAAATTCCAAATCAAATATTAAGGAGACTAAGAGTCTGAAGTCTGACATTTGTTATTCAATTTCCTTTTACTATAAATATAGCTCCTTTGTACAATACACATTTGGTCAAAAGATTCTTTGATTTCAATTTTTATGTAATGACTTTTAATAATGTAGAACTAAGTTTACTCACAACCACACAAAATTCTATTAAGCTATTAGGATGCACAGGATGTGTGCAAGTGAGCAGTTTTGCATGTATTCTTAGAGGGCTAAAAAAGAGCCAAAGCTTATTTGCATTATTGTGCCATGGTTTGTAATCACCCCCTATTGAATTCAGATGACAAATTTTTTATAGACAACTGTTAATCCAGCAGTAATAAAAACACAAAATAGTAATCATCATAAATTTAAAATTCCTTTTTTAAAAATATGTGATGTCAAATTGTTAAATGGAATATGCCAACATTAGAAATCAGCAGTCAGTTATGTTCTTAGTACCCTCACAGGAAGATTCACAGGTGAGTAACAAGGTCTTTTGCCATCACAGTGGGCTTGACCATCAGTACCAGTAAAACGTGTCAAGAAGAGATGTCAGTTCTTTGATGAAAGAAAAAGATATAGCAGGGCAAAACATAAAAAACTAGATGCAGCTGTTTAACTGCACAGTTGCTAAAATGTGTACTGCTGGTTTTCTTTCCTACATAGTCACAAAGGGTATACAAGAAAAACTCTAGTGGAAAGCTAAAGCAAAGGAAATTGCATGGAAACAGCCTTTCCAATGGATATGTTTCAGTGCGTATCCCAAAACTGATGATTAACAGTAACAGGAAGCTGCATGTACAAATGCACCTGAAAATCTTTCCTCACTGGATGTCAGTACCTCTATTATTATTCTGTGCTTCAGGAACAAGATTTCCTTCAGGCTTTTCATAAAAAATTAAATTTATCAGAAGCGCTACTATTAAGCAGATGTGCCACATAATTAGCAACGACAAATCCACTTACTTTTTTCTCCTTCTCATGGTGTTTATCCTGAGAGTGAGAGGAAGAATCACTTAAACTTTGATCATATGACCTATTAGATCCCCGTTTGCTCTTTTTCTAAAAAGAGAAAATATATTTATGGACAGAGAAAAGGAACCATTTGAATAAATAAAAAGTATAAAGCATTTCAACTGATAAGATGCCTTATTGCTTGAGAAAAAAAAAATTCAGTACTTCAGTTACTGTAAAACTGACACTAATAAAATTCACAAGACTATCTCATGTACACCAGGAAAAAAGCCTAACCCTATATGACTTTTAGACCTCCCACAAATTTACGAGATATGCTTTCCACAGAGAAATGAAATATGCCACTTTTTAAAGGTTAAAAAATGCTAGACACATTTTCATAACATAAAAAAGATGCTGCTGAAGCGAGTATCTCATGAAGCCACAGTGAAGCTCTGACACATGCCTGAAATGCTTTGTGAGGTGGTTGTTTTGTGGCTTCATGACTTATTTATTATTCAAGTGATCTGTCTGTAATATTTTCATTTAAGTGGATTAAGAACCAGGATACAGAATGCTGTAGTCATGTATGGGTTTACAAGCAGCACACGTAATTGCCTGTATTTCTGTAATGTCTGAGAACCTAGTCCGGGACTGAGAATACTTTATGTTAGGCCAGGGTTCTAAATGTTTGTTATTTCATCATAACTGAGGCAGCATTATAGACACTTCAGGTTGGTGTTTTGTCAACCAATTTTCAGTGGAATAGTAGATATACACCACCCACCACCTTCAGCAGTAAATACTAAGCACTTGTATTTATCAGGCATGAACAGTCACAATAATCCTAAAGAAACATTGCAACACTCAAAACGATCTTGCCAGTCTTTCCTCTTCTTACCACTACAGCTTCATAACGGAAAGCTAACTAATCATATGTCAAATATAGAGTTATGTCTTTATCATTAAACTTGCTTTTTAAATAAACATAGATGTTCTCAATCATAGCAGCACTGCAACATTCAAATCAAATGCATAACAGTGTAAGGGCTTGCCTTCACTGCTAAGCAATAGACCATTTTTGCTCTTTTCGTATATATTTACGTCAAGATAGTAAAAACAATAACAACTTAGTTTAGTAAGGCCCTGAAAACCATGACTTATCTTAACTATGAAGTAAATTCATCAGTATTCATCAGAGCAGAGAGCTAACCTCACCAAGCTTAACTTCTAGAAAGCTATAAAATGGTTGACTGGCCCCATGTTAACGTCATTGCAACCTATTCAAAAGTCACACTAAGTATTCACCTTTTTTAGCAGTGAAAACAAGTAATATGCAAGTTTAACTGCACTTACAGCAGTATCTGAACATAAGTCTATTTATTTTAATATTCATAAATAACATTTTTTAAACATTAGTAAGTCCTTCAAGTCCACACCCTCACATGTGTACTCAGAAACAGTTATCTGGATCTGTCAAACTGGTAAGGAGTGATACGAAAGACCCCCGAGGTCTGATCCAAAACCTAATGAAATACCTGAGACGTTTCAACAGGTTTTGTTTGTTTGTTTTTTAAAAATCAAACCTCAAGTCACTTCCTTAAGGCCAGGTATAAGAGAACTTATAGGCAGGGAATATCTGCTGGCTACACAATGAGAGATAGAACAGAAGATGTGGGGAGAAGAGTAACAGATGCAGAAATAAATGGATGGTTTCTTTTCTCCAAAATGGACTAAATTCCTAGAAGGCACCTAAACAAATAGCAAAAGAAAACATTACAGGAACTCAATGAAAAAAAAACACTAAATGTGCATGCTATTTCTGGCAGAGAGGAAAAACCCACACATCTAGAAAGTAACCACTTATAAAAACATTTTGAGCTAGTACTTCTGTAACTATGATTAAAACATTGTTTTAATGAAATACAATCTATTTTTTGAGCTACATGAAAATATTATTTCTAGTGTTAATGGCAATTCAGAGCGAAAAAATAAGTCAGTGACATTTATTTACAGAATTGAACAAATACATACCAGTTTATTAAAATGGTATTTACAGTAGCCACAGTATTGGACGTTATCTGCACCATTGCCTTCCTCTTCACAAAGAAGTCCTGCAAACTGTGCACTAAAAATAAACCAAACAACATTCAAGGAAAGCAAATTTACACCAGCTCGTACCACAATATCACAGCTGATGGATGCTTATATCTGCAATTAATAAGAGATTTCCACACAAGTGACTTCCAATGGCACATGTGCACAAAACTGACCTTTGTAGTCCAGGGAAAAAGATGTATGGTTCACACTTTGGCCTGATGCCTTTTTCAGAGTCTTTAAGCCACTCACACAAGCTTATAGCTTGCAAATCTATACTTACTATGCAGTTACTCCCATAAATATAAACCAAGCAATCTATGATTCTCACCTTAAATTCAAGCCGAAAATTATCTATGGAAAGAACAGTTTTAAACAAAACTGTACTGCAGATCCAAAAGTTTTTTTCCAGAAGTTGCATACATCCTTCTCTGATTTGCCAGGAAAATCACTTTTTTTTTTAAATTCTAAATAGAACTTGAATTATATAATAAATCAAACCATATTTATTAGTTTAAAATACTATGGCAGGTTAATCTCTTTTAAAAATAACAAGACTTAGAAGTTGCTTTGCCTGGGCTAATTATTACCTTATTCTACTACATTTTTTTCAAATCAATTTTGCTTTTCACCATTTTTAATGTTGATTTATTTTCTTTACCAAAACAAACTTAGATACTGAAAAACCAAATAGTCAGTTTCATTTTCTATATCATTTTCATTACCATAATAATGCAATGTTACAGTCAAAATGATGCACGGGAGTATGAAAATTAAAATAACAATATATAAGCTGGTTTATTTTCACTGCTTTTTAAAAATATATTCTTGGGAAATTCAGAAATATCACTTCCTAAATACATGCACATCTACAGCAGATACCAACTACAGAAAACATTCAAGAGGGTCTCTTTAAGCAAAGATTTATTGTTCTAAGCTGGGTGTACAAAAACCAAATGGACTAAAACTCATTCTTCATTAGCCATTAGTTTTGTTAATCCCAAATTGATATGCCTTGCCCTGGGTTTTTGCCTTCTGTGGTTTTCACATTTTTCTTCCATTTTTTTTTAAATATTACAGAAGCCTCTCAATATCCCCTGCCACAGCACTCTCCTGCTAGATATCATTTTATAGTAAAGACCAAGCTTTTGAATCAAAACATTCTAAAATTTGGCAAGATAAATGTTTTAATTTTGAACATAATCCTCATGTTCTTCACAGCATTCACTGAAAACAGGGTTTTGGAAGAAAGTAAAAACATGAAAAGAACTCTTGTATGCATCCAAGTGTTTAAAAGGAAAGAGACCTTGTCATACGAGCACTTGGATGTATACATTTTTTCACATCTGTAAGTAATCCCTTTACATGGTACGCATGCTTTGAGGAACACAATCCATTTTCACCATAAAAAGAAACTTGACATTGATCACATCCAATGAAAAATTAGATGCTTATGAAAGAATATAACCTGCAACACAGTCAAGTAATTAAAAGAAAAATAAATAAAGAGTTGCCAAGAAATCAGCACTAAAACATAGAATTAAATCCTTTAAGAGTGGCACAAGACATAGGAATTATCATTTAGTTACACTGAAGCAAATACCTTTAAGTAATTTAAGCAGATTTGCAAATACCATTTCCCTGACTGAACTGGTCATGAAGCAGCATACTGGGGCAGCTCAAAAAACAGACAGGTAAAGCCATATATTATGTAGCTAGACAGCTTATACAAACCTGCTAGCTACCTACTGCAAAATAACTTCAGCTGAAATTGAAATAACAAATAATGCCTGTAAATTTTGGGGTGGAATTCTTTTTGCCTCCTTTTACGTGTTAACGTGCGGTTTAATATAATTATTCAGCCTCTTTTAGAAGTCTATAAAGTGAGACAAGCATCTCCTGAATCCCAGCAAAGCTAAATACCTTAAAGTGTAATGATTCGGATGGTGGAGGACACAGCTGTTTTTCTCCAACAGTAATACATGAAATCTGAATATTTCAGGATAGATCTGTATCATTTAGATAAAACCAGTGAGGTGAATTACCCCCAAATGTTTGGAAATCTGTATGGAATGGGTGAATCTAGTGCATTTTTACATATAGCTCAGTAATTTTCCCATTGATTTACTAAAAGTAAGCATCAAAATCAGTTAGCAGGTAAATAATGTCTACACACTCCCATATCCTAATAAATATCATCTAAGAAAAATAACATAAGACCAAGAAAAAAAGCCAACCCCCCCCAAACCTTACTCAGAGGAGCACACACCATTTCATACAACCCAAGGGAGTATTACCAGACAGCTTTTGCAGCACAACATCTACGCTGCCACTGCCATATTGTTAGTAAACCCTATTATAATAAAAGCAAATCACTTTACTATATTTCTTTACTCAAAAATGTACTAAATAAAATATGTTTATTCATCACACCGTGTGCACTGACCCTTTCTGGAATATCAGAGATATTAAATAATAAAATATACTTACCATGTTACGTGAAAAGCTTGTCGACATCCATGCTTATTACATGTCATACAAGCACCAGTGGCTGCTTTACTTTCTCTGCCTTGTTCATCACAAATATAGCACGTCTATCAAAGAGAAAATACTTAACATGATAAGAAGAATACAAATAAGTTCTGTGTTACAGGAGATTCTAGGCTGAGAACTATTGGATTCTGCAGCTAAGCCTGTGTAAGAACTTTTTTATGAAAGTCTAATTATGCTTGTTTGCAAAAGGAGATCACCTGGTAGACTCTTGGATTCTGTGTAACACTTCACCAATGTTAAGGCAGTACAAATACTAATTTACTTACATTCCATACCACTGTTCAACTACCCAAATGGTTAAACCGCCAAGGGTTAATAGCATTAGGCTTCAAGACTGTCCTTGCCTTCAAGTTTGTGTTTATGTCCTTTTATGTCTCAATTATTTTCACATTCATTTAACATAACCTGTATTGGTGGCATTCAAAAACAATAAATTAGACTGAGTGCCTACTGGTACAATATACCATATGGTATACATGAGTGTGTCTACACAACTACACACAAAAAAACTGCAAACTTGAAATTTTTTTGTACGTTGGGTGCAAAGAATTTTCAGAGGTGTCACAGCATACTTCAATATACATACGATGCTCCGTTACTTTTAATAAAACTGGTGTTTAAAAGAACTCTGCTTTAATTTCAGCATGACTTGGACAGCCCCATAAACATCTTGGAAACCAATCAAGCAAGAAGCTTCTGCAAACAATGCTTAAATCAGTATATCAAACCCATTTCAACCTCCAGAACAAGCTAAAATGAAACCAACCTATCTAGTACCTGAAAATCTTTTCGCAGAATTTTTGTCAATTTATTTGTTTTACTGAGATGCTATGGCAATTTTTAGTATTTTCAAAAACATTCTCAGTAAAACAGAAGATAAAAAGTAAGACAAAAGAAGTCCAAATTCTTTCTCATTATTCAATTTTTTTTTTTTGGTTTTTTTTAACACATGGCCAGTAAACATGCTGTACAGAAGTTCACTACTATACCAGGCATCACTACAATCTCTCACCAGCATTCCAGAGAGAAATATCAGGCAAAACAAAATCTGTTTCCATTTTTTCCTGTCCCAATTACCAAAATACCATTTAGAAAGATTCTATATCACATTACATTTATGTGCAAAATGTAACAATTTAAGAATAGATTCTTAATGAAAGTATCATTCAGCACTGGGGCAATTAAGTGTTTGTCTTTAAACGAGAGAGAACCTTGCTGAGTAATAAACATAAATGACACACTGCTTCCTCTGTAGAAATCCCATTACAAGATCTCAGATGAGAAAAGATAAACTTTTTTACGTAAAAAAAAAATTGTCTATATTTTAATTTATTGCAATTTTATCATAACCTCCCTTCAGTGCAGCAGAGAATGAGTAGAATAATAAATAATAAATAACATCAACCAAGGTAGTAGAAAACACAATTGAAAAAAATGGACCAAGATACCACTGAAATAAATATATATATATATATATATATAATACAAAACCAGCATTACTTAGACATGAAAATGACTGAAATTCTGAGTTCAGAACAGCCTTTTATGGAGATTTTTAGAACACTTAACATGAGATGTCAGCTACCTAAAGCATTTTTGTTAATATGCAAGGCTTGAAGGTAGGCAAGTCATTCTTGTACAGCTTCTACAAGACTTTAAAGAAGCATTCCACCCAATAGCTAGTATATCCTAAAATCATACTCTATATCCTAACATTTGAAAGATCAGAAAGGGGATAATCCTGCTTAATTCTTTGCCTTGCTTCTTTTGTACATCAAGGTGGTGTATACTGATAATTCAGTTGTTTGACAGGGTCTGAGACTGGCTGCTTTTTAGCTTTCCATACCATGACCTGACACATTTAGGTTTTAGGGACAAACAAGGTCATGGTCTATCAACCTCATCTGAGTCATTATATTAATTGTAAGTAACTTCAAAGTAAGATACTTCCATAAACAGAGAGTTCAACAGACCCCATAAAACTCAATCTTCAGTTACTTTCTGTTTTTTTTTCAGAATTCTGTTTAAAGTTCTTTATTTTTTTCCACACCAAAGCACAGAAAGAAAAGCAATATAAGCATTCCACTTAGTAGGGATGTAGGCCCCATTTCTTCAGCATTTACCCTACATGCAGGGTCTGCATTTCAGGACTTCTTAAACCAATTTACAGTAAAATGACCGAAAAAACACAACAAACAACCAGCTACATTACGAACAAGTTTAAACACAACATGGTAGACTGTTTACCAGTTTTAACAAGCTCGAACTGTATTTCCTACAACACTCATTAGAAATATAAAACCTGTTTCCTAGTCTTTCATATGAAACTGGGCCAAAGAAGGTTCACCCTCTCGTTCCATGAGGAACACTAAGTTCTCAATAGCTGAGGTCTCAACTTTTATACCCTCTCTTGGACACACAAACAATTCCAGAAGCCTGAGAGCCTTTGTCTTTCTTTCACAAGGAAGACTTTCATGCATTTGCAAATCAATGCAAATGCTACACCTCCGAAACCTCTGGAATGTGGAAGTTTAAAACTCTCAGTGTCCCATCACCTACAGTAGCACTGCTCCTCCAAGCTCTTAAAAGGAAGAGAGTACTCTGACTTCTCCCAAATTCATTGGAAAAGAAGCTTTTGACTCAGCAAGAAAATTTTACTCAAAAAACCACAACAAATATCTTAGTTTCTTTAAAGGCAAAATATACATTTTGCAAAGCTGCCTTTATGTTTCTGTCAATACTTTCCCTTCAAAGATTCAAAATGTAAACCTTCTTTGCAAAAGCAAAGACAGAAGGAAAGATAAGGCAAAAAAAACCCCTTATAAAGCAAAAAGTAATTTGAGAAATAGTTTACTCTAACAGCTACTCAATGGCACTCCCTGATCACAGAATCAAACCTAGGAATAGAATGGAAATTTCTCATTGTTGCAGCAAGTGCTGAAAGAGAAGTCTACCAGTTGCCTTCACTACCACGCAAATCAAATGCACTTATTTTTTTATCAGTTCTTAGAAGAGATTCCTAAAATCCGTAATTATATTCAATTATCACATAGTTTCAAATGAACTCAAAAGAGACAAATAAAGCTGACATAAAATAAAAAGATACTATCCATGCATAACCATCCAATAACAAACATCTACTAAATGGAAGAGCAACTAATAATCCATTTCTTTTTGGAAGCAACTGTATAGGAAGAGCTTTCCTGATAGCTAACCCACTTAATAAATCATTCAGTGGATTCATTATGTAATGTGATGACTTTTACCCCAGAAGCAGGCAAACTGCAGGAAAATAGCAGCCAAATGTCTCTGTATTGACAAGCCTCATGCTTTAGTGTCTGCTGCGTTTCTTCTTGCATTTAAGATTACTGTACTTGGTAATTCTGCATATTTTGCAGTGTTTAGTAAAGAAAAAAGTGCACAGAAAAAAAAACATGGTAAATTAGGCACTGTCTCCTGGCAAAACTCCAAAGATGTTTATTTTAAAGACTACAATATAAATTTTCCCTTATGGTAATTTTCTTTGGCCTCTGTTTTCCCTGACTCTATGTGCTAGTGCACTGTTTCGTTGCTTTGCCTTTTGGATTTTTTATTTAAAGTCTCACCACACTTTATAAAACATTCCATCTCACTGACACTTATTCAGGAGTAGTTCTTTTATAAGCAAGTAATCCCACTAAAGTGAATATCGTTTACAAAGGCAAAAGTCCTTTCCAAATGTCCTCTGCAAACTTCTGTCTTAATATATTAGCATACCTTTTCTTCCTAAAAGGAATGTTTATGAACTTATGTTCATATCAATACTTAAAACAGTAGGACTCTGTGGTAATTAATAATAACATTTCAAATAAACTGTAACAGTATTTTAACCTATAGGAAATATTTCACATTCCTTTCAAAATAAACTGTTATTCAAAGATCACAATATTTTTAATTAACAAAATAGTCCCTAATCTGTAAAAGACTAATGAGACATGGCAGATAACCTTACAGCTTAATTTAATAATATAGCTTTATTAATTCTTCGATTTACCATAAAGTCATAGCAGAAAACATAGAGCAGTACTGCACACATATATTAATTTTATATAAAGCGCATTCTAAGAAGTGTAGTTTTATATTATTAAAGCTCACAAATTTTAAAATAAATACATTAGATATAAAAAGACATATAATTATACCTTGTTATAACGATCATGAGGAACAGACTGCAACACGATAGGTTCCATTGTAGAAACATTTGCAAACTGCACCTCGGGAATGTACAGAGCACAAACCACATGAGCCCAACCTACAAAAAGTTATAATTGTATTTAATTTTAATGTTTTCTAGAAGCTCAAAAGACATTCCAATTATAGTACAAGGAATCTTTTACAACACTTTTTCTTCCATGGACTACTTTAACTGTTTAGAATATTACAGGCATTATGTTTATATTTCATTTTTGTTATCCAAAGTTTAAATGAGCTGTAATACATTTTTTAATTTAGTCAGGGAAGAATTTATACAAGTAATACTCCATGAAATTCAAATACTAATGATTTATACAAACAGTGACACACAAACAGAAAAACAGATTAGTCTTAAAATGTCTTGAATTAACACAGTCATTGCACAAATGCTATGCAAATTCCTGCAAAAGGGAAATATCATCTGACCAAACTAATATTCAAGCAAGCCTTCCCATCATAGGAAACTTCTATGCATAATTTTTACTTAAACAATATCATTCTGATAAGAATAGACTCGTGTTTTCTGTCTATAGAAGGAAATTGCAACACATACACGCACCCCCACAGACCCCTCTGTGAAATCTCTTCTTTTCCTTCTGTAAAGGTGTGCCCAGCTCATTTTTTCATAGGAATACAAACTCCTATATCCAGTCCTATTCTAACTCATTAATTTGGGGGCATCAATAAATGTTTAGTTACTTACCATACTGACATTAACAACATTTTTAGAAGCCAAGGTTCCTAACTGCCTAACATTTGGCTGGATGGGGCTGGGGGGAAACACCAATTCTACTAATTGGAAGCCTTTTTTCAATACTAAGACCCTGAGAGTTGTTGGTTTGTTCCAGTGGACGACTGTTTCCTGTACCTGTAAATTTAGCAGAAGCTGCTATACAGCTAACCCAACATATTGCTATACTGACACTAATAACGGGATTATTAAGAGTAATAACACCTCATCTGAAAGTGAATTTGCTGTGGCTAATCATTTGACATGAATTCTGCCCTTTCCCAAGAGGAAAACTAAAGTCTCTCATCAAAAGACCTTCAGTATGCTTTAAAAATAACTGTGCTTTCCTCGTACCCAGGCTTACTTGTATGCAAACATTAAGGACATAAAATGACAGACTCATATAATTAGATGATCCAGCAGATTATTAGATTAGGCAAGCAAAGTAAATTATCACTGTGTAAATGCATGCTATAATGAAAGAAAAAGACAACAGTAATAAAAAAAAACCACACAAACCCCACCATACTGCCTCACTGCAGGTCTTTTTGAGATTTGTTTTCATTTTGGATTTTCTCTTCTCAACTACTCTAATGAATCTAAAGGTTTTTTATTTCTTCACCTAACTGTACTTTGACTCAAACTGAGCTAAACACAAAACTGTATTTGCTTACAGTAGTATTGACACTCTGGAATGATATTTAGAATAAAAAGCACATATACAATTCCAGAGGCTTTTCTTAAAGCACAAATCTTCTCCAGTTGCTTCCAATGGATCTGTGTTCCCCCTTCCTGTTTATTAAATTGGTAGTTATAATTTCTATAGAAAACGAAAAGTGCACACACACAACAGTATATCACACATATCATGCTAGTATTTCAACTACAACTAAATACAATCTCTCTGCTGCTTCATTATTTTATTCACAAATAGTTTCACTAGGTAAGTGTTTTAAGGGCTTTTCTAAGATTTGCAAACTGCCCTATGCCAGAGTCATTTTACTGAAGACAAATAAATGTTAACATGGTGTTAATGGGAATATTTATCTTTAAATAGAAACATCATTCATCTAATAAAGCCACTAAGCCAATAGAAAAGTGACACTGAGATTTGGGGAAAAAACCCTTCTTCAGTTAGCTATACATAATCAGATGGCAAAAGCTTTTATTTCAGATGTAATTAAACCCGTACTCCAGCTACCCTTACACATTATAAAAAATTATTATGCAAATATACAAAATATACCAGACATTAAAAAAAAAATCACTTACTAAGCCAACTGAAATTTAGGTAAAGAATTTTCACTACAAGAAACCAGTTTCAGAAGTAACTTTACCTGAATACTGCTCCATAACTATCCAAAAAAACCTGAAAACCCAAACCCTATAAGCTTAACATACTGCTATTTCCAAAATACAAAGCGCACATCCAGGATACCTGTGGGCAGTGGCCCCCTTTCATCTTTCATGGGAACAAACCCAGTATCTATACAACAAAACAAATTAGGTACCACAGCAGTAATGCACTTTTTGAACAAGGGGTCAGTAAGAGCCCAGAGAATTGAGAACAAGGGACATTTTCCACTGGTTTCCATCTGGCACCTTCAGTTTCCAGATAATCTGACCTTGCTGGAAAATCGCAGTCTGTTCAACAATAATTTAACCATAAGGGTTGTTGCAGCGTTCCTATTACCAGCCTCAAATGCCTCCAACAAAAAGAAGCCTAACTCCAGGACCAGCTCCCACTAGGATTCAGACACCCTGCACACAACTTCTTAAATATTCTTTTATCCAAAGTTTAACTGGTGAAGAAATATAGAATTCTTAGAGAGCAACACCCAGCTCACCTGGAAAAGTTGAAAGAGACAAAGGAGCAGCAGCTGTTCCTGAAGAAAGAGTAAGGAAGGTATTTTTCCATAACAAGTGTGGTTAAGGACTGGTTGTCTAAAGGTGCTGTGGAATCTCCATCTTTGGAGAACTCAACGTCTCTAGACTCCTCCACAAAATTTTTGAACTTAAGGGAGGTCAAGCAGATTCAGTTTTGCCATGTAAGGACCAAACAGTAGTGGAGGAAAACGGAAAAGGAAGTAAACAACCACCATTTTCTTAAGCATCAAAAGACTACTTGCAATTGTTACAAAGGATAAGCATCAGAAATCAGGGCACCTACAGCCAAAAAAAGTGAGTGTGAGAGCTCTCCTCAGTCTCACTGATGAAAGAAGGAGCTACTAGCACAGAAACAGATTTTACTTCTTACGTTTTCTGCAAAAAGAGTGCTCTTGAACAAATAACACAGCGCAAGAACTCCTTCCCAATCCTCTGCTGACACTTCCTTCTCTTGTAGACAACTATTCTCCAGCTGAGGACAGAGCTCAGAATCCCAACAGAATAAAGGACCTATTGCCATGTCCAGAGTTGAGTGCTTCTGTCTACTGTTTCCTACTGGATGACAATTGCCTACTTTGTCTGCAGGGATAATGAAACATTCTAAAGAGACATCCATTCAAACTGTACATAAAAGCCCAAAAAGTAAGAAAGCATTTAAAAGGATTTATGATATTAAAGACAACATTAAATTCATATTTTTCAATCTACTCCATCCAAGCCATAAAGACTGCACTATAAACTTCCTATTTAAATCACTTGTTACGTTATTCTTAGGCAACTATAATTTCATCAGCAACTATACATCTTTCCCCTCCTTCCCACCCAGGAATGAAAAAATCATCATTAAATCCAGTCCTTTTGAGCTTTACAAATGTTTAAGTGTGAAAAATACTGCTGTACATCCATGTTTTAGATTTTAAAATAAAAACCTCCAATAGCACTGTTCTACACATTCAACAACATTTAAAACATTCTCATTACTTCCTGTTGCAACTGAAGTCATTTTATCAGCATTCCTCTTCAGC
This sequence comes from Neopelma chrysocephalum, assembly GCF_003984885.1. Classification (NCBI taxonomy): domain Eukaryota; kingdom Metazoa; phylum Chordata; class Aves; order Passeriformes; family Pipridae; genus Neopelma; species Neopelma chrysocephalum. The sequence goes on from NW_020897765.1 coordinate 2,272,875, forward strand.
CAAACACCCCACAGAAATAACAGCGGGGTACTCTTATTTTTTCCTAATTGTTCTCCAAATTTAGCCAGGAAACTCGTGCCATTTTTGAGATCACTTTTGTTCCAAATGAGTTTATTAAACCCATTTTTATAAACCATATCATTTACTGTTTAAATCAATTACAAGCTTCCATTCACTTTAATTGTGCATGGTTTGAATCCAAACAAACGGCCACAGATTTTATTATTCACTTTAATTTTACTTATGAAACTTGCAGTAATTGCTAACAAACTCTATTCCCACTAAATACTTCAATTCACTTTTGTGACTTCAATTTACTTTTGGACTTCTGGTTATATCTCCCTTTCAGGACAACTTTAACCTTGCAAATGCAGGTATTGGCAGCTTGCGAAATGTTCTTAAAATTTTCCCTATGCTAAAGATTACTTTGTTTCATTTTGTTCTTGTTATTTGCCTTACTATTTTTCAAGCTTTGAGAAAGTGGCTATTTGACATATGTGCCTTCTCAATAATAGTATTTTTACCAGATAACAATGCCTGACTTGCTTCCTTTAAAATAAGTTTAATTTCTTTTTTTTAAACCAAAGCCTAAGAAATGTATTATAACAATTCAAATCAGCCATCAAGTTTGCCTGTTTCTGTGCATTCTTATCAGAACTGCTTTCTCTGAAACTGCTGGAAAAAAAACCCTCAGGCTACCGCAGACTGACAGATTCAGTGCCTTTTTTGCTTTAAACAACGCAATATTCTACAATAATCAATGTCTCCATCCAGAAACTGTAAAACATCATCAGTTTTTAGTTTTTCCTTACTGGTGATAGACAAATTAAAGTTAGAAATATTTACTTCAACTGTGCTTTCAAGTTCAATAACTTCAGGAAACGCTGCTTACATTTAAAGAAAATGCTTTCTAAGAAAACATCACATAAATATAACTTAGACTTTTTTTTTAAGAGATTTTAGAAACAACTTCTACCAACGTTAAAACAACATCAAAAATCACACATAAGCTAATTCCAAGATCTACTTCGATAACAACCATTTTTTCCAATATAAGAAATTGGAAATTCTTGCTGAAAAGTCTTCAAAGTTTAAATACAGCTTATGAAACTTCCAGCATTTCACTTGAGTCCTTTTTAATTTTGATTTATCCCTCAGAAAGACACACTACTGAATTTTGCCAATTTTTAAGTTTCGTTCTAGGTCACAAAATGTTTAATTACCAGCATAGAATTATCCAAATTTTACCAGTCTTTCACTGAGATTTTTATTTCCAGTGCCTAACTGATTTTTCACTCAGTGAAAACCTGGCAGGACATATTTAGCAGGTATAATTTTATTGTACATTGCTCATTAACATTCAGAGCAACAACGCTCAGACTCCAGACCCCTAGCTGATCTATCCTAATGTGACAGAGAACAAGGAACTCCTAACAATTTCATTACCAGCAGACACAAGACTGTTGCCAACAAAGAATCTTATACGTAGAAGCAAACTCGACCAAAGTAAGCTAAAATTAACAAAGAAAACTCAGGAAGATAAATAATACAGAGTATGTTAGCCATCTAACTAAATTTTTGCCTTTACAACTACCACTTAATTGCCCAAAACTTGATTCACAAGCACTTCCACCATAAGTACTCATGGTACTTTTAAATCATTTTCCAGTGCAAATTTTGCTTTGATAGTCTTTTAAGTCATATTCACAAAATAACAGCAACTGACTCACAATCCATCCTACCATCCAGACCAAGGGAAGCACATGTCTAGCTTGTGCATTAACAGAGAAGGGACTACACAGACACAGAGCAGGGACTACACTGCGTCCAATGGTCAATGCTGAAGCTGTGCTGCAAAGCACTAATGGACTGCAGAAGACAGAATCATGAAGTCACTCTGAGCTCCAGCCACAGCGCCAGTCTGGTCCCACAAGAGAGCTCTGGGATATGATCATCATCTCCTAACCGTGCATCAACTCCAGAGCAAAATTTGTTTATGCATTCTGACTAAGTTCCTAAAGAGTCCTTTATATCTCATTAAGGAAGTTTTACTTTATTTCTAACTACAGCTCACTTCCAAACCGAGTGAATGTATTTATTATTGCAGCAGGTACCTATTGAAATGTTAGTGTCTTATTAGAGTTCCTCCAGGTTGTCATTTAAGGATAGGTCCCAAGCCATTTCAACTACGGACTGTCAATAAAAAGTAGGGTCTCACTTTACTCTTCACTTTCAACTGTACATTCTTGCCCTCTCCCCGCAGTCTGCCATGTGGCAGGGTACATAATTTCTTTTTCATCTGATTACTAAACCTGTGGGAAACTGAAAAGTTTACCTTCCAGCAAGATCAGTAAATAGGTTGATGCAATCCACACTGAGGTCATATGATTACCATACACAAAACCACCACTGAAGAAACACCCAGTCATGGGAAAACCACAGTCCACTCCTTTCAGCAGAGGTCAGCAGCTGTCCTAGAGTACATGAAAATTGCACCTTCCCTTTCCACAACTATCAGACCTTCTGGCTGACTCCAAGACTGACTCTATCCAACTCTGCTGGATTCACCTTTCAAAGGAGTACATAAGACCATTACTGCTACTATTTGCCAACAGGAAAGATTAAGTACTATTTTAAGCCTTTATTAAAGTGTCTCCTCATTAAGGCATTCCACATACTTTAGTTTTGACTCTGCTCTTCCTTTTCTGCAAAAACAAGAAAATCTGCAGAAAATAAATCCGTCAGCTTAAGTTACTGTCTTTTTCTTACTTTATTAAATACAGGTTTAGAGTTTGCTATTGTTAATATAGCATTATTCACTATATTGTTTGATCCACTCTTCAAAAAGATGGGTAAAAAGAAGGTGCTCATACTAACTGCTAGAGCTCTCGTCACTGTGGTTGGTAGTCAACCTTATCACTGCTATAGAATGGACAACTTCTGCCAGAAAAGTAAAAAAATACTATTTGTCCGTGAAGAAAAGGCTTCATCCTACAGAGTCCTACTATTGAATTTCACCAAACTCTCGATTTAGAAAAATCTGCTCCTGAACTAAAGAATCGATTCACTTTCAATCATCACTCAGGAGCACAACAAATAGTTTGTTTTTAAAACAGCTACAGATAAAGTTCCATTGGTCCACTGAGTAAGCTAATCGCTTTAATAATTTTATCCGGCATGCTGTAGAATTAATGAGTTTCTCCCACCTCCCTCAAGAAATCTTTTCATACAACAAAAGGAAGAAATGTCATAAATAAGCACCTAAAACTTTAACAAATTTTCTAAATATACATTATGATTATTAGCAATATAAATCATAAATATACAATATCAAATCAATAAATATATAATACATTATATAGTAATACATATATTTATATTACTAAAATATTTTAAGTTTATTATCAAGTTTTACTGTCTTTCCCAGTAAAAAAAAATAAATACACACTCCTGCAAATCTGCTCACAAGGACCAGAACATTTGTAGCTAAGCGTTTGCAAAATGCATAAACCTCGGTGTGTACATATGACATTACAGCATCCACATTCTTAGACATTAACACCAAGAAAACTCTTCAGAACAGTAAACCCGACAGTGAGAGCTGTTGACTCTAATAATAACAACAGCAAGAGGAAAACCTAGCATACAATGTTTTTATAGACTTGGGAGATCCTGATGCTAACCCATGGGGTGGGGAGAGGGCCTGGACATTACATAAAACCACCACATTGTTATATGGCCTTTTCCCAAGCAGCTGCATGAAAGAAGTCTTGGTGAAAAGTCACACAAAGAATGCTGTTACACAGCATTCCTGATCATCATCCACTGGAATCAGATTTCAAAGTAACAACTTATACAGAAAAATCAAGCCTTTTAGGCTTACAGAAATTCATGGACAAAGGTTACTGCAAGAAAACTATTTAATTGGGAGATGCACAGTATTAGATACAAGTGAACAATCTGCTTAAAAAACAGACTGCACATTCAGTATTATGAGAAGATAAAAAAATTGGGATTCAAAAAACTATAATCACTTCAAATGGTCATGATTTTATTTTCTCCTCACTGAGTGTCAAAAATCCAAAGGAAATTACTGCAACAGTTAAAGAAACATTACTGAACTGAAAGGCCTAAAACTGCCAAACGCCAACAATTTTCAAGTATCTTTAAACAAATGCTCACTTGCCACTGTTCTGTTTTTCAAAAAATGTGGTTATAGTTTATGCAACTCCTAATCCACATACGAGAGTACCAAGCTAAAGAAAAATTAATCTTTTGATAGCCTTCTTACACATAAGACAGCAAATCAATATGCGACTCATATACCTATCAAGTTTCGTAATTTTAAAAAACTTTTATATTCAGTCATCTGTTTAAAACCACAATGATGCCCCTAAATGAACATGAATACCAAATTTATCACGGAATTCTGTCAATAAATGTATTCAAAGAGAAAAGTTCCTTTGTCAATTAAATCTTACTTTTCTACTTTTTATCAATAGGAAATTAATAAATAAAAAAATGTTAAAAACTAGTAAATAGCTTAATATAATTTATAGAACTCCAATCTATGAACACTGAAGAAGTCCTAATGTTTATATAAAAACAAAGACCACAAAATCCATATATAGGGAAGAATATTTCTGTTCACAAAACCTAACCATAGCTGTAAGAGAGTCACGGATATTAGGCAAACAAAATAATAAAACTTATTCAAAGCTTCTTCCTAAAATTTCTGGCAAATACCCCACTCATAACTGTGCAAAATCCCACTACTTTTAACAAATTAATTAAATAAAATGTGCAGCTAAATACAGTTAACTCCTAATAATCCTTAGGATAGATAAATTCATTGGCAGACAAGCCACATCATGGATACTAGTTCAGGTCACACTCTGCTAAATCCAAGTGTATTGTTTCCAAGATCTGTGCAAGTGCAGGAGCAGAATGACCACTTTCACACAGTGTGCAGAGACCGAACAAACATGTACAAACAGACCCTAGCTGCTTCTGTTCAGGGTCAGTTCAGATCTCGACAATGGAAAGCACAGGAAGGACACTGAAGCAGACTAGGACATATTCTGCTCAAATCCAGACAGAATTCTCTCTTTGGGCTCACTACAGGTTCTGATTACAGCACCAGCAGCCACCATCACAAAGCCAAGAACGGATGTACTCTCCAGAACACCCAAAGAGGTTACAGGAAGGAGTATTGGAAAGGTGAGCACAGAATAACTGATCTTTGCCACTTCTGTCACTTCACAAATGCCAAGCGGCATCAAATAAAACCACGAGGTAACAGGTTCAAAACAAACTGGTGTACACTTTGACACATCGTGAAGCTCAACTGCAAAATGCCTTTCCACACAACATTATAGACACTAAACCTTTATACAGAAGTGAACACTCTAAGTGTGATGGAACTCCTCTTTTATTAAACAAAAATACCATCTCTGGTTCAGGAAGGCCCAAAGCATAAATATTTGTAGGCTGGGAAAGTATTCAGAGAAGGTCCATGAGAACCTTCCCAAGAATCTAGCCCATGGTGATAAAAAGAGCAGCCCAAATGTTATTCAGCCTCCATGATATGCTCCTCTCCTCTTATTATCTCCGGTTGTCACTTTTACATTCTAAGATCCATGACAGTACTGCTCCAGTACTGTGTTTAAGGTATCACCGAAAACTGTAATTCTGTATTTGCCACAGATGATACTAGAGAACCCAACATTAACCCTTGGCAACTGTACTGATAAGCACAACCAAGGCACGGTAGATGGCTCCAACCAGAAATACAGAACCTAAAAAGCAAATCTAAAGAAAAGGTGATCACCAGAAGGTCAGATAAGCAGCAACAGCCCAGTAAAAGGAGAGGCAGCAGGAGGAAAAATGTACACAAAGGAACCTCACACCATTTGGGGGTAGGGACAAAAAACCTCACAGAATATCAACACAATCACACCATACACCACCACAATGTATAGTCAATTATTAATACTTACAGTCAGTTTAAAATACTTATAAAAAACACGAGTTTGTTTCCCAAACTTCTTTGTCACACATTACAGTGCACTAGCGTTCTTAAAGGCAAGATAACACCTTTACAGAAGGGCTATAAGATTAGGCTGCTTTCAGCTACAGTTGTGTGACTATGAGTGAAGACAGCCAATGTACAGGCTGCTTCTGAAAGAACAGTCCTGGCCATCCCCTTACATCAGCAATAGCATGGGGGGCTAGGTCAGGGAAATGACTCCATGCAGTAGCAGCACCTCACCACAGGTTAAGAAAATCATGGAACCCTATAGTAAAAGCTCACTAGACCATTAAGATTCCTGACATAAAAGAAAACACAGTACTTTCAAGGCCCAAAACACATTTCCTCACCTTATTAAAAAGCAAATATCCAGAAGACTGTTAAAAAAAAAAAATCTACAAGATCAGCAGGTCATGTGTGAGCTCAGCTATCTGCATACTCAAAACAAAAACTGCGTTGGTTTTCTGGCTACAAAATGAAGTTACCTGTTGCCAGAAGACAGAAGGAAGTATAACTTCATATCGCTGACATAAAATCAGCAATTTCTTCACTTGTTCTGAAACTCTAAGACCATTTATTTCTATACTTGGAGAAGGAGACTCCATAATTACAAGTTTATAAAGCTAGATCCTTACAAGATTTGATCAGAAATCTTTGTTTCAAAGTTTCTTCAGGAAACCTGCATCATTTTATCATTTCACTTGGCAGTAAATGGTGTAACAGCATTAAAAAAATTTAAATATTAACATACTGTAAGTGCCATTTTCAACTGGAAAGCCCAGTACATGATCTTCAACAATATTTCCTTAAGTTTGAAAATCTTCTGACACAACATCTTGTTAGACAACTCTTCAAAAGGAAAGTTCGGGTCAAGAATGTAGATTTCTGAAATGCAACACCAGTCAGAGTTTGTTTTTTCCAAGGTTCATATCCTTCTGTAAAGCTGTTATTTAAAGGACATTTAGTCCATTGCTGTGTTGAACACCATGGACATGGTCTGTTACTGAGGTTGGATGTTTTCAGAAGGAAATATAAATTCTTAAGCCTCTCACCCTTTGAGATTTTCACTATGAAGCTTTCACTGATGAAAATACTTGGGCATTAAAATTATAGTACACTGTAACATCTCTGCTATTTAAACTTAAATAATTTCAATCTTATACAGTAACTCACTTTCAGACAAGAATTTATAATTACAATAGAGCCATAAGACAGAAGACTTAATAGGATGCTCGGATCTTCGATGCACACTGCCAAAATAAGTTCTCAAGACTTTATGCAAAGGAAAAGTTTCAAAACCAACACAGACAACAGCAAAGCATTCCCAAATGCTACTTGAATACTACCTGAAAACACTTCACAAATTTTACTGTATATTTCAATTGATTTGAGGCTTATTAGTTATTTCCTAAAAAAGAAAGTGTTCAGCTGCCATTTCGAAAGAAATGAATTCAACACGGCCATGTATCAACCTGTCTTGAGAGGAATGCTGAGGAAAAGGAATAAAACCAAAGTACTAGGCTGGTACTTAAGATGATAGTTTCACTGACACATGACAACACAGCCTCAATACAATCTCCCAACACACACACACAGCATCAAATTACTAAGGTATGTGAGACAGCAGACACGAGAATGGTACACCTGCAGCATACACTAAATGAAGCAGTCCAAGGGTAGACAAGGGAAAGGGCAGATCATCCCAAAAATGAGCAGGTTCTGTGTTCCTGCAACTCAACTGCAACAAAAATATCAAGCTGCATCGACACTAAGCTAAGGTATAATTAGCTGAATATTATGTATACAGCATAAAATCTGCATAATACAATTTACATAGACACAGGCTATGCAGATTACATAGACTGTCCAAATGAAATCCATAATCCGGATCAACACCTTCTCCTCTCACAAGAGAAAGGGCTCAGTATCAAACTGACCAAGGCTATTTACAGATAAATGATAGATGGGAATTTAGAAGTATCTAGTAAAGAGAGAAGAAGGGATTTCAGAAGGGATTGAAAAGTTCATTGCAATTTTTCACTCATATCACCCAGTTATTAGTACAAACATAACCAAGACAGGCTACTCAGTGGATATCTTCTCTAGCAGTTCTACTCAGCAGGAGCAGAACTGATGATAACCTGAATGGTGAAATGAGAAAGATGCAAAGGAGGGCTAATCACTACTGCAGCTTTCCAGCTCTAACTTTTTTGTTACAGACCCTATTAGTAAATCAGGCATGAAAGAGCCATCCTTTGAAAATGCACTGGTGCATTTAGTCTGGGCTATAGACATAAAAATTCCACTTTCCTCCGTGAATGGTGCACTTTCAACAGCTTTCTATAAATGCTCAGGCTCCAACTAAATACATTTAAAATTTATCCACTTTACACATTAAAATCTTATGTTAAAATGCCATTCTTCTCTTCTTTTTTCCTAAAAATGAAACTAAGAATAATGGTAGATGTTCTCAAACTAAATTCAACCTAAATTGGACAAATAAAGGTTACTGTAAAACAGTTATCTCTTTCCAAACCAGCCAGTGTTTTTACTTATGTTTAGGTTCCCTATGATTTTTTTTCCACAGATTTTTTTCCCTCATACAAAATAAGAGAGTTCACAAAAAGTAAGAATAAAACTTACCCCCATTATCTGTTCTCTTTAAAGCACCATCCTTATGAGGGCATAATTCACATCTCTAGGAAAAAAAGCAAAAATAAAATAAAAAAACGGAATGATCACAGAAGCATTGAAAAAGAAACCACACACATCAAAACTGGTATCTGACATTAAGGAAGCTACCATTCTTTAAAAGTGAATGGGTGTGTTTCCCCTTAACCTTTACTTGAATATTAATGTTAGTTTGTGTCAAATGAAGCTTTCTTCTCTAGATCTTGAAACTATGACATATATTGAAGCTACTCGCAGCTCTAGCTCCAAGATTTTATTCCTGGATTCCATACTCTGGAATTCTGGAGACAAGCCTCCAAAACCTATAGCATGGGGTAGACTTACATGCTGAGAAACTTGGACACAGTCCAAAAACTCCCTACCATATTTCCTTCTCCTACGATGTCTGTATTGACCGAGGTGTTCAATCACAAAGGTGTGCCATGGACGTAATCAGCACACGTGCACATACTGCTGACTGCACAGTCTCTTCTGACTCTCACTTATTCTGAGAGCCCAAAAAACCCTCATTTTCTGCCTCAGAAAAAGGAGGTCAGAAGTTGACTCATCCCTAAAATTCTTCAAGACTGGAAATAAGCATTTTGACATAACATTCTTCCGACATACTTCAAGATCACAATAGAACAGTCCTTCTGCTACCACTGACTCCTATCAAGTTCCTAATATCAAGTTTATCTCTAAGTGTCCTAGGGCAGTGTGAACCAATTCCAAACCAGAGATGACAGAAAGGGAACAGGTTTGACACACATACCACTTCAACTGCTCCAAATGACGTGCAAAGGAATATCATTATAGGAGATCCTATACTTGGGAATCACCTTATTGCAAACTTTATGTGTTCCCAGATTAGGGACAACTCAAAGCATACCACCCTAACAAGCTTTTTAAGCGAAGGAAAAATAGTCTGATAATCAGATGCAAACTTACCACCACATCCTCCAAACTGAGAGGGGCACGTGCCATTAGCACAGATTTTCTCCGTGCTCCCTGAACAGTGCTTTTTTCCATTACCAGCTAACTGACAAGACAGCAGATATAGGAGCCTATGATGCTACAGTGCCTACAAGTGCCTCAGAAACAGGTTGTGCAAACTTATGTGAGGAACTAGAAATTCCATTCCTGAAATTCATATAGCTAAAGTACATCTTGATGATTATCTTAACCTTTAGGACTAACTCTCTTAACCTTAAGAAAATCTATATTAGCAGCAAACAGGCTTTCACAAAAAGTAGAAGAGAAAAAATTCTTCAATTATTTTTGCTCAGTGTATTGGCATAGAGAGCTGCACACAGAAAGAAGAATCTTTAGGATTCCAGCCTTTTGTCTCATCTGTCCCTTACATTCACCCACTAAAATAAGCAGCAATCTATTGAAAGGCAACATTAAGTCTGTGGTGAAATTAAGACATAAAAGTGGTTGAAAACTTCTGAATCATTCTGTAAGATGCCTGTAGACTGGGAGCACTACATCTTTTTCTTTTTTTCAAAGTCAAGACACTAAAATGAACTGATCAGTTCATTTTGAACGAAATCCTACATATGCAGTATATACGCGAGCTTAGTTGTATCTTAACACTTCAGCTCTCCAAACATTAAATACTAAGTGCTGCAAGACACACAGTAGTAGTAGTTTCATTTCAGTGAATATATCATACACTGAACCAGATTCCCAATGTAAGAAGCCTGGTATATACTGACAGTAACAGTGCATTTAAGTTTGTTCCCACCCCAAAGCTGCAAGCTGGCAGCTTAAAGCCAGTAAGATGATGATGATATATCTGAGACAAGGGAAGCTGCTAGCACACTCTACCTTGCCCCACCTCTGCAAGCCTGTGGAAGTTTGACATATATTTTCACTAGCGGTAAAACCAGTTTAGGAGGTTCTCTTCTTCCCTCCACCACTCCCTCAGCTGCTGACACAACTATCTGTATAGGGCTGCCCCTTAAACCAGATCAGTGAAATGGAGTGAAATGAACTTTTTAACATTTTTATTTCAGATTATATCACTGATGCAATTTAAGCACAAACCCACAATCAGTTGCACCAGCAAAACTGAAGACAGCACTGCAGCATTAATAATTAAAAAGTTACCAAGCTTCTTGAGCAAACTTCACCACAAAATAAATCAAAATGATTCCAGGACACTAAGCTGCAAGGAACTAAACCAGTCCTTTATGCAGAAGAGTTAAACACGCTCCATTCACTCTCATCAGAGCTCAGCTTCACCTGATTTATTTTTGTCTCCTATTGCCAAAAGGACTCAGGTCCATTAGGCTTTCCCCAATTACTTCTCTGCAGTCCTGGCTGCAATCAGAGAAGATGCATGACAGAAAACTGAAGTGGAGAAGGGAACTTTGACAGCAGGAGAAAACTTCAGTGCAGAGAGTTCTGCAGAGTATCCTCCTACTGGCAGGGAGCAGGATGCCTGCACTCGGCTCTCACCCTGCTGGAGATGGGCAACTCCGCAGTGACATCTGCACTCTAATGACACAGAACACTTCTGGTACCATGAATTCTGGGTACAATCTGAGACAAAGTAGCACCCTAGTAAATTAATACACTAGACAGTGATCCCTTCTACTCCCTTCTCTGGTTATGAATCTAAATCCTTCCCAGCCTCCACACTCTCAGATTCTAATCTGTCACCCACTTCTGCTCTGCCAAATTACAATATACACTACATAGTAACACCAGTGGCTTTGCCAGGTGGGAACAGCAAACCTCATCCCTTAGCAAATTATCCTTTTATTTTACACTTTATTAATAGTTCTGAAATGGATGGAATAAAGTTTTAACCTTTTTGTCATGTATGTTGATGATGAAACAAGTACATGGAATAATGTGACCATTCATACAGATGGTCTCTAATATTTAAGCACACGGAGCATGGCAGGGCTCTTTTCTCCAGTTACGTATTTTGAGTCTTATCTCTGGCAAAGGATTTCTGACACAGATTTATTGTCTGAGCGTTCAAAAACACTGTGGGGAACTACTAAACTAGCTGTGGGGGGCAGAGGGGGCGGGTAGCAGGGGCGGACACAACACTCACAAGATACCACAGTATAAATACAGCAAGCTGCTATGACTGATCAACAATTCAGATAAACATCAGCAGGTTAGGCTGTGCAAATGTGAACACTACAGAGGCTGACTGTGATCCAAGAGAATAACCACATCCTCTGGTGTGCTGAAGGGCACTAGTCCTATCGTAAGGAGGTGCAGCAGGTACAGTCAGCTGAAGTAGATCTGAAGAGGAGTGAAAAAGACACAAACACTGGCTGAAGAAACACTGAATGAAGTTGTAGAACATATCATCATCCCCTTCTTTCCTGTCCTTACAGAGTGCACCATGGACATCTCATTTTTGCAGCTCTTTGGTGGAAGAGCCTAGTTCACGGATCCAGCTTCTGTTCAAGCAGAACTGGGGTGAACTCTCAGCAGGAATTGCTTTGGATATGAGGTCTCCTGTAGAGGACTAAAGTAAAACCACTCTCAAAGCTGTGCAGCTGGAACAGTCTGACAGTGTGACTGTCACGACTCACTTCTGAGCTACATAAAAAGCAACTTAATTAAGCAAACGAAGACTGATCCTATAACCTTGGCGTTCAGGCGAATGGAGACTGCCTGGGCCTGATGAAAAACCCACTGCTTCCTGAGGAGTCCAATCTTTAAAACATCACCCAGCAGAGAACTACAGTGGTCAGAAGCATGAGAGACCCATGCAAATGGTGAAAGAAACGTTTATTCCCCTGACATTATTAAAAAGTAAAAATAACCAAGAAGAAATAGAGAGTGGTAAAAAAAAACAAAAACAAACCACAAGGTATCCACTGAAGATATCCATCAAAAAAAGTTCCAAGACTGGAAGGTGAAAATAAGAGAAGAATAAGCTAAATAGTTCCAATTTCCTATACTGGATCAGTTACAGTCCAACTTGGCTCCATGCATTGTGGCACAAAGTGTTCTCTCTCTATTTTAAATAAAAATGCCTTTCCATTTTAACCAGGACTAAGAGCTACCTTAACCAGAAGTGGGTAACATTAGACAAATCTAATTACATCTTTTTGGTTAACCTAACTCTACCAATTTTTCAATTGGAAAGGCATAGAGAAGCTGACTTAATCCAAGAGACTACCTTATTCATATTGAATGAAGAACAAAAGGCACGTGGCAGATAGGAAAGACAGAGACAGGAACAAGACTATACAAGTAGGAGAGAGGAAAGAAAATAATAATAGGAATATAACATTGTTCTTCCCCCAGGGTTCTGTAAATTTGGAGCACATTCATAAAGCATCATCTGCAGACATCCATTATATGCTGTCTCTTGTTATAAGAAAACAAAGGTCAAAGAATTCTTGTGCAACTAATTTACTGGATTTGGTCCAAGCTAGGCCAATGGAACCATTCACCTAAATAATGACTGTCAACCAAGTAAAGTCCTGCAGGACTGAATTCCCAGCATTGCAATGAGACAATAAAACGTGTCTCTCAATATGACCTGTTAACCTAAATAACTCAAGAAGATCTACAGCAGATTAAACAGACCACAGTTCCTTAAAGTTAGCCTAGAAATCAGGCTGCAGTTCCAGCTGACTTTACTTCAGGCTCTCTTTAAGGTAACATAATTGAACGCTGCTGCCAGGAGAAGATCACTGGTCATCCCCTGCTGTGTACTTCCTTCTGCCTTCCTTGCTCTGGGAAAAGCATTCAATTGACTATATGAAAATCCTAATCAGCAACCTAAAAATAAATTTTTTTTTCAGCCAGATCACTTCTTTGAGCCACCTTTCCATAAGGCCATATGCAACAATGTCAGACAACGAATGTAACAGGAACATAGATAGGGAGGTGGGAAAGGAGATGAAGGATATCCTGGTTCAAGAGGTGGTATCACCTACACTGGGTATAAATGAGAGTGGAAGTCCAACCAAAGGCCTTATTTTAAATAATAAATAAATAAATTTTAAGAAAACATACAACACATCTGAAACAGATTAATTTAATGTTGGTAGTAATATAGACAGATTTCTTGGGCCCAGATCCAGACATATTTATTAGGTCAATTTTGTTTTGATATTTCCCTGATATTCATATATTCCAAGATTTTTAACAGGTATCAGCCATATACACAAACTGTTTAGTTTAGAAGCTTATTTTCTTTGCCAAGGTGTACTGTACCCAGCATGACACACTTTCAGAACAGTTTTTATTCTCTAAAGTATGTTTTGATCACAGAATTACTGTTTTATATTGCTTGACAACAGGGGAAAAAAAAAAACAAACCCAAACCAACAGTATTTAACTGAAAGAAACAACTTTAAGATACTGCAATACACGACCATAAAGTTACAAGTAACAAAATAGTTATATAAAATCAGCATCACAGTTCTCAAAACCTGATACAACCTCTTCCAATTCTTTCATCAACAGGAGTTAAAAGTTGTCAGACAAAACATTTTATTCTGCTGCTCCTGGTATTCATTATTTAAACAGAAGAATGGTTAAATCCATTTGTTGTTGCAAATTTTAGTTCACATTTTAGCAAAAATATGAGCTGGAAGACAGAGATGAGGAACAGAATCAAGACCCCGTAATCCAGGAGGAAATGGTCAGCGACCTGCTATGCCACTTAGACATCCACAAGTCCATGGGGCTGGATGGGATCCACATGAGGTTACTGAGGGAGCTGGCAGAGGAGCTTGCAACTTTCAACCATTTACCAGCAGCCCTGGCTAACCAGGGGGGTCGCAGTTGACTGGACGTTAGCAACTGCAACACCTATCTACAAGAAAGGATGGAAGGAAGATCCAGAAAATTACAGGTCTATCAGCCTGACCTCAGTGTTGGGGAGGTCACGAAGCAGATCACCTTGAGTGCCATCATGAGGCATGTGCAGAACAACTAGGGAAATCAAGCCCAGCCAGCATGGGCAGGTCCTGCTTGACCAACCTGATCTCCTTTTGTGACAAGGTGACCCATTTAGTGGGTGAGGAAAAGGTTGTGGATGTGTTTACCTGGACTTTAGTAAAGCCTTTGGCACCGTTTCCCACAGTATCTCCTGGAGAAACTGGCTGCTCAGGGCTTGGCTGGGTGTGCTCTGCACTGGCTAAAAAACTGTCTGGATGGTCGGGCCCAGAGTGTTGGTGAATGGAGTTACATCCAGCTGGCACCTGGTCACCAGGGGTGTTCCCCAGGGATCAGTGCTGGGGCCAGTCCTGTTTAATATCTTTACTGATGATCTGGACAAGGGAATCGAGGGCACCCTCAGTCAGTTTACAGACACACCAAGATCAGTGGGAATGTTTGATCTGCTGGTGGGCAAGAAGGCTCGACAAAGGGATCTGGACAGGCTGGATCGATGGGAAGAGGTCAGTGGTAGGAGGTTCAACAAGGCCAAGTGCCAGGTCCTGCCCTTGCGTCACAACAACCCTGTGCAACTCTACAGGCTGGGGGAAGAGTGGCTGGAAAGCTGCCCAGCAGAAAAGCACCTGGGGGTGCTGGTCAACAGCAGCTGAACAAGAGCCAGCAGTGCCCAGGGACCAAGAAGGCCAGTGCCATCCTGGCCTGTATCAGGAATAGTGGGGCCAGCAGGACCAGGACAGTGATTGTCCCTCTGTACTCAGCACTACTGAGGCTGCATCTCCAATCCTGTGTTGAGTTTTGAGCCACTCACTACAAGGACATTGAGGTGCTGGAGCGTGTCCAGAGAAGGGCAACAAAGCTGGTGAAGGGTCTGGAGCACAAGTCTGATGAGGAGCAGCTGAGGAAGCTGGGGGTGTTCAGCCTGGAGAAAAAAAGGATCAGGGCTGACCTTACAGCTTTCTAACACTTCGTGAAAGAAGGACAGAGGAAGGTGGGGGTTGGTCTCTTCTCCCAGGTAACAAGTGGCAGGACAAGAGGAAACAACCTCAAGTTGCGCTAGAGGAGGTTTAGATCTTAGGAAAAATTTCTTCACTGAAAGGGTGGTCAGCCATTGGAACATGCAACCCAGGGAAGTGGCAGTATCACCACCCCTGAAGTGTTCAAAAGAATGTGAATGTGGTACTCGGGGACGTGGTTTAGCAGTGAACATAGTGGTGCTGGGTTAACAGTTGGACTCAATGATAGGTTTTTTCCAACCTTAACCATTGTTTAATTCTATGAATCCATCAAATTCTTATGCCTTTTTTTTTAAATTAATCTAGGAGGAAAGAGTCCATTGCCAAGCAGAAGTCCTTTTATTACTTTACTTCTGATTTTGCTTTCAAATACATCTATTTTACAGCGTGCCATGCTACTGGGTGTTTCTGTATATATCTAAATGCACTAACTCAACACACTTCACCAAAGCACATGGACAGATTTCCAAAGGTAAGCAAAGAAAAGCAGCTGATCAGAGGGTTACTTTCTAATCGATGGCTTTCCAACTGGCAGCCCCTGATGCTCTGAACCCTGACTCCCATTTATCAGTAGCTGTAAAAATCTTGCAGCACAACTGACTGTGTCTAGGTACACATCTCCCAAGTTCTGTGCTACAGCTTCACCTGCCTTTACCAGTATTCCATACCATTTTGTTTCGTCCTTGGGTGTTACCAGAAAGAAACATATATACATCTAAAAATCCCAATCCTACAGACTTCGAATATGCTATGTATATACATATAGTACTTATATAGTACTACTTCAGATAATACCTTAATAATAATAATACCTTCATAATAATATAATACCTTAATAAAATCTTAATACAAGTTTAAAAAATGGTTTAGAAGGGTAAAGATCTTGATTTAGGTAGTCATTTTAGTTAACGTAAAACAATTTAATGCTGGCAGACACATACTCATTGCTGTCAAAAACACAAAAGTCCTGGGAAAAGAAAAAGATGTCTAGAGAACAGCTCTAACAGCTCTGGATATGAAGTTTAGTACAAATCACATCTCGAGTTTCAGTTAAACCAATGACATACGTCATCCTACCTATACATAACTATTTGAAGCTCTTCATTCACTTTTTTGATGAAAAACTATCTTTTAACCTCAAAACATTTTTTTAATTTATTTTCCTTCTTCCCTAAAGGATGTGAAATGAGTATTCCATTTTCTCCAGAGGAAAGAGTTACATTTTTTAATTTCCTTTTATACTTTCCACATCCCTCTTACCCTAATGTGTTTTCTTTGATAGGAAAAAAAATTTAAACATAACACATGTACATTGCATTGAAAACACTGAAAATAGGAAAAATTCTGTTTTCCCTCAATACACCCAGAAAAATTTGGGATAATTTTAGTGATTACTTTGTGTTAGATTCAGGCAAATATGGTACTAACAAGCAATGCAAACATAGCTCCGTCTATAAAGAGATGCCATATTCTAAAGACACTTCAATAAAAGTGTGCTAATTGAAATTAAGAACCAGAGACAACTAGACAATACTTAATAAAAAACCTAACTCAAATTCAGCTAATCAGAGGCTATCTACAGTAGAACAAATACTTTAAAGCCTACAAAGGAACAGTTTTTGCAAGATCCGACGACAAAAAGAAAAAGCCACAGATAATTTGCAGAGTGGTGCAAACCAGCATGCTGGTGCCAAGACATTTTTATCTGGAAATTTAGATCTTGGCATAAATTCTATCAATATATGAGAATTCACAGGCAGTTTGCACAAGAACAGATCCAGCAACAGGATGCGCACCAGACTGACCATGTCTACATCTGCTGGCAATAACTTACCCCAGCCCTCAGAGCACAGTGACATCTCATCCTTCCATTCACTCCTTCAAGCCATCTTCTATGAAGCAAAATCACTGCTGCCAACGTACAAAGACTAACCAGAGAAGATCAACCTCTCAGCCCTTGAAGTCTCCAGAAAGTCCAATAAAATGCAGAAGCATTCCCAGCAGCTGCTGAAAATTATGGAACCTCTACTCACATCAAACTTAGGCTATCTACTCATACCAAATCTTTTTACTCTGTTATTTTACTGACCTTTTCTTTGGTGGTTTTTTCCTTAAAACCAGTTAGGTACTCTGAAAATTTCCATAAGAGTTTGTTTCTATTTTAACACTCATGCTTTGTAATACTTGGCAGAGTCAGAAGTTCATTTTTCACTTGCTCAGTACAGCAAAAAGGATGAATTGCATACCCCTTTTCCAAAAGCTTCTTTAGGAACACATGATCCAGCCAAAGAAGAAACTGCTGTCTACAAAACCAAATCCATATTTTCTTCAGTTTCTAAAGTAAAATAGGACAGCAATATACCTTATCAATTGTCTTAACCTGCAGCATCTTAAGACCTTACTTATAAACTCATAAAACACTCACCTTCACTATTTTGATCTAAATGGCTCTATAAATGATAGCTTGCAACCACGCAATGATTTGAAGCAGAAGTCAGCAAGTAGCTAACGACAGAATTTTTCAAAGTATCCAAAGAGAAGCAAACAAAAGTTCTAATGATTCCAACCTGTGATTCACACCAGACTCCAGCGTTTATAAGCCACAATGAAGAACCAAAAGGAATCAAAAGATCTTCTGCCACATCCAAGAATCCCCAACTGGCTGACACCACTAATAGAGCAAACGAACGCATGCTGTCAGTTATTCTCTTCCAAAGTGCTATGTTCTGCAACTTGACAACTTAGGAAATTAAGTCATCTCCATCTTCAAATAACCATTTCTTGATGCTGACAAATTTGCCAAATCTCTGCCCCATGTCTATTCAGTCATCTGTCCCAGGAGAAGGAAAGAACTTTTTTTTAAAGCAGACAGTTGACAAGTAAAAGAAAAACAGACTGACTACCTGAAGCATTTTGGGTTTTATACCTGGATAAATTAAAGAGACTCAACCTAGTTCTTTTTATGAAGGCATCAGATAAAAATATATGCAGATTCAGTTAGCTCTGTCAAAAACATCTACTATAGATAATAAATTTGCAGACTATGACAAGAAGATTAGAGGCACTCAACATGCAAATCAGCATTCTTCCAAGACTGTAAGGTGATAGATAAGGCCACACAAAAGAAGAAAAAAAACCCTCCTGGAAAACCCCAGCATCTGGGGAGACATTCCCAGAAACTCATAAAGGATTAAACCGAAGAAAGGAGTGATATGGAGATAACACAGCCTTTTTTTGCAAACATCCTGGCTGCTGGGAACTTAGAAGTGGACCCTTGGGTCTATTTCATCTGTCTATCACCCCAAAATTAGTTTACTGACTATAGCCACTCAAACTGCTTAAGAAAAAGGTATAAAAAGAGAGTGAACATAAGCAAAAATTGGGAAGAAGTTCCATCAACTCTGTGGAGGTAACCAATGGACTACCTTTTCTTTCTCCACCTTCTCAGGACACCCTGGGGTGAGCGATTGCTTTATACATATACACTAATTTTACTTTTGCTCCACAGACTTTAAAATTTTTACTTATTACTTTGTTGTAAGTTGATTTCGCTTTATAGTGTAGACTTTTTTGTTTTACTTATTCTTTGTAAATTGTCTTACTTATTTGTAAGTTGCTTTTGCTTTAGGGCGTGTGCCTGTGCTTTGCATTATTATTATTATTACTACATAGTTTAAGTGTGTTTTTGCAGTTAGATCCTATCCCAGACACAACAAACCCCATAAACTGTCACAAATTTGTATTAATAAACATGTTACTTAGTGAACTGTTAGAGTGAGTCCGTTTTTAGGTGCTGACAGTTTCGCTGATGGCAAAATAACTCATAGGAGAAACCTGCTGAGGGGTTTTTCTACCGCTATTAAGTGCAGTCCTTATATAAAAAGGATCGCACTTAAGAGTATCAAATGTCCAGTCTGTCTCAGCAAACCTGTTAATCAAAGGGTGTCATTAGGTGAGATGCTAACAGACTGGTTTGGACATTAAAAGGCTTTGATCTCCTGGGGGTGGGACACTGATAGACAAAAAGTAAATTAATACAGGTTGGACAGAAAATTCTTCTTTTCTGCCCCTTTTAACGTGACACGAGATCATCACACATACTACAGGTGGCATTTAATCATACTTTTACTCAATATATGTAAGATAACTAGATGAGAGAGAATGTCGAGTACAGTGTAACATGGTGATGACACACAGCTTGTATCATGATCTGGCTATTCCAACTTCAGAAGTTCAAAACCATAAATCTCCCATACATATTAAAGACTAGTAAGCCCTGCTAGATGTTGCAAGAAGCCAGAATATAAACATACACGAAGTTTTTAAGATTCACACATTGATCTTTAGTGGAAAGCACCATAGGGGCTATGAGAAATGCCTGTCACATTTGGAAGCATTTCCAACTAGACATCCAAGTTTTTCTTACTGGTCTGAAAGTATGCTACTGACCCAATTCAATCTACATTAAGAAAATACAGTATGTAATAGTTCACTTCAGTGTTCTTCTGCAACATACCACAGTTTTATCCTAAAGATTCCTAGCATGCATTTTAAGTAAGGTTTCTCACAGCTGAGAAATTGTTTACTTTAGAGACTACTTCTGCCAGTGAATACAATGGAACAGTCATAAAACATTTCCACATAAGAATTAAGCAATTCCTGTAAGGGAAAATGTTTTGCTCTAGTCTCGCTTCAGTTAGTAATTTTGCCACAGAATCTTTAGACCATTTACTAAAGTACCTGCTGTATTGACATCTATGTTAAAATATTTTTGATCAAGTAGTACTTGAGTGATGGAACACTGCTTTAAAGCCTGAATACTCTATGTATCCCTAATTAGCATAATGTAATTATAAATTACTGCACAAATTACATGTATATTTAGGTAAACTGTAGCTAATCAAAACTTGAAAAAAAAGGTAGTAGACCTTTTGTGCTGTAATGAAGTGCTTCAAGTAAGTTTATGAACTCAGCTGTGTATTTAGAAACCAAGTAACAAACAAGTAACAACACAAGAAGGGAAAAATGCAGCACACTCGAAAAAAAACCATGAAGGAAGTACAATCAGAAATGGCTTTAATACTCCCACTTTGATATGCAGGGGAAAGTACACAGAAACTATACTGCACTTCTGCAGCACCTTCTGCACGCACTTCTTTTGCTCCTAACCTTAATGACCAGACACTATGGAACGCTAAGCAAGTCTGTCACCTTTTGAATTGCAGTATAGTAAGGTTATGGGTCTGTATTCACTACATACACCAACAAATACTGCACAGGAAAAAGTATTTTCTTGTACTCATGAAATGCAAAGCAACAACACTCACCTACTATGTCACGGACCAGTAACACACATCACTCAATCAACAGTATTTCAAGATATGAATTTTCACCTTCACCCCAATCAGAACAACACACATTCTCCACAATCATTCCGCTTTTCGCTCTCTGTTTTTCTCTCCCTAGCTCTGTTCAGTCCAAATTTTGCCCACTACCTCTCCCAATTACTATCCTTATCTTGACTTCCTCATGCCCGATCTGTGGTACCCAGACAGTCTGTAGTGAGTTGATCCTGGCTGGATGCCAAGTGTCCATCAAAGCTGCTCTGTCACTCCCCTCCTCAGCTGGACAGGGGAGAGAAAATGAACAAAAAGGTCAACATAAGGACAGGGAGAGATCACTCACCAGTTACTACAGTTATGGGTAAAGCAGACTCAACTTAGGGAAAAATTAATTTATCACCAATCAAATCAGAGTAGGGTAATGAGAAAATGAAAACTAAATCTTAAAACATCTTCTCCCTACCCTTCACTTCTTCCCAGGCTTGACTTCAAACCCCATTTCACCACCTAGCCCCCCCCCGCCACACAGGGGGATGGGTAATGGCGACTGTGATCAGTTCATCACACGCTGCTGCCCCTTCCTCCTCAGAAGGAGAACTCCTCACACTCTTCCCCTGCTCCAGCGTGGGGTTCCTCCCACAGGAGACACTCCTCCACCAACTTCTCCAACATGAGTCCTTCCCACGGACTGCAGTTCACAAACTGCTCCAGCATGAGCCCCTCCAACGGGAAGCAGTCCCATAGGAAGACTGCACCAGTATGAAATCCCCACAGGGTCGCAAGTCCTGCCAGCAAACCTCCTCCAGCATGGGCCTCTCCACATGGGTCCACAATTCCTGCCAGAAGCCTGTTCCACTGCAGGCTTCCCATGCCTTCTTCACACGCATCTACCTGTTCTGGTGTGGGGTCCTCCACGGGCTGCAGGTGGATCTCTGCTCTGCTGTTGGCCTCCATGCACCACAGGGGAATCTCAGCCTGCCTTCCCAGAGTCTTCACCACCGGCTGCAGGGGAATCTCAGCTCTGGCACCCGAAGCACCTCCTCCCTTCCCCTCCTT
The DNA here is from genome assembly GCF_003984885.1 of Neopelma chrysocephalum. Lineage (NCBI taxonomy): Eukaryota > Metazoa > Chordata > Aves > Passeriformes > Pipridae > Neopelma > Neopelma chrysocephalum. Next base: position 2,294,876 of record NW_020897765.1, read on the forward strand.
CTCCACTGACCTTGGTGTCTGCAGAGTTGTTTCTCTCACATATTCTGACTCCTCTCTCTGGCTGCAGTTTCTATTGCTCAGGGTTTTTTTATCTGTTCTTAAATGTGTTATCTCAGAGGCACTGCCACAGTTGCTTATTGGCTTGGCCTTGGTCAGCAGCCGACCAGCTTTGGCTCTGTCAGACACGGGAAGCTTCTGTGGCTTCTCAGAGAAATCACTCCTGTAGCCCCCTCGCTAACAAAATTTTGTCATACAAACCCAATACAACATGTTCTGCGTAAGTACCTTTAGGGAGACGTTTTATTCAAGATATCCAGCTACAAACTAACATTCACTGCCTTCTAGACTGCACAGTCATTCATAAAAGGTAAGACTGTGTTTCTGTAAAAGCCATACAAATAACAAAAGCACGCAGATCAATTTTTCTGTTGCACACTCAAAAACTAAAGCAATTTTTTCACTAATATTTGTTACAGTATTCTCAAAAGTAGGTGTAGTAATATTCTTATATAAAGTGTCCTTCATGAAAAATTACGGACACATTAAAGAAACATTCATTTCAAAATTTCTTGAATAATTATTTCAAGAGATATCTTCAAAAAGGCTGCATAGTATACTAGTCCTTATTGGTGGACAGTATTTCAAATTGAAGAAAAAAAAAAAACCAGCAAGTTTTCTTCTAAAAGTTTAGTTCACCTGTATTGTGACCATATTCATCAGTACTCATTCTAGTTTACCGATACAGGTGTAATAACCACAGAGATCCCACTCCCCTCCAGGCAGCCTGTTGAGCCAGTGCTGTCAGAGCTCTGATCACAAATCTGTCTGCATATTGAAAGCCTACATTGCTAGTTCCTCCTTTTTTGTTTCCTTCTGTTTAGGCAAAAGGCAGGTAATACTACACCTATGGTTGTTTTATACTAGATAACGTTGGGGGGTGAGGTGTTAAACTATGGATATATCAAACAACTCTTATGAGCAACTCCACAAAAAAAAATTTGTAGATGCATGTGATGAAAGATTTTTTTAAAAAAGATTTGGAGAGAGCTACAACCATTGTTATATTAATGATTTTTTAAAAAAAATTAAAACTCAAGCATTCAGAATGTGGGTCATCTGTGCAGCAGATGCAGGAACAGCTCAGGTCTGGCAGGACAACAAGCAGGAACTTATCACTATGAGCACACAATGTTCATGAACTGGGTGTGGAGGTAAACAGGGTAAGCTGCATTTCTACTGCCCTGAATCCTTCAGTAGTAAGTACTGTATGATCTAAACTTATTCTGTAATGACAGTCTTTCTGTCTCCACACCAAGTTCCAAGAAACACACGTGCAAGCACGGAGACTCCAGTTATGCCAGACTGTGCTGAGATCCAGATGGATACTATCTCAAGCCTTATGTGGCTAGCTCCACAGGGAGTCACAGCCCCCTCAACACATTCCCGAGGACTAAAAAAAAAAAAAAAAAACCCACAAAAAACCTAACACAGAAATGCCAAGTGAAAAAATCACCGTGTTTATGACATTAGAGTAATAGTAATTCACCTGCAATGTAAGCAGTCTGACCTCACAGGTAGCACCTGAGCTCCTCACATGTAGCATCTGAGCTGCACTTTGAGGTAGTAAAACTTCCTGGAATTCATAACTCTGAAGTTCAGTACTGAGATCTCCTGATGTCTCTGAAACAAGCTGGATTCACAAGCAACACACCTACACACAGCTAAAAAGCCTGACCAAGCTAACCTTACAAACATTGAACACCTCTGTGCTGCCCAGTATCTCTATCACATGGATTACTGCAGCTCCTTCATGATGAGTATGAGCTTGTAAGTAAACCATAAACACATGGTCTATTTATACGCCAGATCAAGCAAGACGTCTTGACATATAACAGGATTATGGTGAAAAAAGATCTTTTTGAACAACAGTTGTGCTACAATTCCTAAGCTTAGTTTTTCCAGTCTCTCTTTGGATGCCAGAACTATCAGCCCTTGGACAAGATATATGCACCATCCCATTTCTCAAGCCAGGACCCAAAGTTCCTTACCTACTACTCCATATAGACCCTCACATAGACCCCAATACTACCTTTTCATACATCAATGTGTATCTGCCCTGTTTTTTGACTCAGACGTTCAGGTACATCTGAAGACACTAAAAGGGCCCACTATGCAGGGTAATAAGAGCTAGTGCTGACACAAAGCTGGGAGCAGTTACCAGCCATCTTGCAGAGATTCACGTTCCAAGCTCACCACAGGTCAGCTAAGATAAATTAGCGGATTTAGAGAAAACTAAGACTTTTCAAGTAATAGCTAAAAACTTACACAATCATCTCAATATGTTATCCAAACAGTTCAGGTTTATGAAAAATCAGTGATTCTCTCAAACACGGAAAAACCCTGCTGGAGCCAAAACTCAGTATGACTTGACCAGTACAGAACAGCACTTTCCAACTAGTGACTGACCATTCAAATCCCAAGATGCTGGCTAGCACCTCATCAACAAAAACGCAGAAGTCAACCAGCCAGGAGGCTTGTGTGTCAAAAAAAAAATAATCAGGCACCACTTTTACCCATACCCAGTATGTACCAGCTTAGCAGCAGCACACAGAAGAAAGGGAACACAGTACATATCAGTGTATAATGGTTGAAAGTACATGGGAAGCCAATTGCCCTAATCTGCAGTTAAGTGAACTTCTCTGGGGACCCACCAGCTTGGGTTGTGTGCTCCCAAGTTACTCTAGACCTTTCCATTGTTAAAGCAAGCCTAACTTAAGTGTGAGTAATTAATCACAGTTTCTTATCAGAATGAATTTATTTGTCCAGTAATTGCAGCTTTACAAAATTAAAAAAAAAAAAAATATCAAGAAACAAAAACCACACACCCCAAAAACACACAACATAGACTGCATCAGCATGGAAAAATATACCTTAGTTGCAGGACTGAGATCTTTTTAAGATTAAAAGTAAGCAGAAGCATACTAAAAGTAATGTGATTAATTTCATTCCGGTTTTGTTTAGAAACAAAAACACCAAGAGGAAAACTAAGCCTAAGCATCAGTCTTATACAGTGGTGATAAGCATGTTTCCTTTTGTAAGCAAATGCACTAAAACTTCTGTGTCTGACAAACTGGTTACAGTAAAGTTCCAAATTCCATACTGAAGTCAGGACTTCAGTTTAGTTTCTGAATGCTAAGATCTCCTCCAAGACACACCTCAAATACAGCCACCATGTTTCTAACTAACATGCTAAAACTTCAGCTGTTATTAATCTATTATACCTCACATTAGTTTGATCTGAGAACCACTTAAATTTACACTACATTACAAATGGGATTTTATTTTTTTTTCAAAACAAAATCAGTAATCAACCTGTTGAACTAAACAGACCCTGTTCAGTGGAAACAAGAGCAGAATATACCAGGCAGAAAATTCAGTTAAGTACAAGCAATATCTCTATCAAAGCAATTCTCATTGGTAAACTCAAGAAATCATCAAAATGCAGTCAGATATCGTTTACTGTAGAACTCTGTACAGTTCTCCTTCATTTCTTGTGCCACAAGAAGCCAGGAATAACTATATCTCAAATGCTGATGAGGATTCTCTATCATACACCTGAAAAATCCTCTTTATAGCCACCAGTTCTCTTCCCCCCCCTTTATATTTTTAACTTTGCCATTAACCTATACATATCAAACTCAGCAACATTAAAAAATGCTACTCTTAAAACTTTACACTGCTGATGGTCTTCCCAGGAAAAGAAAGAAACAGCCTTTCTTTAGAAAGGATTTTCTTTTCTGTTGACAAATATTTGAAGAGCACATAGAAATCAACCTCCTTCTTTCTCCCACCGAAAGGTCTGCTTTGCAAGAAGTAACAAAGTCTCAGTTACCAGAGCATTATGAAAACATTAGTGGCAAGTAAGGAAAAAGAGGAACAAGATTCTTCAGAGCTGTGCCAAAAATTCATACACCATTTCTATAGTACTTTATATTAGAAAAGGAAATACGTACAGCAAGCAGCTCATGTAAACACTCCAACAGACACTGACAGTAACTGAAAATTTGATATCTGACTCTTAATTTGTTTTTAGATATGAAAAGTCAGAAACAGTTTACACACTGTCCTAAGATGCTACACCACCTTCTCATCCAATTAAACTTTTTTTCAGAGGCAAAGGAACAGCTCAGTCTTTCCAAATACTCTCAATTCTCTCACTTTATCTTTTGCTGGAAGACAAACTAAAAGGTGACAATTAGGGAGAAATGTGATTCCCCTTCTTTAAAAATGCCTGATATCATGCAGTTTGGTCTAACAACATACAAGTCTGACCAAAACAAAACCTCATATAATCAAGGTTAAAAAAAGAAAAAAGCCTTATCTGAATTCCCAGTATTTATCATAAAAAAATTTTAAAAAACAGAGAAAGAAAATGCTTCTTCAACTGTAAGTACCATATTCCAAGTAAGCATTAGATTTTGACATTAACAACACTACTTATTGGTCAAGTGCTCCTAAAATGAAGCTTTCAACTGGCAATCTAAAGCTGCTGTAAAAGAAAATTGGACAGAGATTTTATTTCCTTCCTGTACCTAACCATGTAAGTGCTAAACTGATAAAATTAGCCAAAACCTACACCATAGACAAAAACAAAATCCTTTAAATGGTTGAAAAACAAACAAACAAAAAACAAAAACAAAAATTAAAAAATATTTAAAAACCCACCACCTACAAAACAAAAAACCACACAGACCCTGAAACTGTCAGAACATTTAAGAGACAGTTACGTATTTCCACTTCAAAAATAAGAAGGAAAACGGTCTTTCTGAACAGCATCTAGATGGAATTACAATAGAAAGCTAAGCTCTTTTCTACTATTACTGTAACACTTGGGTAAATATTATCCACACAAGCATTATAACCAGCATTACTTAATAAACAAAACACATACCACTCTAGCTGCTCTTTCCTGAGATTCACACTTCCTGCAAAACCATGGTCCAGTGGGTACTTGAACAATTCCATAGCAAGCTGTTTGAACAAGACAAAATATTTCAGCAAACATAAGCAGCACTACAATACTACTGATATGAATGATATAAAAAAAGCTTAGTAAAGTTGATCTCACATCATTTTAATTGTCAAGAAAGTCAAATTGACATCTACACATTGCACTTGAAATCCTATCACAATGGTACTAGAAATGAAGTACAAAAAGCGTCCACTTAAAAAAATTATACAGAATTTGTTGAATTAATAAAAAAAACCAAACCATTAGCTTGAAAAGTAATATATCCATTCAAAAGCAGCGATGTTTCATATGTGATTTGTTTTGCTATTTATTTACCTGCAAAACAGGTGAGACACTTTAAATGATGGATACTTGTTACTGTGAGGTCTTTTTTAAGAGAAAACTAAAAGCAAATAACAAATCTGAGTTTTTGATAAGTCATTCATTCATACACTTACTTACTATTCAGTTCTCTTACTCTTTATAAGTAAAATAACTGGTCTTGAGCAGGAAATCCATAATAAACTGAAAAAAGATACAAAGTTTGCTGGTTTTGCCCTGCAAATTCACATAGAGCTGCAAATACAAACTTAACTGAGCATCAGGGCTAAGATTAGTCACAACTACAACCAAGCTACAACATAAATCCTTAGGAAAGACTTTGACACAATCAGATTTATCTGCAAGACTGTCATCTATATTTCATAGTATATAAAAGCAACCCCAGGAGTTTGGTAAGAAATTCCACAGAAAAAGAGTTTAGCAATTTTGCAATATTGTTTATGTTTGAAATGCACACATCAAGCAACTTTAAGAACTACTGAGGGAATTAAAATACAAAAACACAAGTGCTGTATATTCTAATATTTGTATGGGCGTAACAAATAACAAAAAAATCAAAAACCCAAACATTTTCCTCAAAAAGACAATCCTGAGATTTTAAAAATATGATGTCAGACTCAATTCCCAACAATCCTATGTTACTTAAATACAAAAATCTGGTTTAAGTGTGTGAGTAGAAAAAAATATGTATGATAAATTAATAGTTATGAAGAACACTGAGATTAAATTAGTAACTTCTAGTATATATACAAAAATATTACTGGTTTTGTGCTGGCTTGAAGAAGAAAAAATAGTAATGCAACAGTAGTATAAATACACCTTTTCTTCTATGAAGGACAGTCAATGAAATAATTTCCTATTATATACATACATGTAGTCATATTAAGATCATTGTCAAGTTTTCACTTACTGCATCCAAGAGTAATGTCAGGACAAACTATTCTGACAATCCCTTTCTACTGTACATTAAAGTTCTTTAACATAAGAAAAAAAACCCTTGTTTTCCTTGCATCTGTATTAACTCCAGATGGGGTGACTCTGAATTCCTCTTCAGAAATTAAAAGGGAGATTTTAAATGTGCAATCACACATTTATGTTAGCAAGTGACAGCAGAGAGTAAGAAACAACTATGGAATGCAACTCAGAGACAGGGCTGGCAAGTAGACACAAAGGCAACACTAGTTGGGCAAAAGACCAAAGTTGAAGTGCTTTTATATCTGTAAAAGTAACAGAATACATCTAGAGCCTAGAAGAGTCCATCACTGGTTTGTGCTCTGAGATACTATGATACTGTTCACAGAGTTCCAGGGCTTCCTTTGGTTTATAGTTCCACTACTGTGCAAAGCTTTGTTAAACACATTAAGCGATTCTGCCCTCCACAACTTCCCAATGACTTAACACTTGAAGTTTCCTCTGAACTAAAAACAATCACAATTACAAAAAAAAGCAGTTAATAAAGCCTCGTGGGTAATACTGCTGTCTGCACTTGAAATACAGACTATCAGCTTTAACCATGAAGACACTAAGTTTACTACAGAAAGGCCACAAAAAGAGCAGACATGCTTCCCCTACCACCTTCATTCATGGGACATATGTAATGTAAAGTATCCCAAATGTAAAGCATCAATGATACAGTAAACCAAGACATGGAGTTCTTCTTAAGATCTCTACAACAGCATCTGGATTTAGAGGAAGCAGTACTTTGCACACTTCCTGACAGATTCAAATTCAGATTTGGATATGACTCTAAAAAAAAAAGTTCATATTCTTGTACCAAATCTACTGAAGTGTGTCTCTCTATTTTGGCAACACCTCCTATAACTGACCTCTGTTCCCACTATTTCAGTTCCAAGTGTTCCTACCAACCAGTTCCTTCACTGAAGATATTAACAATGCTCTAGATACAAATGAAGATGCCCAAGATAATGCAAAAGTAACAGCTGTTTCGGGTGTGGCTTCTAAAAGTATTCATGTTTTAGTGTTCTTCAAGACTCTAAGATTCCACAAGAGCAGAGTTAACTTACTGGTTAACATTACTCAGCTCTTAAGACAACAGAAAACCAATTCAAAATCAGATTAATTTCACAGATCCTGTCACTTCCCTTCTATGTTCAATCCAACATTAACAGGAGTAACCAAATTCTTCTGCAGATCTCCTTAAATTTCTCACTATTTGTCAGCTTACAGAGAAGCATATACTTGAAACAACCAATTACTATATCATCTTCAGAACAATTTAAGACCCGAAACAACCAGTTACTATATTAGATCATCTTCAGCACAATTTAAGACCAAGCATGAGACACTCATTAGTAGCATTTTCACATGTACTAGGCATTCAGACTAATGAATTGGATTTAGGATTTTCTGTCTCCTCCAATTTGCTCACCACCTATGAGTAGCCAAAGAGCCAGTCTCTGAGTTCACATGACTGCTTAGAAGTTGATATAGAAAAACTACCATCTCATTCCTTATTTCTGATACCATAAAGTAAAAGCCATGATGACTTCCTTTCTTAGAATATAAGCAGCAGAATCCAGTCTCTTCCTCTGCTCTCACACGAAGGGTCAACCCACTGACAGAAACAAAACAATCACACAGAGGGAACATGCCAGCTCCTGAGCTGAGCTGGAAACCAACCAACGAGCCTCCACTAAGCCAAACAAATCCAGCATCAGCCATTCCGACTAGCACCCTCCCCCTGCAGAACCACAACAGGAAGTCTCTTCATCTACCAGGAAACATCAGCCAAATGACATTCAAGGAAAAGCAGGCAGAGGTAGAAATCACATGACAGCTAAGTCTTTCCTACGCCCGCCTCTCTCCCAATCCTAAACCCTCCTCGTGTACTGGCTGCCCCTCAAATAAATTTTTCAAACTTGGGAAAGGCAGGGACAACAGGGATCGAGTACAGGAAGAAAGAAATACAGCAATAATTGCCAGAATAGAGAATAGTAACAAGTTCTGCAAAGAGAAAAAGGAATTTTAGATAGTCTTTGGAAGGTTGCAGCTGACGTTAACAGGGTGCAAAGGCAGACTGGGAAGCATGGACACAAAAACGGTACAAGTGGAAGAGAGAAAAAAAATTGGAAAAGTGGGTTCTTCCTTTCTCACAGCCATAATATAGGAAGTCATGACAGAGTAAGTCTCACGTGAGGGAAAAGACAAGCAGACTGGAAGGACAGGGGATGACAGGACAGGTCAGACCTGAAAGCACGTGGCCTTGGAAACAGGGAAACAGGTTTTATTGGTAATGAGAAGGAGCTGGGAGGTGATGCCGGCATCGGAGGGGGGAGGGAAAAATGGGGAAAAAACGGCCGGGGTGGAGGGGAGAAGGTGAAGCAGGGCCAAGGGAAGACCGAGAAGGAAGCGGCGAGGCCGGGGCGGGAGCGCTGCCCTCGCCTGCCCGCTCACCTTGATGCACTGCGACATTGCAGCCGTGCCCGTCGCAGTAGACGAGCGGGTTCTCGGCCCAGCCCCGCTCGTCGGAGCACACGCAGCAGCCGCCGATCATCTCCTTCATGCTACTGGAGAACTCGCCCTCCAGTGACACCGGCAGCAGCAGCGGCTCGCTGGAGACCATCTAAGGGTTAAAAACACCGTCGTCAACACCGCGCACGCCACACGCGCCTCGCCCTCCGCCTGCCCCCTCCCCCGGCGGGGTCTCCCCTCAGTCACTCAGCCGGCGCCGCCGCCACCACCGCCGCGGCAACGCTTCGGGGCCCATGACCGCCGGCTGAGCGCCTCGTCTCGCCCCCGCCCGACCAACCGGCCAGGCTGTGTCGGCCGGGCCGCGGTGGCGGCGGCTCCTAAGGCGGACGCGGCTCCGCGGGCGTGCACGGCGGCGGCGGCGCGCAGGCGCAGTGCGCGCGCGCCCGCGGGGCGGGC
>NW_020897765.1:2309116-2326125 GCF_003984885.1 Neopelma chrysocephalum
TCGGCGCGGGGGGGCGGGGAGGCGGCGGACATGCGCCCCGCTCCCACCCGCGATGTCACTCTGCTCATGCCCCCTTCAGGAAGGCTGGAGGACTCGCCCCATTCCCGCCCCTTTCCCACCCTCCCATCCCCCCCGAAATCATTTTTACTATCTTGTTTATTTTCCCCCTGATGTGACTGCAGGACTAATGCATTCCCCCTCCCAACTTTTATTATCCTGTTTATATCCCCTCGGTGTGCCTGCAGGACTAATGCGTTCTCGCTGTTACGCCACTTGCCCTCCCTCACCGCAACTTTTACTATTTTGTTTATTTTCCCGGCGATGGGGCCGCACAGCTAATGCATTATTAATCCCGCGCTTTCCTCTCCCCCAAAACTCCTGGCGTGGATGCAGCGCTGCCCAGCTATTCCTGCCACAGCAGCGAAAGTGATGCTGAACAGGAGATGTGTCCGCAGACACAAAACCAAACGTGTTCCTCAACACAGCTGCTCTGGGCGTTTGGGGTTTCTTTTTAGTGAAACAATTCTGTAATTCTGTTGTCTCTCTTAATTAGAAGAGGAGGGGAAGAAGAAAAAAAAAACGAGAGGAGAGAGCTGAGGTAGTCAGCAGAGAGGAAAATCTCAGACTATTGAATTGTAAGCAGGTATGCCTATGGCAGAAGGAACTAATTGTGGTGATTGTTAGAAGCACAGAGAAATTAAATGCAGCCTTGCAAAATTCTGCTCACTCACTTGCCCCAGGCCTAGTATTTATTTATTTATTTATCTGTGTTGGACAAGGAAGATATCATTGATTCATCTTCATTATCATGCTAAAAGACGGAGAAGCAGAATTTGTGCGTGGACTGTATTTTTCATGATGATCTTGCAAGGGCAGCTCAGCTGGTATCCCTACAAATCACTACTGAATTATGTACATTCCTGGACACATCACTACCTACACCGATACATATTCAGGTTATATTTTATACATTGTTAACTAATAAAACATCTGCACTTGTGCACGGGAGTATCAGGAACTGCTACGTGGAAGGGAGAGGTGGGATGTGTACAACTCTACCCCCTACAGACATTTGACTCTGCAGTTTGGAAGCAGGATATCTTAGGTCAAGCTCTTTTCTCTCCTTGAAAGTTTTAAGTGGAATTATTTTGATAGAGAAAGAATGGCAGGCAGGGAAAAAGGAGTCATAGAAGTAGCTTCCTACATGCAGGGCCCAACCAAACATGAGATTCATGCAGCCATTTGGGACACATTCTAAGCATTTCTCTGTAAATATATGCTCCAAATATCCGTAAGAGTTTAAAAATGTTTAAGACTCATGTAAAAAATGGAGGGGGAGGAGACTGGAACATACTATGTTTCAGTTTGTGTAAAATCAAAGATTGATCTCCAGGAAAAAAAAAACCACCCTGCACCAAATGTCCTATCAACACTGAAGAACACAAATTTGAACATAAAACTATTTATGTTATAAAACATACTTAAAACACTATTTTTATTACTTTAAAAGCTTGTAAAAAATACCCTGAAAATGGCAGGTGCAAGCAATTACTTTGTAAGAAAACAAAGCAATTAATATATCCTGGTGTTTTAAAAAAACGCAAAATTATTTGAAGCTGATAGCTACAGTGTCCCAGCCCTTCTTCATTCTTGTCGAGAAAATGACATCTAATTTAAAAAGCACCCTCAATGATTTTGCCAACCTTAACTAAGAAAAAAAAAAATCACAGTACAGCAGCAAATCTATCCTTTATTTCCCTGACAGGTAAATTAAAATAAATATCCTTTTAAAATGAAAATCTATTAAATATATTTTGTTGGATGAATTTATACATTTAGTAAAGCTTGCAACAAACAATTGTAAATTTTTCTCACTTTTTTTCTAGTTCATTGAGGTCTTCCTGTAATTTCTTCTTTGAAAAGCAACTAGTACAATTCCCGAGCCTTTCTTTTTTTCCCTTTTTTTTTAATGTTAGCTATTTTAAAGCTCAATCTTTAGTCTTATAAAGAAGCATCACCAAAGAAAAAACTAATTACTTTCCAACAACTTGATTAAAGCTGCACCATGGCAACATGAGTATATTCATGAAAAACCAACTGTATAGTTTTCAAATAAAAATATTTTAATCTCACACCATGTAACACACTAGCTCAGTATTGAACAGCCTGAAATTCTGCTTTGGTCAAAATTCAGTGAAGCCTAATACATTCAATTATTTAATAAAACATTTGTTGTCTTTTTATGGATTTCTGTTTAATTCCTTCTATAGAAGGAATATACATGGACTGGAGGAAACTCCATGACTACCACTTTATGGTATTGTGTAATATTGGATGGAAAAATTTAGATAACCTCTTGATAGTTCTGTAAAACAATCATTTAAAGAAGACTTTTGAAATGCAAAATAGGAAAAGAAATGCATTACCACTAAATAAATACTGCAAACACTAAGCCTATAACAGCGATGGAATCAGAACATAACATCTTGTAGCATATATGTTCTTATGATTGTAGTATTTAATAAGCACTGACATGACACAGAAGACCAATTTTCTTTTTAAAAAATGAAGCCTGTCCTTCTTATAGTGATATATAAGAGATTAAAATAATTAGAGAGGAATATAATCCAGTGAGTAAGAATGAATAATTTCATTGTTAATCCAAATGCAAGGAGAAAATCCAATTCTCTTAAAAGGAACCTACAAAACCTAGGAGCTAAACAAGTTAGAATATAAGAAACGTACAAAAAGATTCTATGTTTTGATTTTTTTTTAGATACTTTCACAAACAGAGTGAATGTGTAAGTGAAAGAAAATTACACTCTCCAAATGCAAATTGTTTCTAAAAGTTTAAGGCATTCCTCAAGAAAACATTAACCTATATGAATGAATAGCACTTCAGCTTCAAAAACAAAAATAAAGAGGTATTCACACATTTTTACTAGAAAATAACCAGTTCCAACAGTAAAGCTAAGATTTTTGAATGTTTGCTTTAAATGTCACCTTTTTTACTAAAATGTGCAAAATCATATTGTGATTTTAGTGAATAAAACAAAGCATTGAACAAGACAAAATCTTTAATTTACAAAACCACATTACCAGTTGTATATAATAATCAGAAGAGTCTTCCAAAAATAACAGAAAAAGCACAGACTTGATATAAAATGCATACTATATTAGAAAACATGAATTGATATTGGGACTTGGAGCTGGAGAGCAGGGAAACTCACTTCCTTCCAGAAAGCAAACTTCTCACACCAATTTTTACTCCATTTTCAGATTGGGTCTTTGTTGAGAAAGCTGTGATCTTTACCTATGTGCAAAAGGATACACATGCTGCAGCTAAAGAGATGCAACTGAAAACAGAAAAATTGCAGTAACTTAGTGATATTCAATAGGTCAAATAATCTTATCTGCCGATTATCCATTTAAAATACATTGAAGCTTGTCTGCCTTTTGTTTCTGTGGGTTTAAATCATTAACAGTGTTCACTAAAATACCTTCTAATCATGGGTATTTGCTTCATTTCTGGGAAGGCAGCAGCAATCGTCACTTTACACAAAATAAAATGTGACTCTTACATGTTGACCCTTCCATGCAGTGCATTTTAAATGGCAGTCTGACTTAGATCCAACAAATTCTTTCTATCCATGTTCAGTTATGAAGGATATAGTGTGTCTACAGAACCCACGTAAAAAACGTTAATGTATCTTTACATGCTTAAATTATACTGAGAAAGAGTAAAGTTTTCTTTTTCCTCCTCCTGTTTGTTAATATACTGCTACACTCTGTATTTACCACCTATTCAAATGCAATGTACTGAATAATTTAGAAGTTTCAACATTTAACATGTAGTCACTTTGTGATCAGGAGTTTGAGTGTTCTGTGTATTTACGTGTTATGCAAGTCCAGGTAGCAGCATCAGAGGTCATGTCAGTGCATCTCCTGGACACCATGCTTCTTCATATGTTGTGCTATTTTCTTTTATGCAAACATAATTACAAATTTTGTAGTTCTTTAGACCACAAAGAAAGGGGAAAGTAATTCCACCAACTATTGTATTCATTTTTTTGCTTTTAATTGTATTATCACCTTTTGAGACTTTGCTAAATTCCACTTAACTAGCTGCAATGGATAAAATTGGTGGTTTTCAAGTACTGCTTCTGTTACTAGTGTTGGCATTTAAATGTTAATTTCAGGCTGAGGTTTACAGTAAACATGAAACAAGGGATTTTCTTTGAATGAACAATCTCAAACCAAAATTCTATATAAAGGAATCCTAGCACAGGATGTTTTCAAGTGCAGTGATTATTTCCTTTTTAAAGATTTAACATTCCCTAAGTGATAGAAGTTAAAGATTTAAATGTGACAGTTAATTTATAATACTCTACATTAAAAAAGCATTTAAATGTTAACCACATTTTTATATGAGTCAAGTCAAAGTAATGATAATTACAGTATGATACAAAAGAACCTGAAATAAACTTCTAGCAAACCATATTGAATATTAATGCCGTATTAAGCCCTGAAAAGCTGGGTTAGTAAACTCTGGAATTTAGATTATATGCAACTTAAACGTAATGCAGGGGTTTTCTTCAAACAAGAATGCTTCGTTTCAAAGTTTGGATTTTTATGAGGTATGTATTAATTCATTGGATTTGTATTAAATACATTTATATAGCATCACTCCAAGACGAAGCCTCAGATTACCTTTCTTCTATAGGCATATTTCTATGTAGGATTTGCTAAATTAACATTCCATATAAATTAATAGCCTTTTTTCATGTTTGTTGTGTTACAATCAGCAGTGTGATACTGTGTTGTGTCACAGGTCACATTTATTTGATTTCAATTTAGGAATGGTATCTGTACTACATGTTAAATACGAGAAACAACATGCTGAATTTCCCATCAAATCTCTTAAATGTAGAGCTATTTTAGATGGGTTTGTATAAACAAAACACATATCTTCTAATATAGGCGTGGGAAAGGAAAAGCTGGTTTGTTATATGCTAAAGCAAATTGGAGTAAATCAACCGCATCCGTGGGCTGGATAAGCAATACTACTCTGCTTTTCCCAGTACCATTTGGACAAGACAATGTTACTTTTTTATTTAAAGTGTTTTCTTCTCAACAAGGGGCCACCACTTCCCAATCTCAAAAACACGCCCCAGAATATGTTAATTGTATTGTGTCTCTGAAAGAAAGAGGTTGCCAAATGCAATAAAAAAAAAAAGGTCTTTCGATCAGTGAGCTGCATTCCCACTCTTAGTTACCATCTCATTTCAATTCCACATGTATATACATAGATACATTTCCTCCAGGTACGACTTTGACCATTAAAAGCTGCCTAAGTGCAAAAGTCTAACTTGACCACATAGGGTGTATCTGGGAAGCTTAACATTCCTGGTGAATTAAGCGCACAAGGCTCGGATCATTTTTTGTCAATCTTACTCTGGTACTTCAGAGTCGGGAATGTGGGTAATTTTTATAACGTGGTACTTCCCAATTAAAAGTAACAACAATGCTCCTTTGTGAAAAAAAATTAATATATAAAATATGTCAACACATTCCACACAAATACAAAGTAAAGACTAATGAAGAATGGCAACAAAAGATCTCTCCCTATTTTTTTAATCTTCCCTTTCAATAAGATAGTTTTCAAATAGTGATGTATTTTAGTGCATACAAGAGTATTAAATGTCGTTTTGAATGACGCTTTCTAAATTTGTAGTAACCTTCTGAAAATTCTCAAGCAGCAATCAAGAGCAAATGCATCTCCGGAATAGCCAAGTAGGACAAGTAAAACAAAACAAAAATCTTTCTTTCCTCGATCTTACAGCTAATGCCTTTAGATATTACCAGGGTGGTGTTTTCCTATTAAATGTTACTTGCATCTTCAACTTTCGAATAATATGAATGCTTTTTACCATCTAAACTGAATTGAGCTTTTATTTGGAGGAGTCCCACAAAAGCCTGCAAGTTTTCCAAGAGTGAAAGAGAAGTCCCAAACGGTATTATCCGAAACAATGACTGCAAGCATGCAACTTCCCAAGTGTGGGGGGGGTAGAAGAGTCACTTCAGAATTATTTTCAGCTAGGTAATATCCATAAACATCATCCTTTAACTTCTTCTACTTATTGCTCACGATCTACGCAAACCGCTAATTTTTTGGCATATATTTAATTTTTTTAAAAATAAAAAAAATAAAAATCTAGAAATCACTTCTAGTATTTTAAAATAAATTCACAAGCACTCGGAGATAACTTGCTAAAAATAATCACAGTTCTCCTAGAAAGAAATTTCTTAAAATAATCAGTTTTCTAGAAATTTTTTCCTCATCACATATATGAATCCCTACCCGGTTTAATTTAATCTTTCAGAAACAATGTGCAAATACATATTTTTTCCCTTAGATGATCAAGGGCATTTGTTGGGAATTTTCTTGAACATCATATTAGTCAATTATTCCTCTATCTAAATACATGAGAAAGTTCAGGTCTGAAAAAAACTAATTTCCAAATATTTTCAGGGCAAAAAAGTGCAACCAACACTTTTCCCATAAAACAAATCTTTAAAAATCTCAAACCAACACAAAACAATCACTTGGGGGAAAAAATCCATCATGGTGCTTATATGAAAAACAGGATAAGATTAATCTTCGTTTTTATAGACAGCCTGTTAAGAACAGTTCCTTCCAAAATTCTCTTTGGCTACATTTATTAATCCAAATCCAGTGGGTCGGAGCAGTTTTTCCCAATTTCTTTAACAAGTCCTGTTCTAAAATCCACCCAGAAACAGATGTTACTTTATGTACAATTCCGCTGCGGTAGTAGGGGGGGGGTGGTTTACCTTTCAAGTAACACGTGAGCTACAGCCTCACGGAGCTCCCTCAGCGGATGGCACTTCTAAAGGCTCCTCTCTACTCATGTGCCCAGTTTTTCGCCGGGTGCCCCCACACCGCTGCCTGCGAGCACTCGGCGTGCGGGGCCGGGAGCTTTCCCTCCTCCCCGCCGGGCGGGAAGCGGCGCGAAAAGAGGCGGCCGGGGAACAATGGGGAGCGCCGGGAGCACTGGGAGCCCCAGCCGCGCTTCCTCCGGCCCCGCTGCCGCTTCCTGCGGGATCGCTCGCCGCTTCGCTCCCTGGGGCAGCCTGCCCGGAGCCCGCTCCGCTGCCGGGAGACCCCCGCTCACCCTTGGAGTGCCCCGTGCCCGCGCCGCGCCGAGGGCACCCACGAGTTTACTCTCCCGGCCGCTCGCTCGCCCCCGGGGCTCTCCCGCCCCCGCAGGGCGAGCGGGGCTGCCCGGCTGGCGCGGCGCCAGCCCCGCTCCCGAGCCTATCCCGGGGTCGGGCGGGCGGCCTATGGGAGCCGTGATCCCGCTGCCCCGGGCTCCTGCCCCGCATGCCGCGAGCACTGCCCGCAGGAGAGCAGCAGCACTACAGAGGCGCCGCGGCCCCGCTGCACCGCGCGCTCCCTCCCTTCAGGGGACGGTGCTGCGCACAAAGGGCGGCTCAGCATTGTTCTCCTCCCTGACCCCCAAATCCCCTCTTCCCCGCCGGGAGAGGCGAACTGCAAGGGCCGGGAAGGAGGGCAAAGATGGGGAGAGGCCAACTGCCCGCGGCGCCGGCCGCTTCCCAGGGTATCCTGCCATCTTCACCAAACTCGCCCTCGTGCCGTGCCTGCCGTCGAAGCCTTCCTGCCCGCCATCCTTCGTTCCCTACTCGCAATTTAGTGGGTCTTGCACATGTCACTTTGCCTAAAAATCCCACCGAGGCTCCAAAGGCACCTCTCTCCACATCCCAGCCACCCAAGCCTCCTTGAGCTTCCACACGGAATCACCCGCTTCACGTAACCCGAGGAAAAAAACCCAACTCTACCAATGCAAGGTATTATTTGAGGGTTTTGTCCTCAAATTCACAAAAAGCATTCTGCTTTTTAACCCTGATGGGCTTGTTTAGGTGACCAGACAATATTTAAGCTACAGCGCTGCCTCCTTTGCCACCTGCGACCCACAGTCTAGCGTGTTCCTGGCCTCAGGCTCAGAACACCATGGAGCAGACACCAAGACACGCGGGATCCAGCGGAAAACTCAAAGCATGCAAGGAAGGAAGCGAGAGCTACAACACGACACTGAGGAAAAAACATGGCTCGATTTAAATAATTGCATAATATTAGGATTTAACTTATAAATGTTTACATTTGTGTGATTTGATTAATGTCACGTTTGATTTCCTTAAAGCCACTGACAAGGTACTTTAAAACACGAGATTAACGTCTACTAGCGATGAAATTCAACAGGCAAATCCTCTTCCCAGCGCCCCAGCTCCCACAACACCCAGGCAAGCAGGGACCCTAGACCCCCTTCCTGCCCCACCGCCCCCGCTACAGCCAAGGAGGCTCCCCCCGCATCCTGTGGCCAGGGTCCTCCCCCCGGCAGCTGACGGGATTCCCGGCCGGTCCCTTCCCCGGCACCCGCCGCCCCGCGCGTGGCTCCGCCAGCGCTCCCGCTCGAACGCGGCCAGGCCCGCCTCTGCCCCGCCCCCGGCCGGCCGTTACCGCCGCCGCCACAGAGACACCCCGATCCCGCCTTGGCGCTTCCCGAGGGAGGCGCCGCCGCTCCCGGGTTCTCCCGGGACCCCGAGAGGGGGGATGGGGAGGGGCGGGAGCTGGTAGGAGGCTCGAGCGCGGCACGAGCGCGGCCGGCGCGCGGCATTGTGGGAAGGAAGGTGTCGGGGCGGCAGAGGAAGCGGCGGGCGGGGGTGGGGGGGGGTGAAAGGTCAGCGGCCGAGAGTCCCCGCGCCAATGGCGGGCGGGCCGAGCCGGTGCCTCGCGGCGGGCCGGGGCCGGGCCGCCCTCCGCGGCTGCGAACACCGAGCGCGTGTGTGTGCGTGCCCGTGTCTGTCTGTCCGTGTGTGTCCGTGTGTCCCGGGCCGCCGCCGCCCTTTGTAACGGTCCGCGCGGGGTTTGCTCGCCCCCAGCCCCTCCCCCACCGCGCTTCCACGCGATTTATGGGATTTGCGAATAATTCGAGGGGCTTTTTCTCCCCCCCCCACTCCCACCCTCAGCTCCTAACCTCTGCTTCCTCTCCCGCTGCCCGGCAGTCACCGGGGAGCTCCGTCCTCGCCGGCAGCGCGGGGCCAGGCAGACCCCGCACACAAAGGTCCCGGCCCCGATCCCGCTCCCGCCGGCCGCGGTTCGCGGGGGATCTCCGGCAAGTCCACAGCCATGAAATCTGCAGCTCCTGCCCGCGGTAGGCTCCCGGTGAACGGGGGGTGACTCGAACCGCCCCGCAACTTTCTCTCCGTCCCCCGCACCCCCGTCCCGCCGCCGAAGGTAAAGTTGGAGCCGGTCCCCCCCCCGCCAGCCCCTCGCAGCGAGGCTCAAACGGAGGAGGAAAATGTGAAATGTTAACATGGAGAAGTGGTTCCCTTTGTTCTTTCATTGTTTCTACCGAACTGGCGGATACAAGGATAAACACTTACCTTCTCTCCTTTTTGCTCCAAAATACACACGTTCCCATCAGCCTTAAAATGCACGGTCCACTTTGGAAGCGACTACAAATGTCGGGAGAGTTTGTATTCCATTCTTTTACGCTCTCTACTCTTTTTAGCGTAAGATTAAGTTGCCGAGCACGTTGTTGCAAGCCCCCCGCCTTAGTGAATGGTCACGTTTAGGACCCTCCAAGTCCATCCTAATTCTGCCAGTAGAATTGAGGGTATTGCAGGTCTAAACTTTCAAAAGGAAAAGGGCCTGCATCTAGGAGCAGACTTGAAAATGCACTCAGTTCCTCACTCACTTCCACAAAATGGATATAAACATCTCACCTCAGACAACTCAACGAAATATACATTTTAAAGCTTGAATGTAGAAAAGCTGTTCCCTCAGCTGAGATAAGCTAAAAGCAAATTGTCGTGAAGAAAATCTACCTCAGTATATTCCGCAGCAGAAACAGTCTCTGGAGTTTAAAGCAAATAAATAAGAGCATCGTATAGAAATATTAAGCGTAAAGTTTGAAGGGAAAAAACCTCTGAGAGGAACATGCTACCCAGAGTGGAATGGGGAGAATCACAGCTTTTTAAAGTGTCCTTTTCTTGCAAAAATTACTGCTTTTCATTTTTCTCCTGTGTAACCAAGCCAGGAGGAGATAAACCAGTTTTCTGCTTTCTTTGTAGTCCAGTCGATGTTTCGCACCCAGAAACACAGGCAGTCCCCCCCTAAACCTTGCTTTAATCTGATTATGATGAGATTTGCTGATACAATGAATATTTGAAATGATCCTTGTGTCTTAGTGAGCGGGAAGCATTTCCAGGCTCCCGTTTCCAAGGCTCCCCACCAGAGAGGGAAGAGGAGCAGTGGGGAGACCCCGCTCCCCGAGGCCCCGGCAGGGTGGCAGCCATGGGGGGGTGGACACAGCCCCTTCCTCCAGTGCCCAGGGGCGCCGGATTAATTCAGCCCAACTCCCTCAGTCAGTGGTTGGAGCGGGATCCTTAAGTGCCTTTTCCTCCTGCATCATCACGCCTTTTCCAATTGAAAAATAAACAAATAATAGTAAAATAAATTAAAAAAAAAAAAGAAAGAGGATGCAGGTGACCCAAGTAATTGTGGGACCGGGAGTGCATGTTGTCTCACACCCCCTCTCCTCCTCCTCCTCCTCCTCCTCCTCCTCCTCCTCCCCCTCCTCCCGATGTGGCCTTAATGGCAAACTGGAAGGCCGGTTTATTTCATAGGGCCATATTACAACCAACAAGGTAAATAGGGAGTCGTGGGGAAGAAGGAGGGAGGGGAGAGGGAGGGAGAGGGGCTTTTCTTTGATAGCATTTAATTGGAATTGAAACATTCTGGGGCTGTAAACATTCTTTATTTATTCAGCACACATAAGCAGGCATTGTTTTATCACCATCATAATTATGGTGTCCTTTAAACTGACTGATAGCAAAGGAGATAAGGGAATGCGCCTGTAGCTCCAGATCAAATCGCTGGCTGTCCCCTCTCCCCGGGTCTCCAGGATCCACACAGTCCTTGGAGATGAGGAGAGCCGGAAGATTGTGGCCTGGTCATCCCTTACGTCATGAAAGTGATTTGTACCACATTGCTAATTTGGTGCAATTCATAACCTCCTTATAGCCTTCATTTTCAACTGCTTTTCAGTTTGCAGGGTACGGTTTTTAAGATGTAGTTTCCCAGAGCAGAAATTAAGAGCGATAACCTATGTGCAGGAGAGGATCTTATTTCCCAATGTTTGTTGCTTTACCTTTGTCTAATTAAAAATGCAAACTTTTAGGATCCTTTCAGAACAAAGCCTCACCAAATCCCCTTTACGTCCAAGGATTTGCAAATTTATAAAGGCTGCATTGAATTCAGCATGGGTCAAGGGGCAAAAAAAGGGTAGAAGGTCACTGCATTTTGATTATGGGTCAGTAAACAACATGGCATGTAGTATGTGTCCAGAAACTCCTGCTAAAAAGTATTTTAAAACTACCATGAGTATTAAACTCAAGAAATAGTCTTAGCTCATGGTGATTATAAATTGCACAAAATTCTAGTGTGCAAGAAACATTCCAGCCCCCATAAAAAAAAACCAAAAAAATCCCCAAAAACAAAAACTTAAAAAGCACTTAGTAGAACCCTGCATTGCGTCTTTGTTTACCAAAAAAAAAAAAAAAAAGAGAGAAAGAAAAAGAAAAGAAAGGAAAAAAACAACCCTGAAACTCCTAGGCATAAGAGTGTTAGCCAGATTACGATTTTTTTTTCCTGGACTGGTGGCTGGTATTTCTTTGTGCCACACATTTAGGAGATTTAGTTATACATTCTGATACATTGTCAGAGTAGAATTTACAGCAAATTTTAGGTACTACAGTCACATTTGGCTGACTTTAAAATAGCAGAAGGATCCTATTATATTGTTCTTTGACCCTATTATATTTCCGTTACTGGACTCTTTGTGATAGCCTCTAGCTGCTCTCTGTCTGTGTCCTCCTTGAGCAAAATATGCCCAGCAGTACCTAGAAGCAGAGTGTAGTGTTAGAAATCAAGTTCTCATGTGAAATATGTATTTCTGCCCAGCATCATGAAAGCAAAAGGTTTATTTAATGCTTGTCAGTACCTGAAGACATTGTCCAGCATTAACAAATAATAATAAATAATAATAATACTCTAATAATGTGGCAATCCTAGTGTTAAAATGCATATGACCTCTTAGGTTTTCCTGAAGATTTTCAAAAGAATTCTCCCCATTAGTACAACTGGTGGTGGACGTTGCTGTTGCATTTCCCAACAAAACGTTTAAAAGACTGTAAATGGTATGTGCATTACTACATTGCAGAAGGAAGAGTTCAGATGGAATTGCACTGGTATTTAAACATAATCATACTATGAAAATAAATCATCACGTAAAAGGAGTATTTTAAACGTTACACACGTTTTCTTTCTGGAATGACATGGCTAAGCACTTCCCTGTGAGCATATAGATTTTAACACAAGTTTACAAAAATCCAAGTATATGATTTCCAATAAATGGGAATAGGTCTGCAGCAAAGTATTATGAATATTATTTTGCTCTTTCTTTTCTAATGAGGTTTATCCTTAGGCCAGACAGTTTCAAGACTGAAATACTACTGGCTATAGAGTGTAGATTGCAGATTGCACGCTACTCAATGTGAAAAGGAGCACGTTTGATTGATCGCCTCTGTGTGTGTGTGCGCCCATACACACAACTCTCTGTAGTTGCATGTGTATGTATTTGGCAAAA
The DNA here is from genome assembly GCF_003984885.1 of Neopelma chrysocephalum. Taxonomy (NCBI): domain Eukaryota; kingdom Metazoa; phylum Chordata; class Aves; order Passeriformes; family Pipridae; genus Neopelma; species Neopelma chrysocephalum. The sequence goes on from NW_020897765.1 coordinate 2,321,866, forward strand.
CCGGGCATCTCTGGGCGTCCTTATCTTATGAAATGTGAGACAAACATCCATCCCTTTAATCATGTTCATCTTTGATCACCAGCGAGAGTGACACAGTCCACAAAATTAACAAAGAAACTCCCTTGCTTTTGAGAAATAGCTACATGTACATCTGGGTCTGCACACACATGCACATGGACACACGAACACGCAGGCATACATCCCAGCAAGTAAATTATGGCATAACTTTTCATGTAATTGACAGCAGACACCTTTAATTTTTCATATTCATTCTTTTGACCAGCTTTCACATTAACCATCTAAACCATAAATGTTGGTGGCTATTGATTGCAATCCCCTGTGTGCGTGCAAATCCATTTTCAAGTCCCCTGCCTTTAATGTGCGTGTGTGTGTGCTTTCCCTTGGCCCTTAGCACACATTGTGTATCCGGGGTCGTCTTCAAGCGGGCTGGGGGAGATCCTGATAAAGAGCCGTCAGAGGCCTCTTGCACACGCACACGCACACGAAAAGAACCAAAACAAAACAAACGATGGAGAAGTAAAGAAACAAAGCTCTCCGTGTGAGATGCGGAGTAAGATATGCAACCGAAAGTGTGTGTAAGTATACGGTGGGGATGTGTAGGTTGGGCGCCTGACATTTCCCAAGACTTCTGGTGTGTTTCTCCCTGCCGACATCTGGCGCTGCTTCGGCCCCGGTGCTCATGGCCGCACCTTTCGGGAGCCCGAGGTTTGCCGAATAGCCGTCACTAGTTTTAAACGTTTGGTAGCGCCGGAATTAAAGGGAAAAAAAAAGGGCATTTTTAAAATAGTTGCCGAATCCCACTGCCTGGCTGTCACCGGCAGCGCGTGGGTGCAGGTCTGGGTGCCCGTGGCTTCCTGCGTGCGAACGCACGCGTGGATTTACACGGGAATCTGACCCAGCTGAACTACCTGACAGATAAAGGAGTTTTCATCCCATCGGGGTTTTTGGTAACGTCTTCTGAACAGCTTTATCGGAGTTTACAGTTCCTTTACTGTTGACTCCATACCCTTAACCTTAAAGCAGGGGGAGGAGAGCAGTGGGGAGGGGGTGGGGGTGTTGGCAGCATATAAGTACATCAGGAGGAATTTTTAAACGACCTTATTGTCTCTAGCTCTAGAAAGACCACGATGATTTCTTTTTAGCGCCAGCAGCTGTTTTCTCTCGAAACTTTTGCTTTCAGCCTCAGCATATACGAGGGTGCCTCTCACACGAGCGAGCAAGAGAAAGGCAAGGCTGGGGGATCCAGATGCGAGGAGAGGGAAGGCGAACTCCGCGGATGGTCTGAGCTGTGCCGAGGCATTGTTCACTGCTGCCTCTCGGTTACGTTTAAAGGCTGAAATATCACGAGATCCACTCAATGATCCTTTTCTAATTCGAGGGACAAAATGTAATTTGCTGTAGCTCTGCTTTCTCGGATGGGAATACTATCCCTAGGTTTCAAAGGGAAGAACTAGGCATCGCGGTTCGCACACACATGGATTAAGTTGAACAGCGGCGATTACATCTGCGCTGAGAGCAACAGTAGTCCAGGGCTGACTTTTCAAATCTCAGCCCTCCGAGTTAGAGGCTCTCTTGAATAGACTTCCTCCATTCCCGGATGCACTTCTCCAAATTCCCACTTCTCTCTCGAATTCCTGTGAAATTGGGGGCTCGCCTGCATTTTGCCTTGGCATGCAAAACTGCTTTTTCACAGAGTGATTATGCGCTTTCTTTTAGCTGTACCTGACGGGGTAACACGAACTCCACGCACCATATTGCCAACATGCGGAGTGGATATTGACGTTTGAGATTGAAGATTTTTAATTTTTTTTTCTCCGTCGATTTTTTTGCCAAGTCACAGCAATATGAGATGTCTCATTAATCTCGCGGATGTGTCTAATTCTGGATGTGCAGTGATACATAAAAGTGCTGGTGTTTGTATCCAGCGGAACACTGGATGCACGGCAGAGATTGGTGATTTTTTTTTTCGCAGCGCCTAACGTGCAAACCGCAAGCATCACGTTAACGTGACAAGGGAGAGGCATGCAGCTATCGCAACATTTGCGAAATCCCCGTTCCTGACACTCGAATAATTTAACGTTCCTAAGAAGAGGTTAAACATTCATGCTGCTTCTTCCAATTGATTTTAAGGGGCTGCTATAAATGGAGCATCAAAAAGCTTCGGCTGGGCTACTCCGAGCGGAATATGCAAACTGCGAGCCAGAAGCATCCTAGCCCGATGCAATATCGTACATTGTGTGTGCCAGCACTTTTTTGTTATTACGTAAAGGCTCTTGGAAGCACCTTGGATATTTTACATTCTCCTTTCTCTGCTGGAAGCAATCAGCACGCAGGAATCCTGACGTGGGCTCTGGGACTATAGGACATTCCAGCTCGTGATCCAGTACGGTTCATCGTGAAAAGTGTATACATTTCTGGCTTATCTATGCTTTGTTATGGGTCTGACGTGAGCTCACGTCCTCCTCCCCCCTCCCGCAATACTACAGGCAGAATTTCAGTTAAAAGTGTTACAGTATCACGGTGCAGGAACCCGTGATACTCAGACAGCAAAAATAACCTTAGTTCCTGGCTGTAAAAACCTAATTAAGCAGAAGAGGAAAATCAAGAGAAACTCGAAAATGTAAGTATTCCCTCTCGTTAGCAACCGAACATTTAACTTTGGAGCCTCAGAAGGGGAAATACCAGGCTGTTCTGCACGTTTACTCTAAGCTTCATTTTCCACACAATGGAGAATAAAACGCTAGTTTAAAGCGGCTACGTTACCGAAGGATTTTCCATCGTTACGATCAGACTTATGTCCTTTAAATTCACGGCATGCACAAAAGAGCAACGTTTGTCCAAAACAGGCTGAAAATATACGGAACGACAGGGGGGAAAAGCATACAAATCCTTCCTCGGAAGCTAGCTACGAGGAAGTCTGAGAGGGCTGAGTATGTTTGAGCTCGGATTGTTTAATAGAAAGATTTATATACTAACTGTATTATTTACTTTGGGAGGGGAGGTGGCAGTATAAGGGTATGCTAATTAGTGGGAGATTTTTTGGGGGAAGGGGTGGAATATCAATTTTTATTGCATCACCTGTCAGGAGTGTCCAATCAGCGTTGGCTTTAGGGGAATTAATTGATGAAGGTGTCTCCGGACGAGCTCACTTCACTCTGTCATTTTATTTGTAGCTAAAGCAGCGGCGGGAATAGCAGCTGCATTTCTTTTCTCTTCCTCCCTTCACATTCCATTATCATAGTTTCCAATGGAAAAGCAGGGAATGAAAGGGAACAGGTACTGATCTTCAGAAGCAACTTAGAGAAACACTTTGGCAAACCTGATTTTTAAGATTATATATTGATTGTAGCCTCACGGTATTTTTTAATTTATTTTTTTTTTATTTTGTCTAAAGTTTGGCACTTCATTCACCAGGAATAACAGCCTTTGTTATATTTTATTAGCAGGATGCCTTGAGACAAATACAGCATCTGGCTGAGGATTGTGTGTGTGTGGCTTTTTCTTTTTTTTTTCTTTTTTTTTTCATCTCTCTCTCTCTCTGCAAATGCTGGGAATAATTTAATTCACGAAATGGGAGACCTGAAGTCGGGTTTTGAAGAGGTGGATGGCGTGAGGCTCGGCTACCTCATCATTAAAGGAAAGCAAATGTTTGCACTCTCCCAGGTTTTTACAGACCTGCTCAAAAACATCCCGCGAACTACCGTGCACAAGCGAATGGATCATTTAAAAGTAAAAAAGCATCACTGCGACCTGGAGGAGTTGAGGAAACTCAAAGCCATCAACTCCATCGCTTTCCACGCCGCCAAATGCACCCTGATCTCCAGAGAGGACGTGGAAGCCCTGTACACATCCTGCAAAACCGAACGGGTACTTAAGACGAAACGGAGGAAACTAAGCCGGGCGCTGTCTGCCGCCGACCTCCGGCCGGAGCTCGCTCCCGCCGACCCCTTCTCCGGCTTCTGGAAGGAGAACAAACTTTGGCTGGGTCTGAGCGACTCTCCCCGGCAGCTGCTGCCCGTCCGGAGGAAAGCTCTGCGCCCGGGGGACACAGCCTTGCTACCGGCCGCTCATCTACCTCACATTTTTAGTAAATACACTGGCCACAGCTACCCAGAAATCGCTCGGGCGCCTTGCAAACCCCCCGTAAACTATGAAACGGCGCCGGCAGCGGGCGGCTGCGCTTCCCTGCGGCCCCGCCGCCCGCCCGCCGCCGCGGCGCGGCCCCGGCTCCCGGCCGCC
>NW_020897765.1:2326525-2369297 GCF_003984885.1 Neopelma chrysocephalum
CGGCCCCTGGCCCTGCCCCGGCCCTGCCGGCTCCGCGGCGCCCCGCGGCTGCCGCTGTCGCTGCCCCGCGGCTTCGGGCCGCCCGCCTTCGCCGAGAGCGCCAGCAGCGACTCGGAGTCCAGCTGCTGCTCGGGCCGCGCCGCCCACGACTCGGACTGCGGCTCCAGCCTCTCCAGCTCCAGCGAGGGCAGCTCGGAGGAGGAGGACGAGGAGGAGGAGGACGAGGAGGGCAGCGGCGCCTCGGACTCCAGCGAGGGCAGCTCGGAGGAGGAGGAGGAGGAGGAGGAAGAGGAGGAGGAAGAGGAGGAGGAGGAGGACAGCACCTCGGACTCCGACTCCAGCTCGGTCTCCAGCCAGGTTTCGGTGCAAAGCATCCGATTCAGGCGCACCAGCTTCTGCAGCCCGCCCGGCGTGGTCCACGCCAACTTCTTGTACCATCTGGCGGCCGCCGCCGCCCCCCCGGCTCCCGGCCCAGGCCCCGGCGGAGCCCGGCGGGCTGCCCGTCCTCCGCGGCGCTCCCGGCGGAGTCAAGCCGGAGCTGCCGGAGGAGTGGGGCCGCCCCGGCTGGGCTCCCGCCGCCCCGGCGCTGCGCTGCTCCGGCGGCCTAGGGAGCTGCTTCGCGGAGATAAGAGATGATAGGGTATCCGAGATCACATTCCCACACTCTGAATTTTCCAATAATGCCAAGAGTACTGACCTAACAATTAACTGTGTTGCAAAGGGGGCCTCTTCACCTAGCCCAAAGACAAACAATGCATTTCCACAACAAAGAATACTCAGAGAGGCAAGGAAATGCCTTCAAGCAACTACTACACACCGTGCAGATAACAATACAATAGCTGCTAGGTTCTTAAATAATGATTCTTCATCAACGGCAGCAAATTCAGAGAAAGATTCCAAAATCCCTCATTGTATTGAATTTGCCACGGATTTGCCCTCTTTACAAACTGATCCTGCGGAGGATGCTGCTTCTCCAGGGGCAGCAGCAGCAGCTGAGCTCCAGTGCACTGATACAGGCAATAAGGCATTGCCATTCCTGCACAGCATTAAAATCAAAATAGAGGACAGCAGTGCGAACGACGAGTATGAGCCTGATCTTACAACACATAAGCTAAAGTGTGAGTGCAATGATACTAAGGATGAGTTTTACGGTGTGACTGAGAGTAATCACCAGGACGCTTTATTAACAGCCAAGGAAGATTCTGCATGCACTGAGAAAGAAACCACTTCCTTAAACCCGCTGACTCAGAGTCAGGTCCTCTCATGCACTTTAGGTACTCCAAAACCTGAGGATGGGGAGTATAAATTTGGAGCAAGGGTGAGAAAAAATTACAGGACACTGGTTTTGGGAAAGCGACCTGTACTGCAGACTCCTCCAGTCAAACCAAATTTGAAATCAGCTCGAAGCCCACGTCCTACAGGTAAAATCGAGACACATGAAGGAACACTGGATGATTTTACAGTTAACAATAGACGCAAAAGGGTAGCCAGCAATGTAGCATCAGCAGTGAAAAGGCCATTTAATTTCATGGCAAATTTTCCCTGTCCACCATCACTAATTATTGGCAATGATGGGGATTTGTTGCCAGCTTATTCCTTAAACACCACTAAGGATTCCCAACCACCTCACAAGGCCCATCCTGTATGGAAATGGCAGCTGGGCGGTTCTGCAATACCTCTTCCACCTAGCCACAAATTCAGGAAATTTAATTAATAAAATAGTTTGGAAAATATTTTCTTGAACCACCTTTAACTTTCTTACCTTTTTTTTTTTTTTAAACTCTGCAGCATGGTTTGTACAAACCCATTAATGCTATACACACTTTTGGAATCCTGTTTTATCACAATGTGAAGACAGAAACCGGATTACTATTTTATTTACCATTACAACAGTGGTGGGATTTTTTTGTTATTTTGGGTTTTTGTTTTTGGTGGTTTGTTTTTGTTTTGTTTTGTTCTGTTGCATTGGTTTTTTTTATTTTATTTTATTTTGTTACATTCCACAGAGTACTTCAGGCTAAAGACTCAAGTTAAACTCAGTTATTACGGTAAAGCTGGAACACTTTACTGTTTAAATGCTAATAATGCACCAGTACCTCAATTCAACTGCTGCAAATAAATGTCAAAAGGTTGAATAATAAATATTAGAATGAGCCATTAAATTTATGCACTAGATTTCAAAAATGGAAGTCTAACTGTTAATTCAGTTAAAGTTTGTTAAGTTACATGGTTGCACAGTAAGGGTTCACTATAAATTCAAGGTGGCAGCAATCTACTTTTCGGGAGGTTTGTTTTCGGGTGCAGGGGTGTCTCTTTCGAAGAGCAGTTGCACTTACTCCTTTTTCTCTGGTTTGGAAAGCCTGGTGTCCGCCTGCGACCCCAGCGCTGGGAAAAGCTGCCTCATTTGAAACCAGTAAATAAATGTGGAATTCTATTTTTGGTAAAAGGGTGTCTTTTTGCTTGTACAGCCACTCTTTGCAATTGGGAAGCCTTTTTGTTTCACCCAGAGGTCTTAAAAAAGGTTACTGTTACTCACTAATGTCATACTTAAGTTGTGGTCTGAACATGCCCCTTACAAACTTGCAAAGCAACTAAAATATTTGCCTGGCCAGCAGTACAATTTATGGTCCAGCCCCTCACGCTGGCTGGAGGAAATAGCAAAGCAGTAAATACAACACAGAAAGTGAAATGAGAGGCCGTAAGTGGAAAGATTACACAAAATGAGAAGACCATGTTATTCATAGCTTTTTGGCACCAAAACTCAAGCATTTCAACCGTGTTACACTTCCCGGTTCTATCCTCATCTCTTGAAATTTGCTGTCGTGGGTTTTATTTTGCCATGCCATCCTCTCTATGTAGCAGAAACATTTCTACTGCACGTGACAATCAGAGGCAATTATCTATATTTGCACTTAATATCGAAATAGTCGAACAGGCAGACTTCTAGAGTCTAGCCCTCGGTAAGTCATGCTGGTATAATATATTGTGATGATGGAAGCAGTAAATCAAAATTATGGAAATTTGCACTGTTGAAAAGCATGCTTTAGCTTTATTTTCAATTAAAAACACTGTTTTAAAAAATTCTGATTCCAAACACTTTGAATTATTGCAGAGTTATCCGTGGTTTCCTCTCCGTTTGTAAGTTCACTGTTTTTATTTGGAGGAAATACGCTTCAAGAGGTTAACTGTTTCCCTCCCTTCCCCCCCCCCAGCCTCTCGAAAAGAAAGGGAAGGGAAAAAAAAAAGGAGAGAGAAAGGCTGGAGGCCGAGGTGGAGGCAGAGCCGAGAACGGGGGAAGGTCTCTTGCGGGGGGAGGACGGGTACAGCAACTCTGAAAACAGCCTGAAAAGTTTGCAGCTTGAGAAAGGCAGTAATAATTGAGTTGCTGAATCAGCAGAGTTTAGAATGAATAATTGCTGGTTTCTTTCTTTGGATTAGCATTTTATTTATACTAGATCATTCACAAATTAAATTTTAAGGATTCCACTCATCGATCAATCCCGGGAGAATAATTTATCATAAATCAAAAAAGGAAAACAAAGCAACAATGTAATGTTTACTGTGTGACTCAAAGTCAACATTTCTGCTGGCAATCCACTGCCTGGGATTCAATTTTTTAATTCCTGCCTTTTGTGATGCCCTCTCCCAACCTCTCGGTGTCTCCAAATATTCCAAGTAGTCACTAACTGATTTCAGCTCTGTTTACTATATCCACACCGGAGTTTTCCTCTCATTGTAAAAGGCCTAGTCTAAGAATACCTGCAGCCAAATATATTTAGAAAGAGTAAACAATTGCCTTTCAGTGGAGTTACCCTTCCCCCCTGCATGCACACATGCACACACACACATCACTTTAAAGCTGCCAATTGCAAAAGGTGCATTGCATACTTAACTGCTCTGCTGAAATTACGATGGTCATGAAAAATCTGCTTACTGAAGTTGTTCTGAGATGAATGTTTACATTCGTGTATTTAGAGCTGCACAGAATACAGCCTTATTTCCAGAGAACTGTAAGTACATACAAAATGTACTGCTCAGGAAAGACCCCTGCTCTGTTAGAAACTGTGTCTGCTTGACAAAGGTCTTCACTTGACCAAAAAGAAAAGAAAAAGAGAAAGGAAAAAAAAAGAGCCAAAAGCTACAAAAGTGCAATATGCAAACTTGAAACCTAAAATTTCGCCTTGTCAATTAAACAACGTATCACTTTCAAAGTAACTCTGTCCCCTGACCCTGTTTACTTCCAATTAGAGATATGCTGATTTGGCCAGGAATTGTAAATTACAGAGGTGCCTTTTCAGGTTCCTGAAATAATCCGGGGGGTGGGGGTGGGGAGGGGGAGGAATAAGCATAAATTTATACCAAATAGGCTCTGCAGAGTTGAGGATGTGAAATATGGCGCCCAGCCCTGCCAGCGGCCCGGGAGCTCCAGGCACCCCGGGCATCCCCGGCAGGCTGCTCCGCTTGGCTCTCCTCCGCCCAGGCAGCAGCAAACGGCAAGGAGTTAAACAGCCAAATAATTTTCACACGTGCACACCTCAGTTTAGTGCAAGCCACTAACAGGGACATTCGTGTTTTTACTGCTGCTGGAGAAATTAGCCAGGTACAATAACTCACTAGGGAAAAAATAAAGGGGGGGGGATTTGAAAAAAAGGTATTCTCTCCAATTCTGGTAGTTTGGTAACTGTTTCTGATGACATTGTAATTATTATTGCGATCGGAGTTCATTATCATTTCAGCCTTAATCATGTGAAGTCTTATCACTGAGTTACGTAAAAATAACCAATTTTCTCCCATAAAGGTAAGTTCTAATAATGAGGAAAACCCAAGGTTTTCCAAGGGAGCTAGGCTACCATTTTGTTGCAATGTTTACAGGAGATAAAACTTAAAATATATTAGTAATGAATTGTCACCATTTCCCAATTCCTGGTGTACACACAAATCAACAGAATTTTCTAGAGGAAAAAGCAATTGAGGGAAGTGCGTGTACTTTATGGACTATACTGCATAGGTATTTGCCACAAGTAGAGTTCACCGGTAAATTTATTGTGAAGATTTCTGCTGCCAGATGGACGACAAAGAAAGTTTTGGACTCTGTTTAATTCTCTAGAGCATTAAAAAGGGAACACGTGTAATGCCTTCAGCAACAAGGTATATTGCCTTAAAAGATGTAACTTGCCGTTTACAGCAATTTACTTTAGGAACCGTTTGTTATATAAGCTACACTTACTTGATACAGAGGGATAATCTCTTTTCTGATTGTTTATTTAAAACGCCACTACTAGCAATAATGCAAAATAGTGGTAACTGTTTTATGAAGTTTGCTGTTTAATCAATTCACATGGTGATTTTTTACATGGTCTCTGATCTCTTTACCTCTAACAGATTTAGTTGCCAATAAATTAAAGTTTCTGCAGAAATGAGAGCAATGCTATCATGTTTATGTTTGTCACTGTTCACACATGCGAGTGGTTGAGACAGAAAAGGATAAAAAAAGTGGCATTTTTGACACACGGTGGTAATCTGCAGGAAAATATTCTACATATGCAGTATGTTGGAGAACATGAAACACAGATAACCTTGTTAATTGTGGTTTTTATGGTTAAGAGGATTGCTGGGAAGAATATGTAATGGTTCATCCTGGAATCTATTTGGTCAGCTTGGAGGTACAAAAGGAGGGCGAGTGCCTGAAAATGAAAAGCCCTGGCTAGCAAAATCAGGAGGGAAGCATTGGGATCTGTGTTGCTGAAGTCACGCTTGCAGACATTACCCCTTCCCCAAAGGTTTTCGGGCAGGCCGCAGATGTTAGACCGCGGCTTGCAGGGCCAAGTACCAGGGGAAGGGGCAGCAAGCCGGGTTTAGGCCTTACACGTTGAATTTTTTCACTGCGCTGATATAATTATTTCCCGTGCCCTAGGCCCCTCTCTCTCCCCCTCTCCCTTTCTCTCCGAGGCGGCCTCACAAGCCCCCGCTTTAAAAGCCCCGAGATGTTTTGCATGAGGCGCTCACAATAGGGGTTGAGGGAATTGACAGTTTCAAAAACAAGGCGCCCTGTCCTTTCCAGATGCCGAGGACCCCTCTCCCGCACCATCTCTCGTTTGCTCCTCGCTGCTGGTGGCTTTACCCTTAGCATTGCAAATACACGGCAACAGCTGTGTTTGTAAACAGGGGGGAGGACGGAGGGAGCGCCGCCGGCCTCGCTCCCGCTCCGCGCGGCGAGCTGCCGCTGCCTGGAAATTACAATAAAAAAAAAAAAAAGAAAAAAAATTAAAAAAAGAGGAGAGTGAAATCAAAAAAATGCGGGAGCGCAGCCGGGCCCCCGAGCGGCGGGGCGGCCCCTGCGCGGCGGGCCCGGGGCAAACCGCGCCTCGGGCCGCCATCTTGCCCGGCACCGCGGAACCTCACCGGCTCCCCGGCCCGGCTCCCCCGCTCCCCGCCCGGCTCCCTGGCCCGGCTCCCGTGCTCTCGGCCAGGATCCCGCAGGCGGCGGGAGCGGCGCAGCGATCTCCGGGGGTTCCCGCACTTCAAAGGGGGGCCGTGGCTCCCACCCTGCACCCCCCTCCGGCTCCTCCGCCGGGGCGTCCATCTTCCCGGGCTCTCCCGTGGCGCGGCCCTGCCGCCCCCCGCTCTGCCCGCTCCGAACCAAGGACGAGCCAGGGGGGAAGCCCACGGAGGTTGCGCGGGGCCCTCTGGGCAGATGCTGGGCTTGGGGCCAGGAAGCGGCCGGGGGAGGCCCGGGGCTCCGGGCTCGGCCCTGCGCCCTCCGCCCCCGCGGAGCCGGCCCGGGAGGGGACGGGGAGCGAGGTCAGCACAGAAAGTCCAATAGGGCTGTTTGCTCTTGCGTCTAAAATGCAGCCGGGGCTGTAAAGCGTGTGAAATTACGCACCGGTCTCTTAAAGAGTGGCTAATTTATAGTAAATAGCGAGGGCTTTGTAAATGGATTTATTATGTTGTTTCTTGTTAATTGTTGAGAAAATCCCCATTGTTGAGTGTGAATGGCTTTATGGGCTAACCCGGGCCGCGCTGCAATCCCGGGGCAGTAAATGGCCGCTCCGCTAATGTGGCCCGTAGCGAGAAGCAGGACCAGCCGCGGTGACCTTTGGGCGGCGGGGCCGGACACGGACGGCCCGCAGACAGGCCCTGCTGTAGCCTCGTCCCTGGGCGGGGGAAGCGCCGGGACCCCGGTCCGGCGTAACTCCCCGGCCGGGCCCGGCAGCCCGAGGAGCAGCGGTGCGGGCGGACCCTCTGGGCGCACGTCCGGGCCCTCCGGCCCCGCCGCGGCAGCGCCCACGTGCAGGAGCCGCTCCGCGCCTTTGTTCGCGGCCGCGCTGACCCGGGTGCCCCTGCCCGCCTGCCCTGCACCGCCCCGGCCGCAGCGCCGCTGCCACTGCCCGCCGAACGGCACGTCCGCATGGCGAAAGGGGCTCCAGCGCGGCCCTGGGCCCCCCACGCCGACGTTTTCCCCTCAGACAAATAAACAGGAGCCAGCATCTCCAGCCCCTTCTCCCCAGTCCCGGAGGGGTGGGGGAGGTCATGGGAATAGGGGTGCCGCAATGAGCTTCCCCAAACTCCACACCGTGCCCCCTCTTTCGCGGCCGCAGGGAGAGCCCCACCGCTGCTCCCGGCGGTCAGAGGGACCAGAACACGGGGACTCCCCCGCCGCTGGCACCCAAACCTCTCCCGCGTGCATGCGCCTGCATATTGTAAAATACAAATCACGATGAAATGTAAATTCTACTCTAGAAACTTATATTGGGCTATTCTCTTTCCTGAAATCTCTCCCCCTCTGATTTCGCTATTAGGAGAAATCCCCCTGGGTTTAGAGCACTTGTTCCACGGATTTCTGTACAGCCCACATCTGTTGCCTTCCCCTCTCCGGCTCGGGGCTCTGCCCTCGCTGCAGGCAGACCAGGGCGCTGGTAACCCGGCGAGACGAGCCACGGAGTGGTCGCCGCAGCCCGGCCCTGCCCCTCGGAACCCAGCGATTTTCCAAACTGCCTTTCAGGATCGGGATTGAATTGCAATCATGTCAGATGCACGGCTCCCTCTTCCCCGGGACTTGTGCTTGCAGCCCTCTTCCAGGCTGATTAGTAGTGTCGGAGCTGCTAGATAGGGCTGTACAGTCCATTTCCCTCAAAACAGGATGTTTCCATCAACCTGCATTTGGTTTTCCCCAAAGAGCAGCGGAGAGTTTAGCTGGGAAACACGTCCTGGCTAAACCCTCGCCTTCAGCTGCCACTCGGGTCACTTCACATCTCTGTATTATATTTCATCCTGTCATTCTCCTTTCTCTACCTTCCCGGGCAAAAATAAATAAACTAATAAACAAACTGAGCCTTGGAAAAGCCTCTGGTGATGGTGAAGCGCGGGGCCGCCACACCGGCAGCGGCCGGCGGAGCGGCGGGGCCGACCAGCATCTCCTCGCCGGCCGAGGCACGGCTCGGTCCCGGACACACCCTCCGCGACCTCCCGGTTGTTTGTTGTAGGTTGTTGTTGCTCCCGGAGCAAAACCCCCCGCTCTCCTGGACCACCTCCCGCCTGGCTGCCCCGGGAGCAGTGTGTTTGCTGGGATTTCCAGGGTCTTTGTGCGTTTGTGGAGATGCGTGTGAATGGAGCTGCGAGTGTTAAAGCTGCCACATAACCTGTGCGAACATATGTTTTATATTTACCCGCGATGCTTTTGTATTCCCGAGATTCAGAGGTAAACTGCCCTCGACAATAACAAAGCTAGAATTATTATCTAGTAAAGTGCATGGTGAAAATAAATAAGTAAATATTTTTTTTAAAGGTAAGAAATAAAAGGGTTTGTTCTTTTCTGGAAATGCTCATTTCCATTTTCGTGGACATGACATTTTGGTAAGAGTAAATAGCAATAACGTGCTATTCCGTGTACAGTTTTCCAGACCATTTGAAAAACTTTACTGTGTCTGCTGCGGATTTTTGAAGTAGCACATTATAAGGAGAAGGATCTTCAGGTTGTTTCCCACTATGACATAATCGTCCCCGTCAAAATCTGGCTAAGTTCGCCGGAGGGAAAAAGATGTTCGTGCTAAATGATGTGATAGGAGAAAAGAGCGAATGGCGTTTAATACGCCATATAAAATAATGTCAGATCTCCCCAGCTGTGATCTCGCAGTCTCTCTTACATTTAGAGGAAGTTTATAAATGGTTACCTGGGGTTTACAAATTTTGCTAGTAAAATCTCATTAATTCCATTATGATTTCTGTATCCTTCTCCCGTAAAGAGGCCTGTAAAATGTAGCCATTCTACACAAGCCCTGCTATCCATCAAGTCCGTGAACATTCGTATTTCCCTATCTAGCTGCGTAGAGGACGATAAATAGAAAGGCTCTCCAGATAATCGCTGATATCTCTTGCCCTCCACCCAGACCACTTGGCAGTGTTTGTTCCGTCCCGGAAAACCGAGCTTCTGAAACAGGCTTGAAAGTAGGTGAACTTTTTAAAACACATCTGAAAGTTGGAAATCTTTATGTACGTGTTTGCATTGCTCGTGGGGCAAGAGGAGTACACTCGGCAGCAACTCCTCATCAGCGAACTTAAAAGAGTCTCCTGGCTTTCCCGAGGCCTTTCTGCCTCCCTCCCTCCCCTCTGTAAACACGCGCGCACAGATGCGGTGGGGCTTCCCGGGAATGCTCCAGCCTGGAGCCCGGCTCCTCTGCCAGCTCCTGCCGTGCTGCTGCATTTGTTCCTCCCGTTTCCCGCAGAAGGAGGATGACACTGGGTTTAGGAAAAAGCTCCGGAGGGTAACTGAGAGTTCAGCGGCTCCCAGCCCCAACGCCGGCACAAAGTGCAGGATGATTTTGCTGAGGCTTCGTGGGAGCTGCTCCGGCTTCACAAAACCTGCGAGCCCGAGCCGCCCTCCATGCAGAATTTACTGCTTGTATTTGGTTTAGCAACGCCGATAGCGTCTGATAATTTAGAAAGACGAACTGCATAAACACCTGATAGTTTGTATTATAATCAAGCGCAGTGGCAATTGCACAGAACTGGTTTTAATTTTATTCCAAAGTGCTCGACATATGGTGAATTTGTCTTCGCTAAGAAAGTTAAGAATCAGTAGCGTTAATAGCTTTGCATAGACATGATAGCGATTAACATTTCTGCCTCTCTACCAGCCCAAGGTTTCTGAAGAGGAACTCTTGGGTGCTGAAAGAAAAAGGGGTTTCCAATGAGACTAACTGGCTCTGCCCTCAAAGGTGCTCATGGTTTTCTCGCAGGCATCACTGAGTTCAGCAGGACTCGCTCTCTCTCCACTAACGGACGTGGAGAAGCAGCAGCACCCTTGCTCCATGTTTATCTCTGATTTGCAATGCCTTCGCTCGTCAGTACCTGCAGAGCTCAGCCTGAAAGAACAACTCGCTTGCTCCCAGTGAAAAGAGCTGTTCTATGATAAAGGGCTGGAGCCTAGTTCCCCCGAACGCCGGCTGGGATGACAGCATTTCCAGGAGCCTCTCTCGCTCCGAGAGAGGCGGGAAAAGCAAACCTCCCGAGCCCGCTGTCTATCCCACACTTTTATCAAGGTGCCTCAAATCCTTTGGTGTACTCCTTGATTTTCCCAGGGGCTGTCCAGCGACATCCAGTCGTAGCGAACTGGGGTGGCAAAAACTCTGTTATGCCGGGACATTTGCTATAAACGAGGATGTGGTCCCAAAGAGATCATTAAACTATATATTTATGTGTATTGAAAAAAAGAAAATCAATTCATACGCAAGAGTCATCGACATTTGCAAACGCTGCTAATGTAGCAATTTTCCCCAACGTCGAAGGACTATTACTTTTAATTTTCAGGTGGTGCTTTACGAAGATCATGAAATCACGTAGAAACTCTAAGCCTAACCCAATCCACAGATGTCTATGCACGTCTCTAAGTCAAACAGGTCAAATATTTTTTAAAGACGCATTTACCAAGAGAAAAAAAAAGGCATCTAAGCTGAAAACCTGTGGGGGCATAACAAAAGGAAAGAGGCCACAAAGAAATATCCCACAGTGGATTACAAGGTTATGGGACAGGTCACTATAGGAAAGTTAAACAAAAAAATGAAGGGTACATTATATAAACCTCACATAATTAAAAAATAGTTAGTTCCAGTGTTTTAGTTATACCTTCAGATATTTGTTGAGTTTGTTGTTCAAGTGCCTGTGAATTTATTGGGAGATTATTCAGTTAATATGCCTTTATTTATCCCTCGTTTGCTTTTCCAGATAATTAGAAAACTGACCGCAGCCTTTAATGACTGTGTATTTAATGAAGACTATTATTATTTTACATGCAGACAGATGTACAGAATGAGCTATTATAGGAGGGGACGTAGTCAGACAAGAAGTAAACCCAGCCTTACAGAGAGAGTACTCTAAGACAGTAATATATTAAATATTGCAGCGATCGATTTCAATACCCTGAGTGGAGACGGGAATAAAAATTCACCCCCAAGATGAAATGATTAGAAATTCTTTGTTGTGCGGAAAATAAAGCGATTTTTTTTTTCAGATTCTTTTTGTTCAGGTTAGAGAAGGGCCGGGCAAGCATCTTTCAAGCTCTCGGGTCGCGGTTTGGGATATAACTCTAGAGGTTAGCCGCATCTCAGTGGCGTTTCTCCGTGGTAAAAAGATGGGTCTTTGTCCGAAGAGAGCCGGATTAAATATCAAGCCCAGCTCCGGTGCGCGGGACAGGAGCGGCCCCCCGGCAGCGGCTGCCACCCGCGGCAGGGCTGCGCACCAGGGTGCCTGGCGGGGAGTGGCGAGGGGGTCCTGCAGCAGGGACCCCGGGACGGGCAGGGATGGGGCAGGCGGCGGGAGGGGAGCGGAACCGGGCCGCCCCCCGGCAGCCCCTCCGTGGCCAGGCCAATTAAAGCGGCACACAAAGCTGCACCCCCGCCACCCTCCGCTCCCACCGCTGCCCCCAGCTCTCTCTTCCCTTTTTTCCCGCATACCTTCCCCTCCGCCCCCAGCCACAGCCCTTCTCGGCTTTAATTAATAATTAAAAGGAGGAATGAAAATTAAAGAGGGGGCAGAGGAGGAGCGAAAGCCCGCGGGAGCCCTCCTGGGCGCTGGGGTTGGGAGAGGTGGCCAGGCGTCGTGCGGGGCTGGCGGTCGGGGGTCCTCCCGCACCCTCTGGGCCACCTCCCTCCCCCTATTCCCCCGGGATGCCGGGGCGGCCGCCCGGCACAAGGCTGTTGGCGGTAGGCCGGGTCTGAGGCTTGGCAGGGCAGCGGCCGGGGGCTCGGGTTCGCTCCGCTCCCGCTTGGCTACAGGGAAGAGGAATTACAGCCCAGAAAATGCGAACCTGTTGACTGCCACGTCCCGAGTGAAAGGGCCGGTAGTCTTTTACATTCCCAAACCTATGAAGTAGGGATGCCATCGCTGGGCCCCTGGATTCACCTGTCACTGCAATCACTGCCCCCGAGCACTGACAAATATTCACAATAAAAGAGTGAAAGGGTCTCTTAAGGTTCACTGATTTGTGTGTAGAACTTTGGAAAACTGCAAACAAGCGAGAAAAATTGTCCATTCTTGTGAAGGGAAATACAAGTTTGCACTTAACCGTTCAGCGACAAAACCCAAGGACTGGCCAAAGAGCCGGTGACATACACTGTAATCTCCATAACAATTTCATTTCCTCTCTTCCCTCTCTCCCTCTTTACTGGTTAGCAAAGGGGAAAATCTAAGGGTTTAATCCCGAGGAAGGCTTTCCATTTATTCCCACTGCAGAGAGAAGGGGATATTGAGAAAAGCCAACAGATCCCGAACAAAATGGAGAGGGAAGTCCTCAGGCTCCGCGCTGGGAGAGGCGGGTTGGGAGCATCCAGCCAGAGGACACATGCGAGTTAGAGTGAAATAGAAACTGGCGCTATTAAATTTCCTTTTAAGTGTGCCTTTGGATTAGTTGTACACGGAATCTAGCAATTAAGGCCCTTCTCTTTAGAGAAAACCTTTTCGGTTTCGTATTCCAGCGGTCGGGCGTGATTGCTGCGTGCTCGAGAGAAAAAACATAAAGGACCAGTTTTACTTTTGAGCGCAAAAAGTTGCTGCCACATAAGTGTTTTTTACTAAAGACAACATTAAACTGTAGGGTATTAGCAGTAATCACCGAGGGATCTGTTTTGCAGCGTCTCAGGCCTCAGGATCTGCTGTTCCCATCTTGCTGGGACCAGGGAAAAGCGCTTCCCGATTAAATTCTGCATTAATAGAACTTGGCAACCGGCAACAAAAACCTTGCTTAAGTGAAATGAAGAGACAAAAGGCACTTTAAATGCTGAGGTTGGGGGCTGGGGAGCTTATGCCACTAATTTTAAATGAAGACGACGTTCACGCCTTGCAGCCAGCGGCCAGCCCGTGCTCGGGCTGGGTGAGGGATAGCACTAATTCTCCTCCGTGGGATCGCTGCGAGGCTCCGGGCAGGGCTCGCCGCCCTCCTCGTCCCTCGCCTCCCGGGGACGTACCGTAGGGATCGAGAACTGGGAGATCCGCGAAAGCAACCCTCTCGTCTCCCTTCTTAGGAGGGACCTCAGCTCCGCCGGCCGCGGGGGGGCGCCGGGGGCTGCCGGGAGGTGGCGTGGGGGATGTCGCCAGGCACCGCCCGGAGCGTCCGAAATGGGGCATTTCCACGCCTTGCTCCGGGGAAAGGTTGTTTCACCCGCATTCGAGAGGCGAACGGCGTCCCCCGCGGGGGCACGCGACCTCAGAAGCCCCTTCCCGATGTCCATGAGCTCTGTGCTGCCGTGCGGTGGGCTGGGGGGCAGCTCCCACGCGTGTCCGGCGCGGCGGGACGCCCGGCCCCGCGGCGGGGGTACGGAGCCCGCTCCGGCGGGGGATGCGCGGACCGCGGAGCGGGGCCGCAACCCGTGCCGGGGCCGGCTCTGGGCGCGGAAATAGAAATGTAACATCTCCTCGGACAAATTAATTTTTGACGGATTTATGGCACGGTTTGCTTTCAGGATATTCATTGGCTTCTCCGAGCTGTAATAAAGTCCAGGGTGCAGAAGTATAAACACGCACCGTCTGCTCGGCGGAAACCCTCCAGCAGTATCTGCCAACCAAAGATCAAGACACTTTGTGCATTTTCCACAGATAATGCCCATATTCCGAATGAGTGATCAGAGAACTCCGGTATTGTTAAGTAAAATGAGAGGAAGGCGAGTGACGTGGGAGTCGAACAATGGCATTTCTGAATCAGTTTGGTTGATTGACATTTGGGGGCTTCATGACCCGAGGGAATAGGACTCATTACCGTGAATACACCAAAACATCAACCGAGATTAGAACTCTGGATCTTTTAAAAATCCCATTTCATTCTAAATTATAGTGGGAAAATACCAATTCTAAGAAAAAAGAAAGAGAGAGGGAAGAAATTACTCCTTTATGCCCCTTTAATTGCTCAAAGCCCCCAAATAGAGTAAGAAATAGCGTTAAGATTTTAGGCAGCATTTAAGAGGAGAAAATTAACTTTACAAGCTAAAAATCTTGCCGCTGACAGAACAGGGAATACGTGAAAATAGATATTTCTGGGACCTGCAGATCTTGTGCTGAGCCGAGGTGAGAATAGGCACACGGTGCAGGAATAACTTAATAAGAAGGATATTTGACAGATTGATATGAATAACTAATTAGATATGATTCCATGCTCCTTTGCCTTTTGTATCTCAAATTCTCAGGAAAAGTACAAATAAGCTTGAGGAAAGAAAAATAAGAGAGCAAGTAAAAGGGTGAGGAAAAATGTGTTCAAACCAGCCTGGAGACTCAGGAGAGGCAATCATGAGGGGTGCTGTGGGAGTCTGTTTGGAAGGGCGACTGTCTCTGAACTAAGTCCATTTCTCATAAAATTGCGAGGGGGAAAAAAAGGTAGATAGGGTATGTGCCAGAGTAGGGTAAAGTCTCTGAAAGCCGGTGACCGACCTTCCCCGGCAGAGAAGCCCCAGCCGGAGTCAGTAGCCGTCACGATTTCACCATTTTCAAACCCCTCTCCGTATCCTGATACCGAAAACACAGTCCCTGGGTCCAGCACAGGGCCAGCGTGCCTTACAAGGAGCCGGCTCCTTCCTATCCTTCGGAAAATAAATACTCGCGGGGTTCCGAAACAGGATAGGGCGGTTAACCAATGCCATTCTGAATGTGGCTGCAAGGGGAGGTTGCCCTGTTATCAAATTTTCGATCACTTATCAAAGCTGCGGATTGCCGAGGAGTCATTGCTTTGCACAATAGGAACAAGGACGGGTTTATTTATTCGGCGACCAGAAATACAAATAATTAGGACCCTGGCAATTCCGCCAAATGAATTTAGTGCTTTCAGGTTAAAACACAGACACAGAAGCAAACCCGATGATTATCTAAATGTTCAATTATACATGTACTAATACGGCCAGTGACTCGCAGCCGCCGCATATCCAGATATCATCTTTATACGGAGACATCTTGGTTTTCATTAATGGCTGCTTTATTCTTATTATTCTCGGGAAAAAAATAGGTGTCACGTCACTTTAAAATTAAGATTATTTTAATTTATTTAGGCTCTTAAGCAAAAATCAATCTAATTGCATTTCGAATTACGAGGGAGAGACGATTGAACTGATCGGGAATTCCGAACAAAGGCAGGGAGCCGGTAACGTGCAGTGCCGAGCCGGAGCAGAGGGAACCTCCACGCTTCTCCCGTGTCCTCCTGCGGTTCCCCCGGGAGAGAGGAGCGGGACGGAGCGCCCAGGGGGCACCGCGGCCCCGCAGACTGGGCCCGGCCGAGCCCCGCGTGTTGCCGCGGACCGGCCGGGAGAGGCGAAACCCGCGGCGCTCCCGCCTGCCTGCGCGTCCCCGGGCGCGGCGGGGACACACCGAGGGCTGCGGGGGCGCGGCGGGCGCGCTCCGCTCTGCTCGGTTGGGAGGAGGCCCCGCACCTGCGCGGGGGGCCCGCGGGAGCTCCCGGTGGAGCGCAGCGTCCCCGGCCGCCGGGGGAACAAAGGCGGTGGCGGGGGGGCGGCCCGGGGGGCGCCGGGCAGGCCGGGCCGAGGGGCCGTGGGGCCGTGAGGGGCCGAGAGGGGCCACGAAGAGCCGCCCCGCCGCGGCCGGGCCGCGGCCCCGCCAAACATGGGCCGGCAGCGCCCCCTGCAGGGCAGCAGCAGCGCCGCGGCGCCTCGGCGGCGGCACCGCCCCTTAAAGGGGCCGGAGCTCTTAAGGTGGAACGGACGGGGCGGCGGAGGCGGCCCCTCCGCGCGGGGAGCCCCGTCCGCACCGACGGGGCGGCCGCCGGACGCCTCCTGAAATACTGGAGGAGCTGCCACCGTCTCAATCCTTGGCTCCCGCTTTCCCGTGGAGGCATCGCAGTGTCCGCAGCGCGTGTCGGTGAAGCGTGCAGTACTCCCGCGGCCGTGATTCGGCCCGTACCGCGCTGAGCGGGTTATCGGGGGCAGCGGTGCCGGGGCAGCCATCACTGCGTCTGCGACGGGGACATCCTCGGGGGAGGTGCCGGTGGAGCTGCCCGGGCCGAACCGGCCTCTCCGACGGCGGCGGCGCTGCTGACGGGCCGAACCTCGGCCCATACCGTCCGCGGCGCTTCGTGCTTTGCTTCCTGGTTACGGACAGGCTCCGCCGCCGCGCATCATCCCCCGGGACCAGCGGCTACTTTGGGTTCCCCGCCCGCCTTGGAGCACTGGCCCCGAATGGGGGTGAGAAAAAAAAAAGGGTGAAAGAAGGAAAAGAGTAGTAGAGCCCATTCATGTGGTCCTGCCCCAGGCACCAAGCTCTTGAGAGCCCCGAGCAGTTTTAGCGAGGGGTCCCCGGCTGCCAAGGCAGATGCTCTCCATCGGCCCCTTGTTCCCTCCGCGCCTACGGGCACGGCTGCAGCTCCATTTCGGGGGGCCAGGGCCGCGGGGCGAGCCCTCCGCTGGTGCCGGACGGGACGTTCCCGGCAGGCTGTTGAAGCGGAGCATCCTCTCCCTGCCCTGAGACACCTGTCCCTAGAGCAAACCAAATAAAGTTAATTAAGAAAAAAAAATAGTTTTAAAAATGGCTAAGGGGGACAATTCTCCTACATGGTGTTTTGCAGCTCCCCAGAAAGGCCATGCGATCCCCTCGCGCCATCGCCGGGGCAACAGGGAACGGAGGCGCCGCCGTACGCGCTTCTCCGTGGTCCTCTCCCCACCCGTCAGCCTCACGGAGCAACTATTTTATTCTGGCTCTTGGGGTTACCGAGGAGGCTCGGTGACAGCTCGGACGGTCTTCCCATGGAAGCGCCGGCGCTGAGCCTCCGACGATCCGCGGGCGCGGTGCCCGCGGCGGGGCCGGACGGGCCGCGCAGCTTCTCTCCGGCTTCGCGGACGCGGCGGCGGGACGAGGGACACCGGCAAACCTCGCAGGGGCCACCCCCATCCGCACCTCTTCTACCGTCCGAAACGAAGCCGAAAAGGCAGGAGCGGTGCCCGGGGATGGCTCTCGGCTGCGGGGGGACGCGGTCGTTACGCTGAAAATTCAGGGCTGAACTACTCACGTTTCCAGACGGGGGATGGGGTTTTGGGGGGCTGGTGGTGGTGGAAACTAATGAAGACAAATCTGCACTAGAGCTATTCCACACAGGCCATTAGGCACGACGAGGTTTTCCTCTCGTGTTTTTAGGCGGTGATTTGTGAGCGCCGCGCACGGCGGTAGCGGCGGGGCGGCCCCGCCATGCAGCGGCCGCTCCGTCACGGTGCCTGGAGAGCCCGAGCCTACACCGAGCCGGCCGGAATGGCAGCGAAATGTTTTCAAAATCAAACCGATTTCCTGAGCCTCCCGCCCCGCGCCCCGCGCAGAGGAGCTGAGGGAGGGCGACTGGCGCTGCGCGGCGCGGCCACGACCCGCCCCGCCGGCTCTTCTGGGCGCTATAGACCAGCAGAGCTCTGAAACAAGGCGACGGAGGGAGTGCCAGGTCCTCCGCGGTTCGCCGCCTGATTTTTTGTTTGTCTTTTTTTTTTCTGTTGAAGTTTATGCGGATTAGCCAAGAAATTAGCCCTGAGGTTCTCCAGGCCAGAGATGATCCCCAGAATTTGGCATTGATGTGTTTAGCTTGCTGGTAGGCTTTCTTAGAGAAAAATAGACAAAAATCTGCACCCCGAGAAATTACCCAGGAGACCCAAATGCCGAAGGGGGGAAGTGATATTTCACTCCGGAGTTCATACGCAAGTGCATCAAAAATAGTACACAGCTTTTTATTGATCAATCTAATGTTGGAGCGGGTGGCTGTAAAATCCTGAAGGGGCAAGCTGTGCCATGAGCAAGCAACAACCCCATAGACTTCAGCGGACCGTGTCACAATAACCCATAATAACCGCTATTAAAGCGGCAGCAGCAAATCAGGTACCTTATCTCCCCTTTTCATCTAACGCATCAGAATATTCTGTCTTCCCTTGACAAAGAAGCCCTCATCCAAAGCATTTAGTTCCCCTTGACAGAATGAAACACATTTTCCTCCCCAAAGTAAACATAATGCATGTGACTAACACACTGGCAAGGCCAACAGCAGGGAATTTAACTTTTAAAGAAACCGATCTCTACCCGTGATTGATGCTGTGTCGCTCTGACAACAGAGAGTGTGTAGCTAATTGCCTCTATAAACGAAAAAGATATTGCCCTCATTTTATCAAACACATTCTTTGTCCGGGGCTAAAACAAGTGTCACAGTAAATGGACATGACTGTAGAGATTAATAGTTTCCCAACAGTGAAATCTGAATAAGAACCCCATGTTGGCAACCAGTGTCTGGTTTAAACTGGGAAGGAGGTTTACATTAATTTTTCAGGAGCAATTTCCAAGGATTCATCTATTGAGCTATGATCACTTGGGGGCTGCTGAACAGGTTAACCCACAGCTCCTGACACCAGGACCTCGAGGAACACCTGGAGGCCCTTGGGACCCCTCCAGTCCTGGAGATCTCTCTGGCTCTTGGAACTTCCCTGGGCAGAGCTTTGGCCACGGCTGCCCAGACAGGCTGGTCTACAGGATTCAGGTCTCCCACCCAGCATCCACAAGGCATCACAGAGAAAGGTCTGCAATAGGTTTCTTTTGAGTCTCACTGAAAGACAGGGCACTCCTGACTTTCTTGCAAAGAAATTTCAAACGTTTCCTCTGTTCTTTAAGAACATTTTGTTTTCTGTACATTGTGAAGGCCAACAGCCAGTATTGGGAAGAAAAAGAGAAAGCTTTATGGCAATATTTATACAAACAGGTAGTAGGAAATTCTGTGTGAGCATGCAACAAAATAAAACTTCGTCTTCAGCCAACAGGCTTCTGAGATCTTTTTATCACAACAGCCCATTTTACACTTTTACTCCTATCCTTTCCCTTACAAGCCATTCCCTCAATTTTATAGCCAGGCATGATAACGATGTCCTGTTGTACTCTCATTTTTTTAAGGGGTATTGAAATTTTGAAGAACATGGAAAAGAGATCCTTCCCTCCCACCCTTATGTTTTGATACCCAAAAGTGTTGTACAAGATTGTTTTGGAGCATACCCTTTTTTATGAGACTGGGTTACAACAGGAATACTCTCAAGAGCTGGAAACATGAGGTGTAGAAGCTGTCTTTAACCTAGAGGGGAAAAAAAATAGCCTGAACAAATAGCTGGAAACTGGAGCAAGGCAAATTCATGTTTGAGGAAGGATGCTGCCCAGGGAAGTGGTTAATTCACTGTTATTGCTGGTTTTAAGCCTTCCTGGAAATTATGGTTTTTTCAGACATGAGTTAGTAGACACAATACTGGGTGAAGTGGGTGAAATCTAATGGCCAATCTTAAATAAAATGTATTTTTGTGGATTCATAGAATTTAACATCGAGGGCCACAGTTTCTTCTTCTGCTTAGTCCAAACTTAATGACAGGTCAAGAAACATGTGAAGCAAGAAGTGCAGTTACCGTCAGGCTGCTGTTGAGTAGTTTTTTATTTTCCTTCAGTCTATCTGGAGTTGTTACTGACAAAGTACCTCCGGAGTAAAGCACCTTTGCATAATTATTTATGCTTCAGGTTTAAAGTCTCAAATCCATTCCCCTGTCTTTTTTGATTGTTTGTTTCTGTAAGAGTTTGCTCCTTACTTCATGGAATAACAAGCACGTTCTCGTTGTTGATATTTTCCCTGCTGAACCTGCCTTACAGATAGCATGAACAGTGCAGTTATGCCTATTAGTCACAGTGCTCGGCCCTGGTGTTAGACTAATTTGGAAAGACTTCCTGCATAGCAAGAAACAGCAGGATTTGATCATAGTCAGAGATCCATTACAACGTGCAGCAAGGCTCTTTAAGTAGCCCTTATCACCTGGGACATTTAAAAACTGCACTCATGAGGCATCAATAAAAAGCCCACGAAGAAACACTGCATTCAAAGGAAGACTGATTGCTCGATCTGCTGGATCTTGTTCGTCACTGAATTCTAGGAGCCTGATTAAATAATAATAATAAAGAAGTCTGGCAAAACAGGGAGAGAATGGACAGCAAATATTGACTCTTTAACTGCACTGTTTTGCAGAATATTAAATTAACGTTACCGCATGATGTCCAGGCATCAATCCTGATCTCCCTGGAGTCAGTGGTGACATTTCTATTGTCTTCCATGGAAGAAGACTATTTATCTGAGGGCATCTTGATAAAAATAAACACAATGAAGCAGATTGTACTTGAAAATATTTTGAACTTCCTTTTGCTTGATTTGAACAATTGCTTTGGTCCTAGGTTATTAAATCTTGACTTTACCCCAAGAGAGGTTGCTGTTGTATTACTATTCTCTTTCCTTTGCTGCAGGGATAATCAAACATTTCAATAGCTTTCTGTTGACTGTGAGACTATAGCTACTTTTAACCCTTTTTCAGCCTAGTCAAACAAAAATGTTAATGGAAACATATCCAGACAGCTCTTGGTCAATCTAAATATCAATTAGACTTTAAAAAAAAACTAGTGCTCTATAAACTATTAAAAGCCAGGTATTTTACAGAGAGGGAAAATACCCTCATTTTGCTACACTTTGTACTGAAAAGAAAACCACCTTGTGAAATTTGAGTGCTAGTACCTGGCAAATACACAGATTTTGATGGCATCTGTTTTAAAATGCTACCCCAGAGCTCATAGCTCACATTTTGGTCTGTGACATCTCTGCAAATGACATCTTCTTTTTTAACAAAATGAAACATTCTGATCTTTGAATGAGCACTACAGGAAAAAAAAGCGCATCTCTTCTGGTTTACTTAGGACAGCATTTTTTTTCTATCTTCTTGTAACGCTTTTTTTTCCCCCAGGAAAGCAACCCCACAGTAAGATTCACAGCTGTTCACATGAATGTCTAACTCTATTAGCTGCAAAGGGTGAGAGCTATACACTTAACCAGTTATTCTTTGGTTTTAACTAATGTAGCTGCCACTGAATTTTTCTCTTGGTTCCTAGGACAAAATTAAGTAGCACTGGGAAAATGCGGTAGGTTTTCCAAATGTCTTTTTGTAGGATCCTGTAAATAATAGTAGTCAGAAGCATGCAGGGTGTGAGTCCCGTTATATTATGAGACCTCTCAGGTATTAATGATGTGCATTTATATAGTTGTATAGTTTATATAGTCAAGTTACCAATAAATATAGACCAACACAACAAACTCAGAACAAGAATTTACCATCTGCGTCTCAGTATAAAACCCTTCCCCAATGAATGGATAATTTACTTTCCTCATTCAGCGGTATAACTCAGCTGGGCAATTAGAGGCCCTGGTATTTTAATAAAGTTTCCAGGGGCGGAGGAGGTAGGGAAGGGTTAAGCTGCCCGCTTCCCAGACCCTTTCGAGGGGGTGGGTGCAGGAGAAGGAGCGTGGCCTTTTTCTAAGCAGAGAGGGGTGAAAAGGGAAAGCCCACTGGCTGTGTCGACTGTTTGGTCAGAGGAAAAAGCTTTGTTTGGTGTCACTTTGTGTATTAATGAACCATGCCTTACGGGAAGGGCCTACAAGAGATTTGGGAGTTTCCCGGGCAGGCAGGGGTCTCCCCGGGCTGCGAGGGAGCCCGCGCTCCGGAGGGATGCTCCGGAGGGATGCCGAGATCCCCGTGCCTCGGCTTCCCGGCGTACACGGGCACAAAGCAGGCAGGGACACAGTCCTGTAGCCGTCCTTCGGGAGCACAAGTTATCCCATCAGGACCCCCCTCACACGTGTTCCTTCTCCAACCCAGGCTCCTTATAAGCCCGCCTGCCGTGGCAGCTCCGTCCCCGGCCCTCCGGGCCCCTGCTCAGCCCCTCGCGGGGCGGTGGCACCCCCTACCCCTGTCCCGGGGAGCCCAGCCCTGGCTTTTCCCGCGTCTCTTACAGGAACATCGTGTCTTTAGGTCGCGGGTACCGTTTTCCGAGGATGGAGCGGCCCACGCGTGGGAGCCGGGAGGAAGCGGCGCTGGGCGCCGGAGCGCTTGTCTTGTTTCCTGCGGGAAACTGGGCTCGAACCGCAAGCGTAGGGTTCAAAGGCCGGAGCGGCTGCGGCGGCTCAGGAGCGTCTCCTGCCTCTGCGGGGACCGCGCCGTCGGTTTGACCCAAGTGCTTAAAAACACACAGGAGGGAACTTTCGGCCCCATCCCCACCTGCCCCCGAGCTGCCCGGGCTCCCGAAGGGCTTCTTGGGCGCAGTCGTTTGGCTCTCCCGCAGGAGCTGGTGCAGTTCAGCTGCCCCCTACTCGCTCTCCCCTTTGCTCTTTTCTGCGGACCCTCCCAAAACCCACCCTCCACTCTTCCACACGCCCAGTGCCGTGAATGCGGCGAATAATCTGTAATATCCGGGTTCTGGTATTCCCCAGGAGTTCAGAAAACTCCTTTTGGCAAACTAAGGATGACAGAAAATTGGGAGTTACCTATCCACAGCAAAATTTAATACTGAGTCTCGATGAGATAAATATTTCCCTAAAAATAACCTAATTCATTACACAAACCTGATTAATGCTTTATGTCTGTAGCTGTTTATTGACTACTGATTCAAGCCTTGCGGAAAAAGAAAAAACCAACCCAACAACCCAACAAATCCTTTACGTGATTGTGCAATTAAAGACTGTCTTAGAGCGTGCACACAAAAGCAACTAAATGAAAACCACAGAAGCAGCTGTATGACAGTATCCTAGCTCTTCAGTACCTTTCGTTGTAGGCTGGGTTTTCTTAAGGTGTAAACAACCTCTCTCTCCATCCCCCTCAACGTGGAATTACCAGCGACGGCAGCAGCATTCCTCGTTAGCAGGATCTGAAACCGGAACCTTCAGCCGGGCACCACAGCTTGAGTTACAGGACTAACCGCGCGGGTCCCATCCAGGACAACAGCGTTATCTTGGGTGTGGAGAAGGTTCCCGGTGTAAGGCTGGGGCTGCGCACCCCCACTGCTCCCCCCTGTCATCCTCTCGGATTGCCTTCAGCCCCCCGTGCAGGGGGTGCTACAGCTGTTCACACAGGAGTCTCTTGGCCTGGCCCTCGCTTGAAATGTGCATGCTCAGTTATTTTTGGTGTGTCACCACCATTTTTGTTGAGAATGTGACTGATTGGAATGTTTGTAGCTTTGTATCTTGACCAAATTGTAGCACACAGTCGCGGGTCTGAGAAAAGGTGTTTTTCTGGTTCTGAGTCTTTTCTTTCACTAAAATTGAAAAATCTTTTGCAAGCAAGTTGGAGATATTGTAAATTCCCTAATATTCCAAAAGTATTTTATAAAGCAAAGTGTTTTGCAGCATAAGTATTAAGGTAACCACTTACTTAGTTTGCCAATATTTTAATGTAATTGTATAAATTCCAAGGCACAGTTGACAAGGTGTTTGCTGCTTGTGGGCTTCACAGTCGTTTTAAAATCATAACCACTTCTCTCATGACAAAGGACTGATTTTATTACTGTCTGTGTCTACATGTGAAAATTTACCACTGGACTGATTTCTTTTAGAGAAGCAAATAGGGAAGACTGTTTCTATGCTCTTTTTGCAAGAGGTCTACTTTTGCCTGTCAGATTTCTGCAGGTAATTGCTAATTTTACTAAAACTGAAATATTTACTTTGACTTTACATTGTACATTATTTTAATGGCAGAAGATGGCATACAAACACCTTTTATCTACTTTCCCTCCTACTGGGCTTGCAACATCAAAGATAGTCCCATTCATCTTTGTTTCAAGGTGGGCTGTAAGTTTTCATCTGGCAGGGTTGAAAATCAAACTGACTGTACTTGATCACAGTGGGATCTGCATGAAAATCCATCTACAAGTTGAGCTGTAATACTTACTTGTCCAGGTCAATTTGAGAACAACAAGGATGATAAGCACATAAAGCTGAAATAGTGTTGTTTCACAGTAGGACTGTTCCATCGCAAGTACAGCAGATAAGGCTGATTTAAGGAACTGTGAAGCTGTGTGCAAAGCCACACGATTTTATCCCAGAGGTTATTAGATGCAATTCCTTGTGATAATCTGTCTCTCCAGTTGTCCTGACTTTGTATACCATATTGCCTTAGAATTATAAGGAGGATTAAAGTGTATGAAGGAATGTAGTGGAACTGTCAATAGAGGTTTCCTGTTGAGCAGGGGAAGAGTAAAAAAATCCATGCATATGCCTTGGTGTCATGGGAAGATAAAATGCTGGTTTCCAGTGGGGCTCAAGTTGTCACTGGAAAGCTGATGGGCGCAGGATACAGCCACAGCAGGCACAAGCTGGAGGTTCAGCTTCAGCCTGTTGTGGGGGTGCTCTGTGTGAGCCCAGGTCTTATTGCTGGTTGTAGTTTTGGCATTGCTAACCAAAACAGACCGAACAGCAAATCATACATTCATTTGCACCTTGTTATTCTGACAATTATATAATTTATGTATGCAGAACAGTGAAAAAATGAGAAAAATCCCCTCCCATTTCAAAATGAAATGATAGTACGCGATGATGTTCTGCCACTTTTGTGCAGTCTCATATATCAAATAACCTAACTGTATTAAACAGATAAGTAGACACAACACTTCCTTTTTCCCTGAGAGTTAGCCTGCTTTAAAAGAAAGTTTATTTTGACTTAGATATACTGACTCTGCACGGACATGAGTAATACTACAGTAATACTACTCCCATGAGTAAGTCTTGGACATCATATATTTATTGGGAAATTCAGTCATTAGCTGTGTATCTTCCTGTAATTTGAGAAAGTTTGCCAGATACATATGGGTGTTTATGTGTGTTTTAGTGCCTAGTCTTATTGCCTATAACTAAAGCTTTCTGACTCTTTCCATTATGTGGCCGCGCTTATACCTCAGCCAAACTTTAACTACTGGGACTGAAACTTTCCAAAGAAATATTTAGCCTGAGGCAGATCTTGCAATGGAAAACTTTAGCTAAAAGACTTCAGATTTCTCTGAAAAGAAGAGAAATTTGTTTGTTTGGCTCATGTTAACAAACAAACCAGCTAATTCCAAACCTTACAGAAAAGCCCTAGTGTTTTCTGTAGCAGTGTCATGATCCAGCATTTGGGAGAACAAGTTTGGAAAGACACTTCTAGCTGCTCCTGGGAAAATGTGTGGGAGTTTGTTTGAGCCATGATCCTCAGGGCAGTTACAGCTTGTGTGTGTTTGGGCTTTTGTGCTCCAGTCTCCCAAGGATTTTGCCTGATTGGAGTTCTTGTTCTTCCCAGCCTTAGAGGCTGCCATGGGGCTGAGGTGTCTGGAGGGACTGGGACAGCATCCCAGAGCATCCCGTGTTTTTGGGCCAGGTGGGCTGGGGGTAGAGGGGTTGTGGGATGCTGCCTGTCCTTTCCATGAAGGAAATTTCCATTAGGAAATTATGTACAAAAATAAGTAGAGGTTGTAAAGTCAAGTGCTCAGGAATTAGGAAATGCCAGAGTGATGTTTCCTGTACTGTCTTCCCTCTTTGTCCCCCTTCTGTGTTCCGTTATGATGCAACCTTTGGGTACTCAAACTGTTTTTACAGATTTCTCATAAAAGTTCTGCTTAAATTATTTTCTTGTGATAATTAATAATAATTTAAAAAAATTGTTTAGCAGTAATAGCTAACAGAAAGGCTGTTCATGTTACGGAGTAAAAGTGGATTTTTTTCTTGCACAAAATGTAGGGGTTTTTTAAAATCAAATTTTGATGCTGTTGAAACTGAGTGTCCTGTGACCCTAATGGAGATAGACATCAGTAAATTAACTGGATCTGTCAGAGCTGTTGTCTCTCTTCTTTGTCTTTTGTTTGTTGCTGTCTCGTAATTTTTGATTTGTCTTGGTCCTTATCTTAACGTTGTATCAAGGAGATCAGTATTCAGCAAAACAAAAAAATGCCAGCTAAAATGGAGCAGTTTATGTTGCCCTAAAGAGGAAGGAAGGATGCCTCTTCCTGCCTAACCGATGGCGTGCTCTGCAAGGCGTTACTTATTGCTCTGCTTTCCCCTGCCTGTTTCCTGGAGGAGGTAGAAAGCAAATGATAAACGTCCTTGGCTGAAGCTTGCACAAATTAGGTTACAGAGACAAATTACTCCCCAGATTTTCTTATTATACAACCTTGTCAGGTTTTGTCTAAAATTAAAAATAGGTATTCTGTGTATTCCTGCTCCATTATTGCCTGCAAATACATAAATTAAACATATCAAAGCAAAATAGACCCTAATTGTGTCAGATACAAGTTATGCTTTCTTCGAAAAAGAAAGAAGTCTGAGTGGAGAAGATATAACAATAATAGTGAAGTTCCTTTCATACTGTATCAGCGTAGATGTGGCACCATGGGCTGAACCACAGCATCATGGATTTCATCAGTGTGTCTGTAAGCCTTTTTCATGCTTCAGCAGCTTTGCTGTTACCTATTTTCAGATATGTCAAACACAAGAAAGTGGTGATTTCCAGACTTTTAAGTCCTTGAATTTAATCTGTATGAATTCCAGGTGGTTACTCTCTTGTACTACATTTGAACTGAGGTCTCCTTTGGTAGACATTGTGGTACATAAGAAGTAAGTAGGATCCTCAGGTCAGTCTTGTCTAGTGTGGGGAGGCCAGAGGGAGCCTGTGCTCACTTGTGCCCTTCAAACAGCAGTCGCAGTTTCCTTTTGTTTTCTCTTGAGCTGAGAATGTTTATCTGGCTGGTTTGTGAATCCATCTCCATGGATGTCTTGCTAGGCTGTGCTTGATAAGGAGTTGCTACAGGCTGTTGTGAGCCTCTGTACACTGAATTCCTTATTGAGTAAATGTAAATGAGAGGATTTCAGGACTTCCACAACAATTGAACTCTTCAGTTCTGTAGCAACCCTCATTTAATCTGTGTGAAACTCATCAAAGAGCACCTACCAGCCTCACCAGTTTTGGATCTCACCAGGAGATTTTGGGGCATTGCAAACTCCCACAGATTGAGGGGTGGTTTTGAAAACCTGAACAAAACATGGCTCAGAAACTGTTCATTTGTTTTACTCATCAGCTTTTCTTCTTCCTTTGTCTAAAATATTAGTTTCTTAAATAACAAGATGATGCTACCAGTTCTGATAATATACTCAAAGGTTTTGTTGATGTGGTGTCTTCTGTGCAGATAGCCTGTGGTTTTACTGGTATCTTTTTTGTTTTGTACACTTTCTGGTGGTGCTCTGAAATGTTTAGCCTGTCCTCACTGATGTTATGCTCAGGATGCAGCTCCTTACAGGTTGCTATTTGTTTCTTGAGGTTTAAGTCCTTAAAAGCTTAAAAATCATTGGCACTCTTAATGTGTCTAATGAAATATGTGAAGGGTTCTTCAGTACTCAGAAACAATACTTTGAACTGAACTAAAATCTCTGTAGTTCTCTAATTTAAAAAACTCTGTAGATCCTTCAGCACCTCTAAATTGTGCCTGATTTTTTTCCAGGTTTAGAAGATACTCTGAAGGGCTGAAATGATCCAAAGATGCAGTTTATTTCCTTGGTCCTTTGATCCCATCCTCACCTGAAATTATCCAAATTAAAACTGTTGAAATGTCTTGCTCCTAATATTTTATCCCTGGGTTTGACCCGCCTGTGTACTATATCTCATGTAAAAATCTGATGTCATAAAAATAATTAAAACAATGAATGTTCTTATGTCTCTTTTCGGCTTTTGCGGGTGTGCAGGTAGGGATGTCCAGGGTTAGGCATGTTGTCCAGTTCGGCTAACCTCCAGAATGTTACTTAGCTTCACTGTTACCTGGTATTCAGGGAACTCAAACCTGGAAACTGCCGGCCAGAACACTCCTTGAAGTGCAATCTGATGTTGCACTTGATCATATCTTGACAAGCTCCCGTTTAGTCCTGGAAGATGCACTGGTGCTACCTTACTGCAGCTGTGCTAATTGCTTCCTTTCACTGCCTTCCATGAAGGCTTCTCTTAAGTCAATCCCTAGCTTGTACTGGCCAGGCTGCCTCACCACCTTTCTGTTGCTGTCAGAGGTTTTGAGATGCTGTCGCCATCTGATTTTTCCCTAGCTGCACCTCCTGTGCACCCTTAGTGATGGCTCCTGTGCACAGCTCGTTCCTTCTTCTGCTGAACAGTAGTCTTGTTTTACACAGGGACACAGATATCACCATGCTCAGAAAAAGCTGGATTTCCACTGTTGCCTGCAGCAGGTGCTCTGCAATAGCCGTTGTTTTAATTCGTGTAGTCCACTCTTGCTTTCCTTCCAGCATGTCAGTTTGTCTGAGAACTGGAGTAATTTCAGATGTCTGAGCCATCACTGTGGTGTGCTGGCTACTGGTGTCCTCAAGGCCAAAGGTGCTTGCCCAGCTCTTTGCATGGATCGCATTCGCAGTTGCTGGCAATGGCCGTTGTCTACCAGCAGCTTTTCTTCTGGACAGCCTGTGCTTAGAGCTGTTGCCTGCCTAACATGGCCTGTGGGCATAACCTGGCCTAGGACCCAGTGGGAGAAAAATTTCTTTTATCCACTGTAGGTTGAAGCTTCTGGCCCGTTGCCTTCTCTAATGGGGTAATTGCTCCACTAGCCACTATTTCTTCAAGTGCATAAAGGTTTGATGAAGCAGCCTTCCTCTGACAGGGAATTAACAGCAAATCTCCCTAAAGTAACTGCATTTCTGTTTTTACACTTCTAATTCTCCAGCAGTAACCTGGACCAGGATCTGTGGCTGTGGAAAGCAGGCAATAGCCAGGGCACTAAACTGCTGAAGACTTGCAAAACCGCCAGGGATTTTGCAGCCTGCTTTGCTTATGCCAAGACACGGGAAGACCAGGCTGGTTTCTTTTCTGAGGGAAAGCACATGGGCTCAGCTCGGTGTAGGGAGGCAGCCCCTGGCAAGCACCTTTGCTGCTCCTTGCTCCTCTCTGCTGGGTGTCAGTGGGTGCAGCAATCCAAGATCTGGGCTCTTATCCTGGCTGGTCCAGCCAGCTCTACCCCTGTCCAGCAGCCTCTTGTTGCAGCAGGATCCTTGCTGGGCTGAGTTGGGCCCCTTGTTCCCAGAGTGCAGAGGTTGTCACCTCCCTCCTGCCAAGCACCAAGCTGGCAGTGACCTGCTCTGGACACTGCTCTGGCCCCAGCGCTCCGCTGGCAGGGGTGATGCAGATCCCTCAGCACGCCGGGCTCTCCCCTGGGCAGGTCTCCTGCCACCCTGGGCGGCGCGGGGACACTCCCCCTTCTCCTGGCCCCTCTCCCCCTCGGTACAGCCCAGGGACGCTGCTCGCTGCTGCCTCTCAGCCGTTCTTTGTCACCTGGCAGGGGCCGAGCCCCGGCTTGTCTCTGGCTGTCTCGCAGGGAAGGACGCTGGTGTGTGCTAAATTGTCTGAACGTGATAAAAAGCAGCTGGGTGGATATTTTAAACAGAACATTCGTTACATCTGTAAATCCGTAAAAACAAATGCCAAGACAAACGTTCAATGAGTTTATAGCCCTGTTTTGTGTTTCCAGCCCTTCAGCTCCTGCTCTTCCAGCTCTGCAGAGGGGATGCTGGCAGTACAGGCATTTGGGCCCTCAGGTACAGTCTTTGGCCAATGGTCCAAATCCATGACACATCTTTAAAATTTCACTTCTTTTTCAGTCTGGGTGACTCTTTCTCTTTGTGATTAAGAGAATATGTTTATTGTCTTTTCTATGTGAAAATGCAACCTGTGCATTAGCGGATGACTTGTGGTCCACTCAATCCAGTGCTAAACCTCCTGGATATACTGGGACTGTGGCAGTTTTGAGAGCCTGCATTACTCTAGATCACATCATGGTGTTGAAATGCATATACCTAATCTGCTGATCAATAGCAGGGAAATGGAAGGTGTATCCTCAACGAGGTCACAAAAGCTTTCCAATATATTCCTCACAGCTCATGGGTCCAAAAATACTTCTGTATTTGTTCTTCCCTTTACCCATTTTTCTTCAGCATTCCAAAGCTCTTTGCCTTAGCTATCACTTAAACTCTATTCAACAAGATTTATTTACTGTCAAATTCTGTTAATTCCTAGAAAGGGATTGTTTCTTTGTTTCATGCCTAATAAACATGTTACACTGTGGTTTTGCCCAGTGAAGAAATGAGAACTGCAGTCAGAGCCTTGGTGAGCTGCTGGGCTGTGAACAGCTTGCCGAAGGCAGGACAGGACAGCAAAAGGGTTTCTCCTTCTTTTTTCACTGGCTTTTTCTCCTGCTGGCTGGGCCAGGAGATGGTAGCATCTTGCTCTCCATCTATCATTGGCGCATTCTTGACCTGTAGTTATAATCTAGGAACCATGTTTTCAGATTTAATAGGTAGCCTTTTTTGATGTCAGAATAACATAGTTTCCTATTAGAATAAAACTGAGGAAGGACAAGTATTTTTATGTCTTATTTGTCTGTTTTTCCACTCACATGTCATTATGACAATAAATATGGCATAGGACATGCATATAAATATTAAGTACATTTTATACCTTTGTAATATTTAGTGTAATAATTACTTGGAAACTCAAAGCTGGTATGCAGCATGGATATGAGTTTGAAGTATGATGTACCAGAAATGAAGAGCTGGGGTTTTGCTGGTAAACTGCTGAAAAAGGAGACCCAGAGCCTCTGCAGGTTGAGATTCCCCCCTCCATGCTCCTATCTTTCTTTTTAAGGTGAGAAGATGTCAGATGTCTGAAACTAGTTTCTGTGGGTAGGACAGTCAACCATGAATTATAATTTGTATGGTGGGAGTCCCTTAACTCCTACACTGGATCCATTTAAATGCTTGGATATGTTAAGCTAATAAAGTTGCAGGCTGCCACTGAAATCCATCCCAGAGTCTGTCTTCAATAGTCTCCTTGTAGTGATTAATGACAGCAAGCCCGTTGCTGTTTGCAATGAAGGATTTGCTTGTATCTGTCTGCGTTTGCAGATAGTGAAGTTTCAGATAATGGATTATAGTTCCTGTGGTTCTTTGTTGCCTAGAACACAGCACAGAAATTTTACACCCCTGTAAATTGTTGTCAAATGCTGCTATTCTGATTTAGTTACCCACGTGTTCAGTTTGCATAGCTGTAACTAAGGAGTTAGGGTATAATGCTGTAAGGAGAACTGGGACCTTTGATTTCAGTGGTGTTGCTGTATCAGTAGTTCAGGCAGCTTTTCACCTTCCATTTTTGGGTAGATGTATACTGGAATATTTTTATAGAGGCTGGCAGCTTAGGGAAGAACAATTAGCATGATTATGACGACTAGCAATTTGTCATCAATTGCTTGTTTTATTTACAAAACATCTGTTCTCAATAAGTTCTCTTCCTTTTTTGTCATATATATACCCGTGACATTAAATTTTTAAATTTTTTTTTCTTAAAAAAAAAATGACATGAAAGTTGCTCAAGTTTAAGTAAAATAAACTCTAGGAATCATTAAGTTATCAAATGTTTTCCATGTAAGTACCAATAATCATTCTCTAATTGTATTTCACTAACGGTTTGTGGTTTAAATACTCTTCAGTTCTTGGTAGGATGAAGAGAGAGAAAAGCAAAAAAAATTCAAGTGATCAAAAGATCTGACAATAGTCAAGACCATGTCTTCTGATGTCTTGAGGATGTCTTGTTTCTTGTGGTCAAACCTCAAGGAAAGGGACTTGTTGGAGTTCCCTCCTCCTGTCTTCCTGCTAAAGCTCACACTGGTTTTTAGATTTCTTCAGTGCTTTTTGCAATAGCCTCAGGCATTTGTTAGATCTTGCAATTAGAAGCATAGCATAATGTTAAATGTTTTGACTGTCAAAAGCATCCCTGCCATGTACAATATGGCTATGAGGTCCAACATACATGTGTATGTGCTTGCAGATCAAAAGTACCTTTCTGTTTGGTTTTGGTACCAGCCACGGTGCTTACAAGCATACAGATTTAGTGTGTTCAGCCATAGGGCTTTTTGTTTACTTTGTTAAAGAAAATGTCTCCCATTAGACTCAGGTGAGTGATTAAAAAAAATAAATTCAAATTTCTGCAAACAGATTTCATCCACTTGAATCTGAGTATTCAAAACCCACTTATATCACTAAGATTTTCTTCATTTTATTTCTAATTTTGTGCTACATTTATAGATACTTTTGCATATACTTTTGTATGCTTTCCTTTGGGTGCTTCCAGCATCCTTTCCATCAGAATTAATGTGAATATTTCACTGGGGGGGAAGGCAGGGAGAGGCTCAAGATCAATGGTGAAATTCCCATTCATTGATTGAGCAGCATTGAGGGAACTGAATGAAATCTTTCCACTCATCCAGTTTCTATGGCCTAATATTCACCACCTTGTGACTCCTTGGCTTGTGCTCATGGCACACTGAATTCCCAGATGGTCCCCCCATGAAATGCTAGCCAGACCAGGGACTGTTCAGCTTCCAAGACTACGCAAAACTGGGTGCATTGAGTCTAGAGTGGCGAAAGGCCAACCGGCACCTAACCATGTAATAATTTACAGATACATACGAATCCTTCATATTCTGGAAGATATTTTTCTTTTGGTGTACATATATATGTCCCATTAAACTGAGTAGCAGTTACGTGTGTTCTTGGAGAGGAGAATAACTTCTGTGTTTTCTCTCTTACAAGGCATATGCTGTTACGATATATATTTTTAATTGATTAAGAGGTGGGAACAGTAACAGTGTATCTGATCCAAGTTTTTAGCAAAAGACTCTTTATTGGCCTCCATACTGTGAAACATTATTCTAGGCATGATCCCAAAGGCATTTTTAATCATCAGGCTAGATGAAAAGAATATACATTTCTAAGTATCCTGGAAGTACTAGTAATTTAAATTACAA
Organism: Neopelma chrysocephalum; assembly: GCF_003984885.1. Classification (NCBI taxonomy): domain Eukaryota; kingdom Metazoa; phylum Chordata; class Aves; order Passeriformes; family Pipridae; genus Neopelma; species Neopelma chrysocephalum. Next base: position 2,359,679 of record NW_020897765.1, read on the forward strand.
GTTTATCTTGTTAACATTTTGTTTGGTGGGCAATGAGCCACAATTCAGAGAAGTTAAACAAAATCTTGTCTTTTTTACAAAAATATGTTTCAGGGCTTTGGAAGCTTCTCCCTTCTCAGTCCTTTGCCATTTGCATGGTAGAATCTCAAACACTTGCCAGAAATAATCTCCTTGTCACCAGCAGAAAAATGGACGTTGCGTGCCGAGATTGGGGTGGCTGCAGCACCCCAGGTTATTGTCCAGCATAGACCCATACTTGACCATAGCATAAGTATCTTGAGACCTATCAACCTGTCCTAGGCATTGTATGATCAAAAATGATGCCTCATATCAAAAGCACACAGAAGGTGACCTTTCTGGTATTTTCAAACCAGGTGAGTGGCTGTGCCTGGAACCACAGCTCTAGCTCATACTCACGGGTAGTTGTGGGGTTGCCTTGTGCATGTGTAATTTCTCTGCTTGGGACTCTAGGACTCACTTCTCCTGTCCTCCACAGCTGCAGCATGCCCTTGGCAGTGCTTCCCTGAAAGGTACCCTCTTGAATTCCCCCTATCATTGTATTTTTATGTTTTAAGTAATGCTCAAATATTTTAACAGCAAAGGCAAATGTAAATATTTATATATACTTAAATAACCTAAATGAATATGCACGTCTATAGACTCTTTTCTTAAAAAAACCCCCCACAATAATCTTCCTTTCCGTTGCAAATGATTTATAGTATGAGATTCTATCACTATTTTCATAAGCTCATACCATATGAAAGTGTAGCATGGACTATCTCAGAGCTATTGAAATAGGCGATGAAAACCATAAAGTTATGAAAGTACACAATTTTATGATAACTATTCATATGTCCACTTTGAAATAAGAATATGCCATGTAAAAGTTAAGTTTTATGAGCAGACATGTTAGCACGACCTCTTATTGAGGTCTCCTGTTAGTTTCTACTAAAAGACTTGATTCTCAATTGTTTATAACTCTGCCATCTGTTATCTGCTTAGACTGAAATTTCCCTTAGAGTGACCCTGGGTTGGGCTGTATTAGTTTGGAAAACTTCAGCCAGAATCATTCATCTGTTAAGGGGAAATGGCTTTAGCCACATTGGAACTCCGTTTTTAATAGTAAATGAGCTTCTAGCTTTGAAACAGGCTTCTTGATAAGGAGGTGGGGAAAAAGAGTCTCAGAGTAGGATTTTTGTCTTATTCTGAAACTGAAAACCTGGTCAAATGTGGTTTATAAAACAAAGCCATAGTGTGCAGATGCTCTGTAGAAATGCTGTAGTCTAGTCTCTCTACTTCCAACTACAAATCCCATGCATGGAGAACATCTCAAACCTCTGAAACTCATGTATGTGATTAGAAATCATATTTCTGACACTAGAGGAGGGTGATAGTGAGCCCCAGCTTTTCAGGGTGTGTGCCTAAAGGGCAGCCTTACATGGTGGTGCCATACCCAAGCAGGACAGAGTTTGGTGGGAAAAGCACAGTCCTGTGTGGGCAATTATTTTGTGAAGAAGAGTCGGTAGGCAATGCTAAGTATTTCAGAGAGTTTATCTACTCATGGTCAGTAGCAGCAATATGACCTCAGAGGCTGCTACTCTGTCTTAACATGGCAAGACTCACAGGAGTTTCCCATCATGCTCTTCAGTCATCTTACTCTAGATATCTTCCCAGAGCAGTAAAATAAAACAAGGGAAACCAGCTTTTTGGTAACAAAATCTCACTGCAAAACTGAATTTGCTTGGGCCAGGTGGGCACTGCAGGCTGAATCTGTTATCTTCTGCTTAGCTTTGGTGTTTGGAGTATCCATTCTGGCTGGAGACTTGAACTAAATGGTGACTCCAGCTTTTGACAGAAATACCTTTATGAAGCAATCTCCAGTCTTTACTGGAGATTTTCTACCCCCACCTAATGTTTCGTTCATGACTTCAGAATAAGTATTATGTTGAGCCCTTTAATGTGCAATGAGATTATTGAAGTGAGTAACATATTGACTGAGATGAATATTTTCAGTCAGGGTTCAACTAAGTTAACCAAAACACTCCTTACTAGGGTACAGTAACCGGAGACACCCCCAAACAAGAGCCTAAAATACCCCTGGGAATGGATGTGACATTTGTCAAAACCCTTTTCCTTGCTGAGGAACAGAGATACAAAGGAGAATCTTCTTAATGTTTGGGTAGGGAAATAATGAGGTTGTTCAGTCAGGGATGGTGAGAGCCTGGCCTGGTTAACTGTGCCCCAGCCCCAGAGGTGTGATGTTTGCTAAGAGCAGAGTCTAATCCTGAGAACCAGTACGAGGTACCAGAAGTGAGAATCTGGCCCAAAAGCTCTTACTTTTTTGACAAAACCAGACATAGGCACCGATGAAAGGAGGGACTCAGCTCAGACTGTGACTCGATCTGTGCTGAAGACCTGAGAGCTGAGGAGAAGTTCATAACCATTTGTTTGATGTGAACTTTGAATTATGCAGACAGGTAGAAATAAATCCAAGGAACAATGCAGACTCAGAAAGACAGAAGATAGTCTTTAGCTGAAAACATCTGTAAGGTATTTACTGAAAGTACATCTATAAAATAGAGCTTGTAGAATCCTGTTAATCTGTACAGCCTGGTGAGGAAGGGTGTTTCACAGAGTCTAGCAACTGGGCAGCAAGTCTTTACACAGAAATGGCGAAGGCAGCTTTGGTTAATGTGATTAAAACTAAAGGCATCAACTTTCTTATAGAAGCATTCTTGCACATTAGTAAATCAAAAAAGTTTCATTTTTAAAGACAATTACTGTAAATAGGGAATTTGCTGAATTTAAAAAATGATCTTACATGATAATTATTCTTTTATGAAGACTATTAAGGTGGAGTTATTTCATTTATTTCATTTATGCATCAGGTTACCTTAGGTTAATTGGCATTTATTTCAAAAGAAAAATTCACTAAGATAATATGATAATCATGTAGTCAGTTAACTGGTTATGCTAGGAATGATTGTATTGAATACGAGGGTCGTGACAAGAATGACTGTCAAATTTAAAGAAAAATAGAGATGTAGAATTGTCTTTCTTCAAGCTCATCTACAAAATTTAGAATTTCCAGTCCAGCACTGGACTTCATAAAATAAAAAAGTTGTTTTCACTTCTATTATTTAAAATCTTATATAAAGCAGCAGTTCTTAACAACATCAGGAATTTTTAAATTATTTTCAGTTACTTTATTCTTTTAGGAGACTTCTAAATTTCAAGTGTTTATTTTGTTCATGTATGTGGTATGCATTGAAAAAAGATTAAATCTTATGATAAGATTTTCTTCAGCTATTAGCCTCCTAACCAATTTCAAATTCTGGGTTTATTTGCCAATTTTGCAGTAGGGGAGTATTTAGATGACATGTATTTTTTTAGTGGTGAAGTAGAAGAACAAAGTTCTTCTTTTATCTGCCTTTTGCTTCTTATCCACAGCATTTGATTCCCGTCATGGTGAATCGAATCTGCTCCTAGCCAAGAGGTACGCAATCAGTTAGCAGGAATGAAATGGAGTGATATTCCTGGAATGTCTCTTTACTCTTGCCCTAAAAGCTAATCCCACGTGCTCTCATTGTGTTTCTAAATAAGTTGGAACCTGGCACTTGTTTCCTTGTAGCCTGGCTATTAGACCCTTTTTCCATTGGCTCAAGACAGACAACTTGGTGTGTTCATGCAGCTCAGGGCCCCATTTATACTGACAAATTTACTGTGCCAGAAGTTACATTAAAGCGTCATACTGCCCTAGTTGTTTTAGAACAGGATTCTGTAACATGGTAAACTTTCCTACATAAACATTTACCTATGCAGAATTTATGCCTGTACAGTTTTAGCTTTTTTAAAAAATAAAAATCACATTTTTCATTCTTGAAGTGGTGAAGACAACTTTCATGTATATACTACTCCATCACCTTCTCCTGTTTCCAGAGAAAAAAAATTGTCTATTCTGAAGGCTAAGCCTTTCCTTTAGATTTACAGCATTATCTGCACACCTACTCAGCTGAAAAGGATGAAGAGGTAGGAGTCAAATAAATTGACACTGTTGGGCTTACCAGCCCAGAAAAAAAATAATGAAGGAAAGCAGCCTCAACATATTTTACTTCCCACTAAATGATGATAAACATAACATAAATTATCTCTCCTAATGACCCTATCTATACTGACTGTCATATGTGGTATCTGGTACTCCAGCATGACTGCAATGCAGTCTGTTAGCAATCCTTGCAACCTTGCAATGTTTTGGATATAGACGGAGAGCTGTGTACACGTTGACTTAAAATATCCCAGCAAGTGAGAAGCAAGTCTTTAGGGCAGAGCTTTAGAAAGCTCTTCCTTGGAGGGGTATGTCTACAAGTAACTGGGTATTTACACTGGGAAAGTAGAGCAATTTGACATTATTATGAGATATAGCTATGAAAATTTGATGAAATAAACCACTGAATATCTAGAAGAATTGCATTCTGATTCATAGATGTGTTTGGTTGTGTGACAACTTGGAAATTACTAGCATGGAAAACCTCTTGTTGAGATGTTTATAATGAAAATGGATATGTTGCATACGGATCAGAATGGGATTGGTGCTGGACACTAAATCATTGGGAGCCCTTTCTTCCTTTCACTAACTTTGGCCTGCAAGTCATCACTCAAGCCGTGAAAACCACAACCTTGCATTTATTTGATATTAATACATGCAGACTTTCTTTAATTGTTATAATTGCATAATCATAGCACCATTTCTCCTTTATGGTGTTTTGACTTTTTTTAATGTTGGAAAAACACCTGGAAAATGCCTCTGGTGCCCGGTGTTGGTCCTCAGGCCACCTCTGGTGCAGCACTGTGACCCGGCACAGCACTGTGGGGGTTTGGGCAGGAGTCCTGGCCCAGCATGAGGTGTCAGCATGACAAGGGCTGCCTCTTCCCAGGCAATGGCTGTCCTGAGTACAGTGGTCAGGAGAGGCACCTCTGCTGCTTCAGCTCCTGCAGTTAGCTTGGTTGAGGCAAGCTTAAATCTCTCTGCACCAGGCTCCACTGTGAAGAACAGAGTGGCCTTGAAAAGCTTTGGGATAATTAAGTTTTACTTCAGAAGTCTTGCCCCACTGAACTCCATGGCAAAACTGCAGTTGACTTCACAGGGATAAAACCTGTCTCTTATTCTTGCTAGATTTGGACTAGAAATCTCAACTTCCACTAAAGCTAATGGAAGTCACATGCACATTCCGGGAGGAGACCAGATCTCTTTCATCTCTTGAGTACCATGCTCCTCTGTGGCACTTCCAAGGCTGCATCAGTTATCGCAGGTCCGTTTATTTTAATGATGCAGCAGGAGTGTCCTAACTTCCTATGAAGGTACTTTGTTGTAATTATCTTGTATGTCTAGGGGCACCACAAGGGGTTACATTTATTTTACTGCCAAAGAACTGTTGTTTCAGCTGCAGTTCTATGAAGAAACAATCACATCTCCAGCAGTTTGTTAGATTAATCACAGGTGTGTAATCCCAGCACATACCCTAGAGGGTATATCCTTTGACCCGTTTCCTTTTTTAAAGGGGAAACTCTGAATTAATATCACTTGCATTGCTTATCACCATTCACATTGGGTTTCTCAGGATGCTGCAAAAAACAAACTAAAAGCTTCTATGACCTTTATTTTACTTGTGTACAAGTCAGTATTGCAATTTAACAAACCTGAATTGCTCGTTGGCAAAATTCCCTGGAAAACTGAAAGTTAATGATAAAAGCTTGAACGTAAAACTGGTTCAGGAACAAAGTAAAGCCTGTAGAAGCAAAGAATTTGTCTACCCTTAGCACCTAGCCGTGCTTCAGTGTTTTATCCCAATGGCATTAGAACAATTAGTTCATCAACTCGGTATTTGTTACTCCACAGTAAGCAATATGTAAACATCTCTGATCCTCAGCAATCTATGTGGTCATTGCACAGGTTTAAAATGTTTGATGAACCTTTGATGTTAACATAGTAATTATTCCTTCCGGTTAACAGTTTTCTGGACTTTCATATTTCAAATTTCAGTCATGTAACCATGTAATGTGGAAACAAGCAAATATCTAAGAACTGGAACTTTTTTGCTAATTATAGTGTGTTTAAAAGCCTCATCTGGGGAAAATTAGATGAGCATATGAGAAAGGATATGCATTTACCTTTATTATAAGTTGAATTCTTACAATAAAACAGCCTTAGGAACAGAATCTCTGTAGGGGAATGGGTTTCTTTACATTAAGAAGAAATACAGCCAACGATTCATAGAAACATATGAACTGCTTTACCCAGGAGTATATTTTTAAGTAATTTTGGCTGCTTAGTCCTCTGTTTTTTTTGGAAATGAGATTTTTGTTTTACCTGAAGCAGTGGATTGGTATCAGTGTCTACCACAGCACTCCAGAGACGTGTGTGCACTGTGAAAAAGTGGGATGAAATATTACAACTTCAGACTAACTATATCTGTATTTCTGAACTTCCATATGGAGCCCTATCCTGAAACACGCTCAGACCCAGGAAAAAACATTGCTGAAGGACTGTTGTAAGACTCAGCTCCGCACCAAAATGTAGCACTATGTGAATCAGAGAACATGCATCCAAATAGGTGTTTAATTAAGGTGATGAATGCAAATGATGAATGACTGCTGGCATGGATTTTGCAAGGGCTTGTGCAGGAATGCAGATCTTTCCAAGAACAGAGCCCCGTGGACTGCAAGTCTCTGATGGTGCAGATGTGCAGAATTTGTACAGCACTGAGGAAGTTTGGGGAAAAATCCCAAAAAACCATTCTGGAAGGGGTTGAACCCAAATTTTCTTGCTGTCTGTATTCTTCACTCATGCTGTCCTGAACATCTAGAGTGACTCTTGAATATTTAGGAGTTGGCTTTAATATAAGTCTTTTGTATGCCCTAAGGATCTATTCAATATGCACAGTAGATCCTTAGTTCCCAGATTTATCACTAGGCACAGAAAAGCAAGCTTGCTATTGTTTTAGCAGAAGTCTCTCTAGGAAAGGCGTGGTCTGGTTGGTCTTGCAGAATAAGGTATAACTGCAGTTCTTCAAGATATTTATATGAAATGCATCCAATGGGAATTCATATTCCTTATGGGATTTCTTTCTGGGATGGGGCATTGGAAATAATAACCTTTAACTGCTATTAATAATCTATTAACTCCTTTGATGGCTCTAGTGAACACAGCTGTGTGACAGGAAATCTTGTTTTGGGAGAATGGATGTACAGAGTCCACCCTGAAAAAGATATCTGTGAGAAGAAGAAAAGATATAAAAAAATAAAAGTGCCTTGTCTCAGTCGAGTGTTTCTTTCTCATATTATTGTGCTTTATAATAGAATCAACTTCAAAGCCCAATTAACACTTTTATGAACACAGTATGATTGGTGAAATAGTTCACATGTTTTTTGCTAAAAGCAAGGTTGTTTTTTGCTAGGGTGAATTCATATGAAGGCTTTCTCAAAACAGACTCGATTTGAAACTTAATTGAAAATGACACATAATTCTGCAGAAAATGCAAAAATGAACATGAATTTCTTTTTACTGTTAGGTTTTCTTTAGTGTCACTGTGATTGAGCTACTGACAAATGCTTGCTCTGCATCCTACATAGGGCTGCTCTGTTGCAGTAGTAAAAGATCAATCAGAGAAAGTGACTAATACTGGAAATATAATACTTCATTTTTCAGGCACTGCTAATTTGCTAAATTTGGCCTGCAATGATCCAAACTATTAACAATGACTGTGTTGCAAGAGGAGCAAGAAACCCTGTTTGTTCCTATTGAATCACTTCATACATTGGTATCTTTGCTTTGAGATTTGTCGGAAGAGTATGAACAGTAAGAAGGAAGCATGTTAACTTTATGAAAAAAAAATAAGCCTCCCACTTTGATTGCTTCCCTTGAATGTTTAGTAATGTAATTTTACCATAAGAACTGAATAAAGCCTTCAGAATTTCTCTGCGCGGTGATAACCCAGACTTGTACCAAATGTTTCTTTTGCAAAATCCTGGGAGTACTTTCACTCTGTGTAAGCCTTGCCAAGAGAAAACTGTAGCAATTGCCACCAACAGGCTTTGGAATAAGTTTATGAGTATTTACAAACAGAAGAAATGGAATAATCATATAACCTAGTCCAATGGGGCATTTTGTATTGGTGTTGTTATTTGAATTTTAAATTGGGAAATGATAGCATATGAAAATTTCATTTTACTGAAATTGAAGGGGAAAACCTGCAGTGATTTTAGTTAAGCAGAATTTTATTCAAGATCCCCATTCAAATTTTTTTTTTTAATGAGAACAGTATCTATTGAATACTTTGTAGGAGTATTGTACAGACAAAGCTTCTCCTCCGCTTTCATATGTGTTTTAATGAAGACACACAGCTCCTCTGAATGGGGAGGTAGAGCCACTCAGAAGGAATTAGATTTCTTAGAACAGCAAAGGCTAGGCCAGATATGTTTGATTTATATATATACTTATGTATACGTAACATAAAGCTGTATACTGCTACCTGACAATCTCACTTGACCCCAATAGTTGACTTACTGCTGTAAGTAAGTTGTCTTACTACTGGTCAATACTCCCAGGACTGGTAGACCATGGCCTTCTGTAGCAAAGAGGGCATTAAAAGCTGTATCTCAGGGGGTAAACCCAGTGCACTATCCATAGGCAACCCTTTCTCTGATTTTCAAGGACAGCCCAATACTAGAACATATTAATGCAGTAAATCTTTTTTTTCCTTTTTTTTTTTTTCTGATTTAAAACCTACTAGGTGTAAGGAACACTCTTAAGATCTAAAGTTTTGGAATTCCATGAAACCAACTTCTGTCACCCCACGTGCCCGTGCTTTGCAGGTGACAGCCCCTCACTCAGCACACAGCTTTCACGCCACCAGAAGCAGAGCAGGGACAGGAGAGGCGACTTGGATGGGGCAGGGAGGCTGAGAAGCCTCACTCAGCTGTCTCCTGTGGGTCGCCTGCCTGGCAGGTCCTACTCCATGTGCTGCTCAGAGCAGGGGGAATAGGGAGGATAGTGCTGGAGACCCCTTGGCTGATTGATGCGGGCTGCAGGCTCGCCTGGCCAGGCGCCAATGCCTCCACCACTTTGAAAGACTTCTTTGAACCACATCTGTTTTTTCCAGCAACTGAGGATGAGTCAGTGCTAATCCAAGGACTGGTCCCACAAATGGTGAAGAAGTCTGAATTTGTTGTTTGCTGATGGGGTTCTGATTTTTTTTTTTTAAATTCTAGAGGATTTCTTAATCTTAGCTGTATGCTGCAGCGTGTAACACATACCCATTTGAGAATAAAGACTGTGATTCTTGTGGATTTAAGTGAGTGTTGCTGTATTTTGTAGGTGCTTGTCTAAGCAGTGGAGTGTGGAAATGGAAATGATACATTTAACTCTTGAAATTTAGTGTAGATACCTAATGGCAAGGCAAGGCAAGGCAAGGGAAAGGCAAGGCAAGGCAAGGCAAGGCAAGGCAAGGCAAGGCGAGGCGAGGCGAGGCGAGGCGAGGCAAGGCAAGGCAAGGCAAGGCAAGGCAAGGCAAGGCAAGGAAAGGAAAGGAAAGGAAAGGAAAGGAAAGGAAAGGAAAGGAAA
>NW_020897765.1:2969307-3249312 GCF_003984885.1 Neopelma chrysocephalum
GTTTGGATTTTTTTTGTTGTTTTTCTTGGGGGGGGTGGGAGGGGCAGGGTTGAGAGAGGGCAAGGGCTGTTTGTTTTGGGTTTCTAAAGCTGCAGGTAAAGTAAACTCATCATTGAAAAGAAGAACAAAAAATAATTTCAAGTGAAAACATGTTCATTGCTGTCTGTCTTCCTGTTAAAGAAGTCTTCTGCATTTGCATGGTAAGCCTAGAAAATATTTTAGAGAGAAACAGTATCTGTAAAGGAGGGATGTTGTCATCCTGTAGCGTTGCTAAACATAAGTGGCAGGTAATACTCATTCTCTGGATTTTCTTTAGCAAGCACTGCAATGTACACAGAGCAAGGATTTAAAATAATCAATATGCTCTCCAACACTACTGATAAGCTCCCAAGCTGCAGAAAACTGCGACATACTGATTCTTCCTCTCTGAGTATCTGTCGTACACTTTACCTCCTCTATAAAGCCAGGCATCAACGTTTTTTTTGTAAGATGCCTGTGTGGTGCAGTAGGGATTTTCAATGGAATCCGATAATGTGTAAAACCACAACTCAGTTATCTTATTGTGCTGAAAAGGCCTTAGAAAAACAGGGTTACAACAGAACACAAAACCTGAATTCAATAAACTCAGTAAGGTTGACGCACTATTCAGGTTAAGACACTGTAAGGCCATTAATCTGACAGGAAAGATGCCCCTGGAAAAATGTCATTCTATGTATATCGATTTGCAAGCATTCTCTTTTTCTTCTTCTTTTTTTTTTTGTTTCCCCAAATCTTGCTATACACTAGTGTTAGAGAGGGAGGTCTAACCTGTTTTGCTTCATAAGAGTTGGAACTCAAGGGAGACACTGCATAGGGATCTACGGGTAAGCCATGGAAAGATCAGCTACTCAAACTTTGCTGTAACTGAGACATCTTGCATTTTACCTGCAAGATCAACCTGTGTTGTGTGTGTATGAGTTGCTACACGTATGGAGAGATGAAGATTACACGGGGGGGAAAACAGAAATTATAACAGCAATATGCAATTCAAAACTATAATTTACCAACCAGTGACTTTCATGTTTATACAAGAGGAAACATAATTAGCGTTGTGCAAACTGGGAAGCTTAAAAAATAACAAACAGAAAACACACCTCTCAGAAAGCACTATTATTTTTCACTCATAGAGATGCCATTGTCTCTACAGATGGATTTTATATTGCTTTGCTTTTTTACTTTGTAAGACAACAACCCAAAATCTGAAAGCTGTTTTGTTTGTCTCAGAGTGAGCTTCTCAGAACTGAAAAATAAACAGTACTGTTGCTTTGGAAGTAGATTCTAAACAGTGAAAATGTTAAATGTAGTTTATTCCAAGCTGTATTTTATTGAAAAACAGGATGTAGATTTTATTAATAAGAAAACCTCAAAACCAATACTTAAAAAAACCCCAACAACAAAAACAACCAAACAAAACAGGACAGAGGACAGGGAAATATGGCAGTTAAAATTTTTTAAACAAGAAATCAGAGGTTGAATGACACCATGAAACAGAGGGAGAATATCCGAAGACTTCATACAGATGGACTTGATCCATGTTATTCTTCTTTGGAAGACCAAACTCAAATAACATGTGCAAATTGTTTCAATGACCAACATGAATTTTCTTCCAAATTCTCATTTTTCTAGAGCCTTTTCCCTTTTGTGCCTGGATATAGCTCTCCATAAATACAGGCAAAGTCTCGTAAATTGAGGTGTTTACATCAACTTCTAAAAAAAATTCAATTTTATTTTATTTTAATACTACTTCTTTTTCCATTTCTCCAGAACTTCCGCAACATGGGACTTCCCTTAAGTGTCTTCCAGTAAAGGAACAGACAGCCTCAAGAGACTATCTTCAAAAGTCAAAAAGGATAGGCTCCTGTCTCAGAACAAGAGATAACTCTAGTTTCCACATGCTGACAGGTTCACAAATGCAAAGACCAGAGGTTCTCTTCCCTGTCAATATTTGAATACACTGAAGGAAATGTCCTAGTTTTTTACATACCCCCAATCAAAGATAACAAATTGAATAAAAAAATAGATGGAATGAATATCTACCTCAATTTGGGTGGTGTTGTCATGTCCTTCTTCAAGCAGCAGGTCCGTGAAACCCCCTGGCTCAGAGGAATCTTGCCCCATGCTGGCTCTGTTGGTGTCAATTGATTTGAGAGACTCTGAGTGCCTTCTCCACCTGTTGCTGCTTACATATGAATCCACTCGCACATTTTCCTCCATTCGAGGGAAGCTCTGAACAATTTCATAAAACACACCTGTTTGACAAGAAAAAAAAAACCCAAACAAGATAATAAGTGAGCAGAACATTAGTTTACTAATCACAATTGAAAACTTAAGAATTTTTTATAAAGGTTTTGAACAACTCCATAAAATAGCCATTTACATTTCTCATAAATTTTCTACAACAACATAAGTATTTAAAAGAATACACAGAATATTATACTTTCAAAAAATTCAGAAATTTGGACTGAGTTTTGTAGACACCTCTAAATATCCTGAATGTTTTATTTTCCTGATTATTTTATGTCTGGGAAAAGTTTTTCCTGTAACTCTTGTAACTTTAATACATGCCTACCCCTAGTTGTTCCTTTTCAAAATAAATTTAACAAAAAATATTTTAATTATCTAAGAAAACAAATTTAGAAGAGGCAAAGAAACACTTGTACAGACTTAGTTTTTCCTACTGATTTTATGTCGAAAGAGCTTGGAAGCATTGATGAAAGGCAAATAAACAGTATGAAAGATGTGAAAGTCTCATAAACATCTGTTCCAGTGCAAAAATAAAGCTGTCTCGCTGTACAAGTGATAAACGTGAATGATGTCTGAAGTCTGTAGACACCCACTATAACATCTGCAAAGGGTGAGCAGTTGAGCAGTTGGGTGGTGTGTTTTACATATTCTTTTAGGACTTTTTCATGCTCATTCACAACTTTTTTCATGCTAGCAAAACTATCAGCAAAACATAACTATAAAACTATCACCAGACAAAACCATAAATTCTTCTATTTTGCCCAATCCAAAAATCAATCAAAGTATTTTTCTGTTAATTTATTTCTGTTAACACCATCGAGAGAGGGTAATTTTGCATATTTTGCATTAAAAATCAGATATGTTTTTCATACTGTCTTTGGGTCTAAAAGGAGAAGTAGAGGGATGTTCTGTGCTTGTGCCAGGAAGAAGGTGATTTCTTTCATAAAACAGAAAAAATGAACTTTCAAGAGAAGTGGCAAAGTAAAAGAAAACACTGAAAGGGTAGACTGGTAAATAAATTATTTGCAAAAATATTTCCATTGCTTCTCTTTAACTGAAGCTTCTTAGCAAAAGAAGGCAGCCCTCCCAAGGTCCTTTCTGAGCATTGCCTGTATTGTCTAAGTACCTAAGAAACAGGAAAATAGAAAATTACCTATCAAAGGTTTAAATAAGTAAGAATTTCCCGCATCACAGCAGGAAGAGGTGTAGGAGTCATGGGTGTAGGAAAATCTGCCAGACACTGTTTTTGACAGACTAGAAAGTTCATGGCTCACATACAGGCTCGACATGTTGAGGCAATCACCTAAATTAGCAAATAGAACATGTGAAAGTTAGGGGAGGGTCTTAAATCCTATTCACCTCAAGATGAGCTCCGTTTGTAAAGGAAAGCACTTACACATTGTTCTTCCACATCCTGAATAGAAATTAAGGTGATTTCTAACCTAAAAGGTGTTCATAACATAAGATGTTTTTAAAAATTATAATAATATAGTGATGGCGAGAAGAAGGAGAAAAGTATATTGGGGTATTTCTACTGTCTTGGAAACTCTGCACAATTTTCTCCATATTTTCTTTTACAGTATAATTGCATCATGGCACCTGCAAAATTTGGCTTACACCATTCCCCATTACAGAAATCTCTGATGTCATTAATGCACAACTTTTATCCCTTTTTAACTATTTTAGTTATGTGATTTTTCTCTTTGAAACATAGAAAATGTTCTAAAACATACTGTTTCTGCCATTACACTGATAAATATTTTTTACAGGTACAAGCTATATTGACATAAGGAAGCTTTAAAATCATCTAATTGTATTCAGAATGCACAATATCCTTCTAAATGCAATAGTAGCAAGAATTAAATGCATGAACTGATAACTTTTCAGTTTAAAACTAGTCTTTGGGGTTTTTTACACCATTCTCTTTGAAATCTGTGAAATACAGTTATCAATAGACTAGTTAACTATCCTGGACTGACACAGTAGAGATACTGAAGATACAATGTGAGATAAAATCTGGATGTGATTTCAAGGAAGAGAGAAACGTACTGTATGATTTTTCCTTCATTAAATGTTTTCATTAAGCTACGGGCGATGGAGAGAGAGAGGTGATGGCTTGGCTAAACCAGCTCTGCTCCAGCATGCTCTCTCTGCTTATCCCAGTAGATCTCTAATGCTGAGAAAATGACAAACATTTTTAAAATTAGCTGAATAGGACGTTTTACTTTTATGTAAATATAACTTAAACATGTAAATTCTCAGATAATGGATTGATAAATTAATTTTCAAATTCTAAAAGCAGGCAGCTCTTGAAGAAAAAGCATTCAGAAACCTGAAATTCCAATACCTTACAAGTTAGAACTATTTAATGTTTCAGGTTGGAATCTTTGCGTAGCTAATAAATCACATAAAAGGTATTTTAGAGGAAATGTACCAAAGTATTATAGTCTTATCTTTTAGATCTTGGAGCTTGCACCTAATTAACACTGAAATAGAGTATGTCATTCAAATAAATTGGAGAGAAGCCAAAAGCATGAATATCCGTATTATAATAAAATCATAATATTGGCAAACACAGACGAGTAGCAACTTGTTTAACTTGTATGAAAAGAGACACAAAACTACAATAAGCCTTCGAATCTGTTAAAGTTGGAATTACAGCTTTCAACTGATATTTTTATGTGCAAATTCTGTCTTATATATAATCCTGTCACTGGCATGCCAGTATCTCTATGTGAAGGTCTATATGGCTGATACTGTACTGCAATATTTTGGAAGTAGTAAGAATAGAGTAGAGGTCTGTCTAACGAATACGTAATGAAGATGGTGTTTTGGTTTGATCCTTCAGCTCTCGTTCCTGAAATTTTCACAAAATTAGCAATGAAAATCATTAGGTCTGCAGCTCCTTTCCTCCGTGGGTTAAGTTAAAATTTAAGATTACAGCTCTATGGTGAATAAAGCTAGAGAGACAATAGAGTGGGGGTAAGGGAAAGAAATCTTTAAAAAGCTTTCACTGCTCTGAGATTATTTGGTGACTGTTGACAAGTTCAGAAACTCTTGTCAGAGTTGGCCAGTTCAGCCATTTGTAGTTGATGTGGTTGATCAGAATGACCACCAAAGGCTTTGAGGGAATAGGGGCATCATTCACACAAACTGCAAAGGCCTGCACAGACTATTTAGAGAAGGCACTGAGGAAGAGGAATGGGTGAAAATTATAAGTCAGACTCACTTTCACTGACATCTAAGACAGGTGTTTCAAACTTCCTTTTGTACAGGTTTACATGCTCACATCAAAAAGGTTTTTGAAAGCTTTTGGCATCTATTGCTTAAACCACCAAGTATCCAGATAAGAGCTTTTTTACTACTTGAGTTTGCCTTTTAACAGGTACTAAATAAGCCTTTAAATTGTCTTAAACTAAACTGATGGAAGACAGACATCCGAAAACCTGTGTCTTGTACATCAAGACCTGACTTTTGAGGAGGCTCTGCTAGTCTGAGATTTTGAACAGGCAGATGTTTGTCCTGTACTACAAAATACATAGAACTGCTTAACACTCACATCATTAACATAACTCAATGCTGAAAGTGGATAACAACCAAATAAGCAGAGAAGTTTGTCCACTTCAATATTGTGAGTTATGCAAGGTGCTCTTACAGATTGGAAATGCTGGGCTACACAAGACAGATTTGCTGAAAGGGAAGCAAACACCTAACTATGGTGGGGGCATGGGTTCTCTGCTTTTCCAAGCCCTCCCTCAAAGAAAAGATGAAAAATTCTAAGCAAATTAAACCAAAATGCAACAGCAGAACTTGACAAGTAAATACAGCTCAGATTTAGTATGGAAGTCTGATCTGTATAAAGCTTTATTTATAAGGAAGATCTATCTCATTTTACAAGGAAAAAGATGTTATAATTTTATGGGCAGCAATGTAACCAAAGGAGAAAAAACCCCCTATTTGGAAAAAAAAAAAAAAAAAGGCAAATATGAAAATCATCTACCACTAATTCAACTAGTTTTGGGGTTTTTTTTTCCCCTTTTCCATGAGCTCATGCAAAGGTTTCTGGAATATTTCAGCACATCAGAATTTCAGAATTGCATTTTTGGAAAACGTGTTATTCACATTTCATGATTGCACACATTTAAGCCAACTCTTCAATTTGACTAATTTCATAAATGCACCATAATCAGCAAGATTTTTTTTGAAAGCCTAGAAATACTCTCACATTGAAACTTCTATTCAACAGATTGCTTATGAGATATACTATCAACTTTATAAATATGCCACAGCCCAAATGCCAGCAAAATCAAGTATCAAATATACAAATTTATTCATCAAGGGACAGAAAATGCCATCATATTACTTCAGCTTAAGTAACTTTTTATAGCCTGTCTCATGAGTCTTTATTTCTCTTATGATCATTTTAATAAAGATGAGAACCCAACAAATGTTGGTGGAAGATATGAATATTGGTGCCATGAAGTTATAGACTCTTCAAAACACAAACATTCCTCTAAAGGATTCGCCAAGGAGAGGGCTCATATACTGAATGACCAAGATCACAGCAAAAATCAATCATACTATCCATAAGAAGAAAAATTGCTAGTTTAAATTAACTCTGCCTACGAAAAGCTCAGCACGATGGAGACTTCTTTTTCTGCTGTACCTGACTCATGAGACAAGAACCAATACCATCTTTCTGACCTTCTTTAAGAATGATAACAATATGATAATTTCTTAATAAATTAAAAAATAACATTACTTGTGAAAATTATCCCATGGTGACAATTCGCACACAAACAGCTGTGTCAGTTTGGTTCATGATTTTAAAAACCACAAAAGACCAGATCCTCGTAGTTTTGTTTTACAGATTGGCTGAGACTGCTAAAAGAATTGTACTAAATATGTGGGAAAATAATGCTTAGCATGATCCTATTTTCACTGAACAGGGCCTGAAAAGGGAGTCAGAAGTTAACAACAATAAAATACTGATGATGGAAGATGATGATCACTGTACTGCTATTGTATTATATGCTCAGAACAACAAATAATAACAACACTATTTTGATGCATGTTTTCCTTGCAATTATACAATAAGTAGCAATTAAGACTCATGTCCAATACAGAGTTAGTATCAATAATAACAGGTATTATGGTAGGGAAATAAAAATAACTGGTAATTTCCTTACACATCCATTTTATCAACAACGCAGACTTTCCCTTCGTCACAAATATAACTGCAGCAGGCTGGATTTTTTTTTTTTTAATTACCTGATTTACTTTCACTTTGTAGTTATTTATGTAATCATACCGGTAAATTAGAATGGTATAAGCAAAGTCAAGATCTGAGTCCACGGGTAACAATACTGTTACTTTGATTAGTGTACATCAACACTGAGGAAATACTGTTTGATTCCAGCTTCACTCATATTCTCCAGTTACATAAACACAATAATTTAACGTGCACATTGAATTTACAAGCAGTCTGATTACAGTTTTATAGCTTATTACAGATGTGTTTTGCTATTCTTCCTGTCAGTTCGTCTTGGGGACCAAGACCTAAGTCTATTGCTAACTGGATACACACAGAACAAAAAGAGTACAATTTATGCGTCAAAGAAGGCTTGCAGTCTTGAAGGTGCTAGGTAATAAGAGGAGGGAGAGAGAATTTTGGTCAGTACACAGTGATATCAGTCATCACCAAAAACCTAGCCAGTATTAAGATTTTGAAGCCATTATAGTGGGAAGATTTAAAATGAAAAAGAAAAAAGTTCCATTCTGATGTGTTTAATTTTTTTATACACACAATCTAGATGGATTTCAGTTGGTTTCACAGCTGAGGTTAAAACAGTGATAAGAGTCTAGGGAAGGCTGATCATAACAGAAGTGGAAGGCATTTAACCTTTCACATCTACTAGGTTCTTACATGTCTTATGCACACCTGCATCCCACACTTGCAGATCTTTTTTGTATTGCTTTTGGAATGATGATAACAAAATTATGATTAAGGTAAAAATCCAGAATGTAATCCTCTATCTCAACCCTCCACTTTTTGAGACAGGAAGACAAAATCACTTGGAAAGGAGATCACAGATAATGAAATTGGAATTGATTGAGGTTTAGCCTTTTGTTACTAACAAAAAAAAAACTCTAATAGGCTTAGATGCCCAGCCATGGTAAATTCAATCTGAGTACTACTCAGCATCCCTACTAACAGAAAACCTAGAAAAGCCAGAATGATGTAGTTCTGATTTGATTTAAAACTTCACAGATGTACTGTTACTGATGTGATATTTCTAGAATTTTCAGGTGGATCAGATCAGAGAGTTGGACCCCATGGATCATGAGAAGAATTAAAAACTGTGCTATTAGTGTCCAGCTAAAGTCCGTATGCAATACGCAACTGGAATAGTTTTTCCAAATGAAAGATGGTAAAGACTTTGCTTTCTCCTTAACTTTCTCTTGTCTCACCTGCTGTAACTTCAGTATAACTTCACATAGCTTTGATCATTGCTATACATACAACCATTTTTTAATACTGGACTTCAAGATTTTTCAGCTGAAGATCCCTAAAAATTTCCAAGTAGAGTTATAGGTCTAAGCCTACTTAAAGGAATTTTTCCCTGTTCTCCCTTTCCTTTCTTCCTTTCCACCACAAAATTTGGCATTATAGATGGGAAACACTACTCTCCTCATCTCATCTGACTAGCAAGAAAGGGGTGCTTCCCGATACACTGGTCAATGCTGGGATTCTTTCTTTTGACCATATTCAGCACAAATAATCACAAATATCACTTAATCTTTAATATGTTTCATATCCACATTCCCAGTAGCAATAATTATTAATAATGCAGACACCCAAGTGTACCTACATGAATTCTTAGCACATACTAAGCTTCCAAAAGGAAGTATATCTGTAATGTTGCTATGTCCCTCGTACAAAACTCAAAATATTAATAATTGTATTGACTTGTGGATTATCAAAGTACAGCATAGAAAAGCTGGAAGTTAATACATTTTAAATAATTTGACATTTTCTAATTAACCATTGTAGCAATAATATCAAAATATTAATTCATCTGAAATTTATGTATTTTCTGTCCAAACCTCTCTATATCACAAATCCTTGTTAAACCACAGAATTACTTGTTTAAAAAGCAGCAAAAAGTAAAGAATTCAACAAAAAAAGTCCTGCTAAGAGAAATGGAGATATCTCTATAATATTCTATTTATATGCAAATTCTTGCTTTTCCAAACTTGATTCTAAGGTTTTCCAGAGAATACTAATACCAACTGTACCTTATTTAAACACACTGGAAAAAAGTTTTTTCTGGTCAGTAACTGGATTACAGTATGATTGCTAATGTTGCATAGCAGTATTAGAGCTGGCTCCATTGTGTCCACCTCACAGTTCCAATTTGAAAGCACCTTTATTTTTCCTCAAGGATCCAGCAAACCTAATGTGATGGACTGATAGGTCAGTAATGTCTTAAATATTGTCAAAATCATAGAAAGACTTTATGTCAAACTGCAAAGAAGCAACAGTCTGTCTGTGGCCACCAAAGCACCCCTTTCTCCCAGTGCCTCCTGACTGGAGATTGGACTGTGACTGGGGACTTGAGATAAGACTATTGTTTAATCATTTCAAGTCTGAGGAGAAGCAAGCAAGGCTCAGGAAAGAAGAATGCATCTGTGTTAAGAATCAGCCCTAGCTGGGCTCAGGGGGTGGTGAGGGAGAAGGAGTTTGGGTCTGTGATGATGAAATCTCTCCAGACCACACCAAAGGAGTAACACCCTGCCCCCCAGAGAAGACCACATACATACAGGACATTCACATGAGAACTAGCTGAGAAAGGGTCATAAACCACCAAAGACCCCCAAAGCGCCCCCCTAACTCATTCCTGAGACCTTCCACCTCAGAAGACTGCACGTGATCCAAATCTGTTACAAGAGACTGCAAAGCTTCCCCCACTCCAAGGGGAGGTGCCTGGCATCTCCTGAACATATATTAATCCATTGGACTCTATGTTTTTTGGGAAACCCTCCCCACCAAGAAGACCAGAAGAACCGGACCTACAGAACAGTGCCAGTTTACATGGAGTGGTGGTACTTTTTCTATTTTAATCTCTCTCTGTCACTTTCTTTCTTCTACCCCTGCCCTCCTTTTCCCTATTTCTTTCTATCTCTCTTTCTCTGTCTCACATTTACCATTAAATAAAACCCATACTATTGACTTTGGCATTTGGTCTCATCTGTACCTTAATTCAGGAAGAGGCATTTCCAATAATTTTAATAACTGGATCTTAACATCTAGGCCCTAGAACAACCCAGGGATGCCAGGGAAAAGCATACAAAAAATGAATTAGGCATTCATAATTTGAACTGCAGCATATGTCTGCAACTTCTTTTACATGACTTGTTGAGACAGAAGACAGCAAATATCTGGAATGTACCAAACTGCGTTAGCATGGCTAATTTATGCCTTTCCCAGCAGACAGTGCCAAATGCAACTTTGGTAGAAGAGTTGTCTTCAGTTTTAGCCTGAGGAAAAGCCAAAGGCTAAGACAGATGAAAGCCCATTGCTTGAAAAATGGATTAGCACAGACAGCACACGCAGTGCCCCTGCACTCTGTAGCGTGCAGAGCAAGGAGCAGTGATTCCAGGGACACTGCTCTGGCCCAGACACCATCACTTAGCTTTCCACAGGCTTGTCACTTCCTGGTGCTGGAGCAGCATCAGAGGGTAATTGGCTTCCTGGGTAGCCCTGTCAGACTGACTGAGTTAGGCACAAGGATCAATGTCAGCATTCACACCAAAGGCAACCACGCAGAATCTGATTGCTCAAGCAAAGAGAAAACGGGGCTCACCTCTCAGCACAATGTAAACACGTATAGACAACATCACCTCAGGGGCATAGATTAAAGTCTGAGCAACCTGGCACATGGAAATAAGAGAAGGAAGGTGGCATAACACCCAAACGCTGATGGACACGCAGATGAAGGATTTTCTCTCCTCCCTTTTCAGGGATACCCAACAGATTGAAATCACCCTGTTAATAAGTTTGTCTGCAAACAGGGCCAAACTCCTAAGCCCCTTACTTGCTCCAAACAGATTTATTAATGAGTCTGTGGCAGTGGGACAAAATACAGCCTAAATAAAGAGTGCCATTTCTCAGAACTCAACCTGATCTGGACACCTCAAAGAAAAGCAGATCATGCAACGTAGCCCCAGCACGACTTAAATATGGCACATTTCTCTTGCTGTGTCCTAAATTCCCTCTGCCCCCATCATAAGAAACAACAAAGGAAGTTGTTTGCAGTATTAGATGTTTCACAGAGCTCAGGATTTGGAAAACTGGAAAATGAACAAGCAATTGCTGTTGCCCAGAAATGTGTGGCAGATAATGCAATAGTATCTGATATTATAAAAGCTGAAGAAAAAATCTGCTGTGATGTTTCTTCCAGCAAAAGAGGGTTTTTTGAAGATGGGAAAATTAAAATTTAAACTGTTTTTGAAGACATAACTTAAACTTTTCTTCAGTTCAATGCTAATTGCACACATCGATTTTAGACAGAACTTAAAATTTAAACATCTTCACTTTCATTGTGGACTAAATAACAAAATCTTATATTTTCTTTCATTTTCTGCACAAAAAGGTTTCCTACACCAACAGTGATTCAGGATTTAGAAAGATTAATCCAGGTGCAAGCAATAGATGGATGATTTGTAGAAGCAATGAATTTGCTTAATAAACAGTGAAGGCTTAGTGCCAGACCTCACTAAACTGTGGTGTCAAGACAGGGTTTTCATAAAATGTCCTGCAAAAAGGAAAACAAGTAAATTGGCATGTTCAAACATAGAGTTGCTTCCAGGGTCAGGAAAAAAAAAGTGGTTTCACTAGGCTTATATGGCAGGGTTATATGTTTAAGTCAGCAATGATTGAGAAATATCTTAAATGTTAGTACTTTAAAATTATCAAGATATTTTTAACCTAATTATCTTGCCTTTATAGATACACTTAATTATGCTTACTGTGTTTTATTCTTGGCACTTTTTTGGTAGTGATGGGATGGTCAAGAAATGAAAATGGTATTTAAAAAAAAAACAAACATTGAAGCTTGTCTCAAGATCTCTTCATTCTCAACCTGCAGCTGCTGCTCAACTTAAATTTCTCTATATATTTACCCAGTCCCCTCATTTCTGTATATTTTGTTCCAAAAGAATAGTACAAAACTTTAAAAAATAAGATCTATTGCCTTCCATTTTCATTCATATGCATTAAGTGTTTTAAGGACATCTGAAAATATAGTAGTGATTTGAAACAGTAAGGGCTCCAATCTGGCCCAGTGCAGTAAGTCAGTACCACAGATATGGTCCTCTGTAAGAGCAGTCACTAGAGAAATCAGAACCTTTCAACTTTCAGGAAGCACAAGAGAAACTTAAGTAACTACAGTAAATATATATGATGTAGAGATGGATTCTACAAAAGAACCCAAATATAAGCTCTGAAAATGTAGGTTACTTATTTTTTTAAAAATATTTTTCACAATAGCTCAATGGATACTTCTCTTTTGCAACCTGGAAGATGCAGATAATGATACTTGCTGTGATAAACATAGTCTGTGTTACTGATGACTAGATAATAGCTACATACTGTTACTGAAAGGCCAATGCTTATTTCTTTCAGACTCTCTGGCAAACTATTTTCTATTTTATCTAATGAAGATTAAATTTGTCCCTGAAATTACAATGGATCTAAATGCCTTCAGCTTTTATTTCTTGTTTTCAGGAGAAATTCTCATTTTAGCTTGAGCTAAAATCCTAGATCAGGAGATCTGCTGGAGAAAAATATCATGTTTCTAGCATGCTAATGGTAGGAAATTAGAGTGGAGATTGTTTTTAAGCTCTGGCAGAAAATCTGCCTTGCTAGACTTGACGTGGGAACAAAAAAAATATGTAAATCGTATATTAAGAAGGAATTGTTGTAGAAATGAGTTTAGAGTCAAAGAACAGCTGTATTAAACCCACCAAGAATCAGAGACATAAAAATAAGAATTAAGCTGATTTGAGATATGAATGATAGAAAGACATTTTTTGCTTGGTAGAAAAGAAATAATCCATCTGAATACTGGCAGAGACACTGGAGAAATAGAAGATAAAATATTGCATCGATCTTGAAACTTGTCAAAGCAATGAAATTATCCAGCAAATGTTTAATTGGACTGCCTGATACATGGAGTATTGAATATTGCCTTTGTCTCCTCCCAAAAGACAGACAATTTAGTACTGTGGATTGTCCAGATCTGGGGAGTAAAGGGCAGGAAGGGCACGTTTTCACATGTCAGTTTTTAACTGACAAACAGAACTGGAAGGGCTCAACTCCGATAAAGGCATTTTAGAACTTACAGATAAAGCCTGGTTTTGACACTGTTCACATGCACTCCCCCCATGCCTAAATAAAATGAGGAACTGCATTGCTGCCATTCACTTTTAATACACCAAACTTACATGGAATTTAGTTACTTGGATAGACATGTTCTGGGACAAGATTGAATAAATGTGGTTTTCTTCTTCTTTATTATACACCTTCCAATGCTACCACAACATTTCCAAGAAAAAACATTAACAGCTTTGCAGCACTCCTGCTGGGCTGGCTTTGCTGTGTACATACATTTACGCTGTGCATTTTTTTAAAAAGGAGGCAGAAATGGATACTGCCGTATTGCAAAGCACATGGTGTTTTGGAAGCTGTGCAGGGATGAGCCAGCTCAAATCACATCGGTCTACACTTACAAAGGGACAGATTTACAACTCTCTGCTGTGCCAGTGCTTTTCTAAGTGGAAGACAGGACATTATGTAGTGTGTGAAGATCATCACACATTAATCATCACATGAAGAGTATGTTATTTTACTTTTCAGAGGGTAAAAAAGAATAGAGGTGACACATGGAACAAGGGAGTTCAGTTTCTTAAAAAACCCACAAATGTGCTTAAGTGCTTTGGAGGAGCTTATTTTATAAATGAATCTGAGCTTATAGGAACTCAGACTTGGTAGACTCAATGAATGGATGTATGCAAACCACCCACTGCATTAAGAGACCTGAAGGAATGGCTATATGAGAAAGAGACCTTCTTCACTAGATGGTTTGTTTCCTTGGGTAATCACTATTGTGCAGAGCATTTGTATTTCTATTCAGCCACTTGCTCAGGCTGTTGCTCTTTATTATCACTGGCTAGAAGACAAATTCAAAGGAGAAAGGAGAAAAATGTCTTTAAATAAGAGTGAAAATAGTGTGTTTTAAAAGCTTTTTGGATACAATCATATTTGTGTGTTTACTTACTAATCAAAGACAGAAATACCTGGGTACAGAATGATTTGGGAAAATAAGTTAGTCAAAATGCAGTCTATGTTATTAGACAGACTGATATATCTGTAAAATATACTTGAAAAATCACCCGTTTCTCCTCATTCTACCCACTACAGATTTTATTCCTAAAAAGCACATAATAATGCTGTCTCAACACGTTTTTTCTTTTCCCTTTCCAAATGAAGAATAGTGTCATTAGTCAGCTACGATTCCCCATACCCTGCCCTTGAGATTCAAAGACAGTAAAGCACTAGCCAGTTGCCCAAAAAGATATCTTTTACAGCAATTTTATACGTCTATGTCACAGCACCTTGCTGCCAAGGTTTTAAACCACAGACTGGCTGACTGCCTACCCAGAGCCAGAGCAGTAAGGTTTTGAAACCAGATCTTCACATCTTGCGACATGGAACAGATTAAACAACAGCTAGACTTCATTCAGTGTTGTAAGAGTACAATGCAAAGAATTACCTGATTCCTGGAAATTAATACAACCCTAGAAATCATATTTTAATTTCTCAAGAACATATTCATAGTAATTTTGGTTCTATTGCTAACTAGCTCAATGTTAATTTAGGCCACAAACTCTCCCTCCATAACTCATATATTCACACTGTCAAAGCACTCACATCTCATGGAAGTCCCAAGCTGGTGCACTTTAATGGGACTTTAACAGCCCCTAGAACTGCTCATCTTCTACAGGGCTGTCAGTTCCACTCCACTGAGGAGTTAGTCTTAAATTAATCTGTCTTCTTGCTGAATGCTGACTGCCTTTCTCAACATATACATCTCATTTACTCAGGCAGAGAAACAGCTCAGACTCCACAGATATATCTGTGTCTGAACTACGGAGGGATAAATTACCAGTTCCTCGATATCTAGGTGTCTAGGCCAAGCAACTGCTAAGCTTGCACAGGCTAACTGTGCTTGTGCACTGTGTTCCACAGACCCAAACCCACTACCACTGACAGGCCTGGTCTACAGGTCTCTTTTCCCTTCAAATAAATGTAAGGGCTAGGCTATCAATCGGTAAAGGATGCAGTCAGTAAAAGACTGGCAGACCACACATCTCCACCTTACCAAAGAACTGGTTTGGCCACCTTTCTTATCTGCCTGATCAGCTCACTTGATCCTGCTTTTCATTTTTGGAAAGCAAGTGCCCACTCTGACAGAACTGTCTCTTAAAACTCACAGGAAACTTTTTTTCTTACATCAGGGCAAGTTACAGTCCTCGTGGATTTTTTTACCTGTCTGTCCTGCCCCTCTCTTTTGCTCAAAGTAGTCTTTCCTATATTCTGGAACAACTTCAAAAGCAGGACACTTTGGTAGGATTGTAGGTGCTCCAGTCCTTCATCACATTTGTAACATGAAAAAAATTTGGGAGGAAGAGTTCGTTAAACACTAACCAGTGTTTACAGCAAATGCACACTTGCTTTAAAGACTAAACCTGCTTTTGCAGCCCATATGTCAGTCATGTGCAAGTTTCTCATAGTTTGGTGCATTTGGGCACATTGCTGGCTCAAAATGAGACCCCAAACCCACTGACACTTCCATGAACCCGGTCCTTTCAAAGGCCTGTTATTTAATGGAACTTTATCGCATAACTCAGAATGGACATTTTTCCTCTTTTACATTAATGGTAAACCAAAACCTCACAACTTCTTGTGCCCTAAATTAGTCTCACTTCTGCCTGGTTACACCAAAAGTTGCA
Organism: Neopelma chrysocephalum; assembly: GCF_003984885.1. NCBI lineage: Eukaryota > Metazoa > Chordata > Aves > Passeriformes > Pipridae > Neopelma > Neopelma chrysocephalum. The sequence continues at coordinate 2,985,667 of NW_020897765.1, forward strand.
GATTTTCCACATAGTGTATTCATCCCTTCACATGATTTAGCTAAGCTGTTTCTAAGCATCTGTCCAGTATCATCTGTTTGCAAAAAAGTGAGAAGCATATATCACTTTTTACCTACTCCTGGAGGAGAAAAGTAATAAAAGACAGCACATTCAGCCTCCTCCTCTCATATAAATGCAGTAAGAAGGGAAAAAGCACAACATACGTTATTACTCCCATCAGTTTTGCTGAAGTAAGGAGACTGAAAGCTGTGGGAGAAAACTTTCGGTGTCATTAATACAGCCTCTCCACAGGAAACATGGGCTGATCAATATATTGTTTTTCACCTTAAGCTTTAAATATGAGTGATTTCACAAATACCAGCTCATACAATTTCTTTTAGGTTTGTAATGCACTCAACTATAGGCAAACTGAATCTTGCTTCTCTTTTTCTTATGTTTTTTTTCTTCCCTTCCCCCACATGTGCATGTGTGCCCTGCCCCAGACACCTCCTCCCTCCCTCACATGGGGTACAAAAACCCAGACTGACTATTCCCTCTGACATTCTTAGACTCCAAGTCAAGTGTCCCCCCATCCAACCAAAGTTATCTTTCCCATACCTTGAATGACAGGTTTTATTAGAGGCTCCACTACCCAGAGCCCTGACAGCTCCATCCTGCCAAGTACAGACCTAGACAGGGATTTCCTCCTTTTATAGCTTTACTCATGTTTCTTTCTGTGCCCAGTTCAGTTAATCAGCACTTTTCAGACTTACTCTGATCACCTCCCTTTTCAACAGCTGCCTGGTCTCCCCAGATCAGCCTGTGCTCTCCCAGGCAGAGGCACTTTTTCAGACCACATGTTGCATCACTTCTGTTTAGCCCAGCTGCGGGGAGGAGGAGAAGCATTGTGGGGAGGAAAGGTGATGTTGCATGCAGAGGCTGTCTCGTAGCCTCAGCTATAGGCTTTGGCCTCACTTGCCTGCTACCACTTCCCAATCTTATTGTCTGAAATCAGATGTTATCCTCTCCAGTGACCTGTCAGAGGAAGATAAGACAGCTGAGGGGAGAGTAGGACTGCATGGAGTTCTGCAGTCAGAAAATCACTGCTCTGAAAAGCAATGTGACAAGACTGAACTCTATTTTGCTATAATATATTCTCTCAGTATCACAGAGGGAATCTTATTTCTCATTTAAAATTTTTAAAACCAGGACCTTTCTTATCTGAACTTAATATCAAACATTTGTTACATTATAAGTGCATAGCAACAGCACTGGGCTTATTCCACACCCTTCAAACCTGTGGACAAAGAATTTAAATGTTTTAATTTACAAAACAGTCTATATCCATATTATGATCTGTTACTTACTGTTCCATGAATAAATATGACATAATTCACTAAGAAAATCACTAAGTCAAGGCAGTGGCAAAAGAGCAAAGTGGTTTTCATGCACATAGGGAAGGAATGAAACGACTGTGCATGTTGAGTCCAGTGAGATGTCTAGATTCCAGGAAAAAGCAGAAGGTAATTTACTGATGGTATCTAACATACAACAACACCATAAAACTGCTAGTCATGGAGTGGGCTCCTCTAGCTTCTCTTAGAAAACTCAGATCTTAGAAAACCCAGAAACAGAGAGAATTCTAATATTATTCTACTGCAAGATGCTATATCCAATAAATAGGCATCTTTAAATCTCATCTTCAAAAGTGATCTAGAAGTCGTACATTTTGCATTGAAGTGAATAGGAATACTTGTTGGTGCTCTGCAGAGAACTGATTAGTCACAGCATGGTGTTTCCTCAGTATTCAGCTACTAAACAACATTTAAAAAGTTAAACTCATATTAAATATTTATCTGATATTTATTGTTCCATGTAAGCAATTGCTGCAAATGCCACAGGAACACTGTTCCATTGCCAGAAAGAGGTTAATCATCTATGCAATGGCAAATAGGCTGGGAAGTAGGACCGTGAGGCAACATCTTTGTTGAAACATGAATTTGTGAACCCTCTGGCCAGCATTGCTCATGACTGAGGCATTTCACATTTTGCAGGTGCATGACTGAAGCATCTTAAAGAGACATAATTTTTCCAGGGTGACCTACTGACACTTTCTGAACATCATTCCATCCAGAATATGTCCCCACAGACATCCACCAACTCTTGATCTTCTGGTTCTTCTCATTAGTAAGCTCAGTTTCTTCCTTCTATTGGCACTATCCTCACACAGGTCAAGACTTAGAATTATAAGCACTTCTGGAATACGTAAAAGCAAGTGCAATCTCCTGAAGATCTAATGATTTCAGAGGAGTTGTGGATGCTCAGAGCACTTTTGATGTCAAACTGCTTCTAGTATAAGATCATGTCTGACTGGAGGTCAGGTAGCCTCTCTGAAACACGCAGCTGTGGAAAACTGAATTGAAATCAACTGCAACAGACTCTCAAATTTCTGGAAACAGGCAGTGCTACATTCTCACAAATGTATGCGCCTCATACAACATCAGGTAGAGGAGATCACATCCCCAACTTCTAAGTCCTCTTGAATACTGCAACTATTGGTTCCTCTGGCTGTAGTGTTACTGGGTTAATTTTCCTTCACAGACCAAACATTTTCTGCCCTGACTAACTTGAAATCCTTTAAGCCTGAAATATTCTAGGTGATCAATAAAAAAGGTTTTTCCCATTGTGTATTGAAGATGTTCAGGAAGTCTTTGAAAGTGTTCTAAACTTCAATTTGGCAAATAAGTAATCTCATTTTTCTCAAACTAGCACCCTCTAACACATTGCCTGCTCCTAAATTCCCTGTCATTACTAAGAAAGTCAGCATTGGGTCAGTGTCAGACACCTGCATTTTCAGCTCAGTAACCACCCTTTGTGGAGGGAAGGAAGGCTTGCCAGAAAGGACAAAGTTCAAGAACACAACACCCTTATTAGCATAGTTCAGTTCTAGTCAAAATAGCTTTTTTACATCCTTATTTGAAATTAATCCCTCCCCCCAATCAAATCCAGATGTCCTCTGTTTATTTATTTATTAACATTTTTTTGAAGCAGGAAGTGATGTAGGTATGGTGAGAAACAGTTTGAAGCTCTGAGAAAAAGCTTTGATCTCAGAAGCATTGCTAAAACTGTTGTGAAATGTTTTTTTTCTCAACCAAAATGCTATGAACTGTATATACTCAAGCTTACTAAAAAAAAAAAAAAAGAGGAAAAATTAAAATTAAGTCCTTCCAAGCACATTCTATGTATTTCTACCCTGTATTGTGACTCTAACCAAACGTAGCTATTTTCTCCTTTACTTATTGAAAATGCAATCAGCAATGAAGTTAATTTGTGTCTGATCAAGGCTCTTACAGTAACTGATTACTTACAGATGTCAAGTCTCCAAGTGAATTTTTTGCCACCTGCTTTCAATTTCAGGATTGGCAGTTTTGTATTTCCACAACTTACTGACCTGGTGCAGGGCTATATCATCTGTTGTTGGGTTCTCCATGCTCAATCACCAGTTTCCACAGGATATCAACAACCCCTTTATATAGCTTTATCAGGAGGTTTCCTCCTTTCTGCAAGGAAGTATCTTAAATATTACAACTTGGAAATATCACAATGGTCTTCCACATCAAAAAGAAGCTGTAGATGAAACACCGATTACTTTTCATGAGTAAGTTGTTTCATTCAGGGTGCAAATATGGTTTATTTATATGTCAAATTAACTATATCCAGATGTTTCCATGTATTGTCCAGGCCATATTTCACTGCATTTCTATCTGGATATCCATTATCTAGCATAAATATTTTGTATGGCCTGATGATTTTTAGAAGAGCTCATTTGATTCATGGAAACAGTACTGCCAACATTAAATATATGTACTAGGAAATACAACAGTTTAATTAATTTTAAAAGGGCAATAAATACACTTGGGAAATAAATAGAGTTTGTTGGTAATAAGCAATGATCAGAATTAAAAAATACCTTATTTTTTCCCCACCAATCTGCAAAGGATACATTGTTAAATAGTTTTGCAAAACATTTTTTCTATTTTAGAATGACACTCATTTTCCAAAATGTATTACCCATATTGTTTAAGACATGACTCATCTACAAATTAATTTCAATATGTATTCTCATTATAATTATTACTAGATGACACCTTTAAGAGGAACCTGTTATGGAAAAGGACCATTCAATTATCCTATCTGTAAGTTGCAACACAAACCTCTAGAGGATGCTGTGTATATTAAATGTATACCACATTTCTACTTTTGAACTCTTTTCATTATAGAAGTCCCAGTTGATATTAACCCGTGGCCTATGGTTGTTTGATGCTATTATTTTTGGCTTGTACGATCACAGTGGGTAAGTGCCTTTGCTGTTGACAAGACCTAGGATGGTAGATGCACTGCAAATGCAGGCAAAAGAGACTGTCCCATCCTTTCTGTTGCTGCATAAAGAGTTAAGCATGTGCTAAATTCATCTATGCTCTGAGGTGATGTGAGCATCTTCCCTCTCCTCAGGTGGCCCACCATCAGAGGAGGCAGCAGGGCTTTGGAAGAGGGGAAGGTTGGAGACGGGTACTCTTTCCACAGCATTGGTGTGGGCTGTCAGAGGTGAAATACAAGAATTCAGACATGAAGGGCGAATGAGCATGGGTCACAGACCATGGACAACTTGCTTAGCATGGGAGAAAAGGAGAGTGGGCTGACAAATACTCACCTAAGAGAAGGCCAAAAATAAAAGGAAGGAGGAAAATAATGACTTTTTGCTAACACACTAAACCCCTTAAAATGATAGTTTCCCTATTTCAATGCCGCCCACAGAGATTTCAACACAGTCTCCTCCCTCTGCAAAAAATGATGGGTGTCCCCACCCCATCCCCTAGTTCATGAGGCAATTGAAACCCTTTCACAGTCTCCAAAAGAAGCTTTTGAGCATTCCCCTCGGGTCCAGTATTGGTAGAGACAAGAGACAGCACAAGATCGAAAGGCACTTTCCAGATAGTCACAGCTCTTCCAAGCCCGTCAGACTGCAGTTACAGCTCTTGTGCTAATGCTGATAGACACAGAACCCTTTATTCCTCATAACAATTTGGTTAACCTTCTGCCATTCCATTTGCTATTGCTAAGTCTCTAGAAGAGTGAGGGAGACTTTGGCATCAGTCTGAAGCCACTAGAGGTTTTTATGTCTTTTGCTTAAAGAACTCTGCCAGGCAAAAATTAGCCAGGATTGTGGCCCACTCACTGTGATGTCCTCTGACCTCAGTTAACACTGACATACAACTAGAAGAACGCTGTTGACTGGAGCACAGCTATTACCATTGTACAGGAGTGCATCTGAGGTCAGAATCCTACTCAAACTGCTTGCCAAAGACTGCAAAATATTATGAAAGAATGGCTAACAGAAGCTACCCACACCCACTGAGCTGTGGATGTTTCAGCTGAGAAGCAGATGTTTTAAGGGTCAGTACTTCTGTAATAAGTAAACACATTTATTGTAATGTAGAACATTGAGCTAATAATATAAATACCAAGTAGGATACATGAAATACCATGCAAACAACAACATACATCTGAAAAATAACTACAACAAATGCTTGTTTTTCACTAGAAAGATCACAGGATCAGCAGCTGTTTACCGCTTCAGCACAGCAATTACGACACAATCTTAGCCAGTGTTTCCAATAAAGCCTGCTCCCATCCATCCCATTTCTAATAATCTGTGAAATTTTTTCCTGGGTCTAATATTCAGAGAGTTTGCTGTCCAAAATTCTAGCAGAGTTACTCTCAGAGCAAGGCCAAAGACCATGTACTCTGCTTTTCAGATGCAGTTAGCTAAAACTAATTCACTTCGTTCTTTGCAAAGACCCCCTGCTTCCTACTCAGCAGTATAATTGTAGAACACAAATAAAGAAGTTTCTGAAGACTAAACATTTCAATTAGAAACTGAAAAAAAAAAAAAAAGGCTTGCCAGAATGTGCAAGAAACCTTTGCATTTACCGGTTTTTTTCCTGTGATTTGGCTAAATAAATTACACTGGTATGATAGCCAAGCTTTCAGCCAAGGAGAAGACACCCACACAGATTCAAGAACAGATCCAATATTTGCACTTCTGCTGACTTTGGTGGGATCTGAGCCAGCCCTCAATAAGGCAAATAAAGTCTCACTTTCACCAGTGTTCCTGCTTATCTGCGTCCCTGTGCAAGTTCTCCATAGGCTCTGACGCTTTCAGAGGGAGGCCACAAAGCCTTGCTTGCACCATCAGCAGAAGTCTGATTTGTGAATCCAGACAGCCACTCCATGGTGAGGAGAGGCTGTTTGTCACAGGGGAACTGCCTGTGCTGTCCCAGGGGTGCCTCGTTCCAGCTGCCCCCCCCACCTACCTAATTCAGACTTGTCTGTCTGGTGCACTGGGTATGCTGGAAGATTAGAAATGAGTAAAGAGCCCAGCATCACAGTCAAGAAGAGACTCTTGTATTCACTGCAGTATCTTCTCAGACACCTTTAAAACTGAAAAAATAGATAAATATGCTCAAATGTGGGAGCAGTGTTCTCACCAGATCAGCCTAACTATTGCGTCCATATGAACACTTTGTATTGTTCTACATGCCAACTAATTTGGGTTTATTTTTCATTTTATTCAACAGGTTCAAACAGAGGCATCATCCAATCTCTTCTACTTTTTTTCTGGGAGAGAAAGAGACCAAAAATCACAGTGAAAATGCAGATATACACACATATTTTTGCTAGCATATCTAAAGGTTTGCAGACATATCTCCTCCTTCCTTTTCCTTGTCTAGAAGAAAACTTGGTATTTCCTTTATTGTTCAAAACTGTAAACCAAAAGCCATACCTACCATTCCTCATAACTCCCTTTCAGAAGTTAGGACTTCTGCACCAAGCAGTGAAACTACTGCAGAAGGAAGCCAACTAAGCAGACCACTCACAACCCAGTGAAGAACTCCTCATAATCACAGAATCACAGAATATACCGAGTTGGAAGGGACCCACACAGATCATCGAGTCCAACTCGTGGCCCTTCACAGGACCATCCCTGAGAGTCACACCATGTGCCTGAGAGTATTGTCCAAGCGCTTCTTGAACTCTGTCAGGCTTGGTGCTGTGACCACTTCCTGGGGAGCCTGTTCCAGTGCCCAACCATCCTCTGGGTAAAGAACCTTTTTCTAATATCCAGCCTTAACCTCCCCTTAAACAACTCCAGGCCATTCCTTTGGGTCCTGTCCCTGGTCACCACAGAGAAGATATCAGTGCCTGCCCCTTCTTGTCCCCTCACGAGGAAGTTGTAAAACAGCAATGAGCTCTCCCCTCAGTCTCCTCTTCTCCAGGCTGAGTGGACCAAGTGCCCTCAGTCATTCCTCATACAGCTTCCCCTCAAGACCCTTCACCACCTTCATTGCCCTCCTTCGGACACTCTCCCATAGCTTAATATATTTTTATATCGTGGTGTCCAAAACTGCACACAATATTCTGCACCAGTGCAGAGCAGAGCAGGACAATCCCCTCCCTTGATGGGCTGGCAACATTTTGCGTGATGCCTCCCAGGACACCGTTGGCCCTCCTGGCTGCCAGGGCACACATATTCATATTCATATTCAACTTGCCATTGACCAGGACCCCCAGGTCCCTTTCCACAGCACTGCTTTCCAGCATCTCATTCCCCCTTCTGTAAGTACATTTTGGGTTGTCCCATGTCAGGTGTAGAATCCAGCACTTTCCCTTGTTGAACTTCATATGGTTGGTGATTGCCCATCCATTCCAACGTGCCTAAATCCCTCTTTTAACCTGCCGTTTTGCATGTACTAGCCAAGGTTCATCCAAGGTGAACAAAACTGGTTTGCTGGCTCCATTAAACAGGCAAAACTTTGGAACCACTCAGGAAGAACCTGTATGTAGTGCATCATCTAGAATTGTAGTGCTTTATTTTGTCCTTTTAACATAGTTTCTGCCTATTTATTTATTTATTTCTAAATCAAGAACATATTCTTTTGCTTGGATGAAAATAATTTCCTTCTGTAGTCTATAAAGGTACACACGTGTTTCTGATAAATTAGGGGATCTTCCTCTTTTCCTGAAGTAAGAAATGTGAAGACAAATGTTGATAAACAGGGTCAAGATTAGAAAACTCAGGGGCTGGACTGAGCCATCAAATTTAGAAAATGAATTGGGCAATGTCAGACACCAGGATGAAGGAAGAATTTTTTCATCACAGCATCAGCTAGCACCCTCTGGTAAATGGCATGCAGCACGGGAAGAGCTCAGGTAAATGTCTCATCACCATGTTCTGTATCTGGATTTTAAATCAGTTGTAAGTTATAAAACTGCTTGCAGAATTTCACGTTACTGACCTTCTCCAAAGACTTCCTCCTGATGTCTCCTAGCTCCTTAATGTCTAGCTCCTTTTGTCTACTGGTTGGATAAGTTTCCTCCAAGTTCAGAAAGCCCTACTATTAATGTAGATGTCAAAAATGTTGGGTTTTTTGAGTAGAAGCAGTTAGGATTTACACAGTTATGCTCCTCCACCTTGCAGATCTGGGTTAGAAAAACACAGATAAATGAAAAGGGATGTAACAGATACACGGATGACTTGCTTATTTTCATTGGCCAAGTAGCATCACATGGAAAAAATAAAAGGGTTTTAAAAACAAGTTAAGATTTAAAACACAGCTGGACAGCTATAGACACATAGTTTAAAAGCATAAATTATCTCTGAGCTCTAATGCTTACTGTCAGAATGTGAAAAGGTAACCACATGCAAAACAGTATAGTCTGGTCTAACACGAAAGATTGAATTAATGAGCATAGTCGCTAATTTCAGCTGTATTTCCATAATTCAGAGTGAGATTTATGGTATTTGCACATCAGAGGCCTGCAGGACAAGACCAATGACTCTGACAGATGGCTTTCACAATACAGCTTTGTACATGCTCTGCTTCAAAAAAAGGAAAGGTACAAGCAGAGATGGCAGGCTAATTCCTTCCATATACAAACCTTCCATGCAACAATTATATAATGTAATAATCTTATAATATTCCCTTAAACATTAGATTTCCCTGTGTAAATAACTTGAAATAATATACATAAACTAAGCATCCAACTTCAGCTTCTTAAGAAGACCTGGATATATGGATGTAATGAGGTACAGGTAATTTCTAGATGGAAAACTTGTGATTGGAAAGAACAACAAATAAAGAACTTAAGTCTTGGGTTTTATTCAATATAAGGAAGTTACAAATATATTGGATTTATACATCAGGGCAATATAAACCCAGATTTTTGTAAATCTCTTCATTATATTTAACTGTTTTTCATGTAAATTTTCTCCTTTTGAAAGGCAGGAGTTTATTAGCCTTTTTAAAACATATTGAGAACAGGGAATCTCATCATCATTCACGTCTATTAGCTGAAATTTTATCAAGTAACATTTTGCCTATTTTAAAATATTTTCTCCCTACATTGGTAAAGCAATTAATCTAGATTAGTGTAAATTGACTGCCTGGTTAATTAGCTCAAGAATGCATGGGAAAATCCTTCAGGTTAATATCTAGTTGCTCAGCTGTGTTTTTGAGAATGTGGAAAACAATATTCTCTAGGATGCAAAACCTCTTCAGCAAGCTAAGCAAGTTTTACCAGTAATTATGTTATTAATCTTCAGTGTGACTTCAGTGATTTCGGGAATTCTACAAGTGTCAAAAAGTATAATTATACATTATGCATTAGCCTCTTTAATGTTGTAAAATACTGAAGTAGAAACAAAGACCTTGCTCAGCAGAAGGAAAACTCAGTGCATGCAGGGTACCAACATAATATTTACTCTCTAGATATCCAGAGGTAGAAGAGATGGTTTAACATGACAACTACCTTCATGGTCTTATAACTCAAATGTATTCAACATGCAGTCAGTCCATTAGGAGTAATATACCAAAAAGAGTGACAAATTAATATGAGAGTTTTATATTTTAAAAGCAAAGTCAGTGAAAGTGCATGAAATCCATCAAGCTCTTTGTTACCATTACCAATTTTCAAGGAAATTGCTGTTCCAATAGACAGCTGTATATAATTCTAAAATTATTCTAACCCCATTTTCTATCTGTTCTCAGTTATTAACTCTGCAGAGACAGACAAGTTACTATTTATTTTCCTTGTCTAATTTTTGGGTGGAAAACTGTCTCCTTCTGTGTATTAGTGCTTCTTGGCCTGCACTAAAATATTAGAAGGCATTTAATGCCCTGAAGAATAAGAGTGTGAATGTGAAGAATGAGGGATACTAAAAGTTTCCAAACCCACGACATTTGCATTTTCTTTCACACAGCACGAATTTGAGCCAGCAGTAGCCTATGTACGACTGTATTGTAATGAAGGTGAGAATTCTTGGATATGCACTGAGACTAATGGCATCTACAATGAAAATTAATGAATTTTCACATTAGTTAGAAAAAAAAAGCAAAATTATTTTAGGTAATATAAGAAACATATTTTATCTACACGTTGTCATTTTCTAGCTTTCAAAATAAGCTTGTGCTTCAGCATATGAAAATGCAGATAGGCAAAGCATCAAGTGCATAACCTTCACCCTCCCATGACACATTCACAAGTCTGAATAATGAAAACACAAAGCAAATCTGGAAATTCATCAGCTCTGCATGTGGCAGACCACGTGCTGTATTTCACACAGCTAGAACAAGAATACAAAAGGTGTCAGAAAACAGGGCCAAATTTGCCCAAGGGTAGAATCTCAACTGATTGGATAAATCCCACCCCCAAAATAATCAACACTTCTGTAAAAGGAAACAACCTGAAGACAGAGTTCTCACAAGCACGTGGCAATTTCTTTAACATTCCAGGGAATACATGGATAAACACTTTCTTCCCAAGAAACTTGATATAGACTATATGTACAAAAATAAACACTCCCCCCCAAAAAAAACCCAAAAACAAACAACAAACCAGTGGTTCCATAAAATATTTTCCAGGGCTCATCACCTGGGTTTTATTATTTTTTCAGAATATAAGTGCTGAATTTTTCTTGCAATTTTACCTGGACATAGTGTTTTGGGAGATGATATCAAATGAAGTCACACCGTGAAGTTCAGACCTACAGGTAAGCTGGCAGTGCTGCCAAGTTACACACAGTGCTCTGCAAAGCTTAATTTCTAAATTCAACTCACTGAAGGCTGAATATACACTGTGAGGATACGCTCACTATCTATTCAATTTACAGATATTAAACTCCTGATCTTGCAAGTCACTGAATGTCTCTGGTTCCCACTGAAATGGAATACAATCTTACAAGCAGGGCATCTTGCATTACCGTTATTTGACTCTTTCCACCTTGGGAGAAAATTTCATGATAATTTAATGCATGTTAAGACACAGTTAACTTTTAAACAGCAAATCTTTGCATGGGTATATTCTCTCTTGGAAAAGTTTACAAAGGGCAGCAACCTGAAAATGACTTCGAGTGACAGGTCTCCTCTGCTAAAATGCAATCAGGATAAAGCCAGACAACTTCATAAGGGGTGGAGTCCTTGAACTGGAAAGAAAAAATTCCCCATGCTCATATTTTCATGATCAACCTGAAGTTTGAGCATGATGACAATACACCACCTTACAGTGAGTTATTGTTAACAAACTACTTATCAGTGATGGTTTAATAGCACTACTATTTTCTAATGACTCTAGTTTCCCCGATTGCTGAAATAATGGTGTCTTTATGCACTAGATTCTGAGCCAAGTAGATCTCTGGTGTGATTTGGATGCAAGGCAACAGATTACAGACATTTCCCTATCTCTTCAAAATATCTCTAGAAGGAAAAATTAAATAAATTTTTCACTCCAAAAGAAATTGTGCTATATTCTCAAAACAAGAATGCAGTCTTGCAAGGAGATTGCTGTCTCTTTCATTCATGCCCAAAGGATATATTAAGAACATGGGAAAGCCTCTGCTGAGCTGCACTGCCAGCATTAATTGCTTTTTCATAAAGAAATATCAAAGAAGAAAGTAGGGACCAATGGAGCGCGTGATTCACAGAAAATTTCTTGCCAGGAAAAGTACTTCAAAGAAAGTCAGGGGCGTTATACAAGTTGGGATAGAGAGGGAAACCTTTCACACTGCCTTCCACATCACCTCCTTTAGTGTATTGCACTCACCATGGGCACATTGACCAGTGATATAAAACACTTCTAGTTTCCAATATCTGGAGATCTTCACATTAATAAAGCCCTGTAAAAAGTTTCCTCAGGATGGTAATCATTCTAAAACATAAAATGGAAATGTTATAAATGTCTCTCAGTATTTGTAAGATCCTGTGTATTGTATTTGTAAGTGTCCCGTTGCCCTGTTTGATTTATGATTAATTTTAATGCGTTTCTAAAGAGAAGCAATATTTTTCTAGGTTCACTTAGAAAATACTATCAGAGTAACAAAATCTTACAACCCTATTGTTAATATTTTATTTTTCCCACAGTTATCTTGCTTATATTTCTGTATCTTGGAAAGCAATTTTTTCCTGTCCTCTTCTACCTGCAAAAGAGTCTAACTTGACCGTAACCATTTTCTGCTCTTGGAATAGACTGTATTATTGCTCAACCTGAAGGCATCTTTTAACAAATAAATTTTGAAGCAATCTGTTTTAGCCTTTTACTTTAAAAAGAAGTGCATGGAATGTAATCATACTAGTCATTCAAGAAATTAAAAGAAAATAATTATCCCAATTCAAAAGTAATGGAGCCCTTTGAAAACAAATATAGTTTATTACCAAGTGCAAGAGCCTCTAGTATTGGCTCATTAAATAGAAGCCTGGCTTCAAGTAATATCCGGATTAGACAGAAATAATAATATATTGTAGACAGAAATTTTACACATTCACTAAAACCATCTCTAAGTATGTTTGCAACAGTGTAATCTAGAAATTCTGCAAGCTGAGATATCACATTTTTAATGTGCAATTCACTGAGATTAGAAGATCTTTTGCTGCCTTTGGCCCTGCCTGTCTCCTGTTCATCTCCCTGCACCCAGCTATGATACAAACAGGGGCAGAGGTACAACTGCAATCAGGGCTTTTTTTTGGTTTTCACCCCTGCATGCAGGCAGAGAAGGGATTAATACCATCCATGACTATTCAGGCACATACAAGAGACAACATATTTTCCCTTCCCTCTGGTATCAGCCATAGATGATTACCAGAAGCAATACAGCTATGAGGTACTAAGACCACTGAGGCAGTCTTACATTCAGAATACTCTTGGACCTAAAGATCCTGTGTCCAGCTGCTGAGACAGACAAGGCGTGTGGGTTGCGCAGACATCTGTAATGCTGGTATGCTGCAGCATTTTAACATCCTGTTTATCCTGGCCCTAATTTTAGCTCATTGCTGGGTAATGATGCAAGACACTATCTGATGAAACAGGAACTTTGAACATGCAACCAAATTTCCAGGCAAATCAGGTTTTTCATTTTCTCCTTGCAGCTCAAGAGTCCCTTCTGCTCATACCTGGTAATTGCATACCACAAGATGAAGAACACAAGATGGCATAGACAGATGACCTTCTACCACAGTCTTTACTCCAGGATCTCCCAGCAAGTTCCTATTTTCTATTGCCAACACAACCCCGAATTATAGAGGACCTTGACTTCTTCAGGTCATATATCAAAGTAACTAATATCGCATTTTTAAGGTATAGATCTGTCTTTATAGTACATTTTTACTGACCGAAAAAGCTGAGCAGAAAGAGGAGCAGAGCTGGAGAAACTGATGGAATTCATGACTACAGGGGTAGAACTCAGTTTCCTTTTGAGCAAGTCAGAAAGAAGACATTTCTCTCTTGCTTCCTCTCCTCTTTTCTCACACAGCAAAATAACTTACTTGCAGAATGCAAGTATCACTTCTCTATGCATAAAAATAAAGGTGGTTTGAGGAGTCAAAGGCTACAACACAACCATACTTAACACAGGAAAGAAAGATACTAACAGATTCCCTGAGCTGCAGGGGGTGAGAGGAGCATAACTGCCATTGGCACTGTAAGGTCTGCAGGCAGCTGCTGGCAGGCAACAGCCAGGAAGCAACGGGACCCAGCACTTCAGATGCTTCTACTGGTCAAGACCCAGCCTGTTAGGACTGCTAGCAATTCTTGCAGCCCTGGGACAATTGTGGTTCAGGGAGAAGGTGCCGGGCAATCCCTCGAGCCCTGTTCTGACATGGTGAGTACTAACTGCAACACCAGCACCAGGTCACAAATCAGAGCATCACATTGTACAGGCTTTATGTTCTCTGGGCTGCCTATTATTTTGACTATTAATATAGAATTTTTCTATTCAGTCTCTCAGAGAAATGTTTGAGACAGAACAAAGAAATTTCAAAACAAAGGATTTAATGAAGTCTAAAAAAGAACATGTGGAACTGCATGTCTCAAATGTAAATTTGTACGGCACACCAGGGCTGTGCTCCATATCCATGGTCACAATCACGTGCTTGATACAGGTTTCTTCACACTAAAGATACAGATACACAACCGATTTCTGGATCTTCTGGACCATGCCTGAGTAACCAAAGGTACACTTTCTGGTTATTTCAGTGTTTTATTTTCCTGCTTTTACCCTTTATCATCTCAGCATGCTGTGATCCCAGAAATGACAGTGTAATTGCTGGTATCTAATAGGCTTTTTGGTTTCCACACACAAAGTTTATGATTCTGCCATCAAACCGTAACTTGTACACATATGATTACAACTTTTCAAAGAACAACTCACAGTAGCTGTAGGAGGCAGAAGATAATAGGCAGTCTTATCAAAAATAGCAGTCAATACAGACACTCAACTGGTGGGAAGATAGGCTGCAGACAGAAATCTAGAGCATTGCACACTGAAGGAAATGGCTTGCCTGCACTGGTGGGTTAAACTTACATCTGCTAGGGTGTAAAAAGAATAGAGTATCTCTTTCACTTTTAGGAAGTAATTAAATCAAAGGCATGTAGTCAAATGCAGCTCTGAGAACCATGTGACATATTCCCTTAGACATCTCACTGGTTCACAGGAGAGAATACAATGCCAACTTGAACAAAACAGCTCTTAGACAGCTTTTTATAAAGGATTTTCATACCTAGACTAGTCTAACCCGAGCACTAATTTGCCAGATTAATGCTGCTGCGAACAGCTGCTACTCCTTAAAAATATTCTAAGTGCATCTGACTGAAACCAAAGGGAGACAGCATGACTTTGTCTTTCATCTCAATAGAAGTAGACCATTCTTCAGCAGAAATTCTCCTTCTAAATCAGGCTCTGATGAAAGGCCAATGCCAAAAGCAGGCTCTAGCACTGGTCATGTAACTTTCTGTCCAAGTGCCATTATTTCTGCCAAGTGTAATGAAACAGAGACAAACTCTGCAGCCTGTACTTCCCAGCACATAAAGGAAAAGAATTTGGAAGCACGTGTGTATCTGCACCATGCAGTGACATCTGTCTTAACACTTATGTGTTGTAACACAATAAAACAGAAATAAAATAACATCTGGGACTGCTGCAACAAGAATCCAGCTTTTTGGAAGTATTAAGGACCTTGTTTTACTTTCTATGAGGTCAGCAGTAATTTTCTTATTGACATTAACAGACATACAACTGAAGACAAAAGCTTATTTCAAGCCTCAAAATAGCTGCTGACTGCAGTGGAAGAAAGATGAAATGTTTGAAGAGGTATTTATTGCAATGGTGGGACATTTCCTTGGAGTGATTAACCAGTGTACAATGGACATAAAAGCAGTAAGATAACAATGCTTAAAAAATGATTACATACACAGATGATTCAGTATTTTAGCTATATCTTCTCACTTTTCAAGATCAGAACACGAGGCTGTACTGTTTCTTCAGTTAACCAGAACATTGCCTGACTGGTGTAGTGGACCTGGTAGCAATGACCTTCTAGAGTTTGAAAGCTATAATAGATATATCTATCCCCTTGGATTTTAGCGGGATTCTTTAAATTAAAAAATAGATTCAAATCTGTGTGTAATTTACAGGCACAAATTTGAATCTACAACTGCTGCTCCATTGACAATTTACTATGAAGTGCCATACACTGATTTTGTTAATGAGAATTTTCAATTAATTTAATAAGAGCTGAATTTATC
Organism: Neopelma chrysocephalum; assembly: GCF_003984885.1. NCBI lineage: Eukaryota > Metazoa > Chordata > Aves > Passeriformes > Pipridae > Neopelma > Neopelma chrysocephalum. The sequence continues at coordinate 3,001,777 of NW_020897765.1, forward strand.
TTCCATGTGTTGTTCTAACCTAATGAAGCAAATACATTAACTACTTGACAGTCCCAAGACATTATCTACTAAACATCTTTGGAAAGATGAGGAGGAACAGACATTTTGGGAACTAATTTGTCAATGCTTTTGTACTACTTTGGGAAAACTATGTAATCGGTCTTTCTTCAAAGATGTTATACTGAGCTGAATGGAAGATATGTGTGGGGTGGTTGTTTTTAGTTTTGGTTTGGGGTTTTTTCTTAGAAAAAAATAATACTTTCACTTATTTCATGTTTTGAGTCAGGCTTTAATGCTGTTTAAACACCATCAGTAGAACAACCAAACTTTCAATTATCACTTTTTTTTGCTGAGTTGATTTAGTACATGATTGTTAAGCCTTGCCCAAACAGCATTTTATTCAGCAGATTCACAGAATTTCACTTTAAAGGAAATGTGAACCTGCCAGGTTTTGCTTTATTCTACTTTTTAAAAACAGGACCCAAAATATGGTGTGAGAGGGAACCTCACATCTAGCAGATTTTCGTCTCTTGACACTTTTGCCTTTTTTGACTATTTTGAATTGTTTACTCCAAATTTCAGTGGAGGGGCATTTCTAGTTTGACAGCATTAGAAATTAAAGTACTCTTTATTTAAGGGAGGAGCAGCAGAAAAGCAGGTTAACCTATCAAAATATCTTGAATTAGAGCTCACAGTTTTAGAAGTGGAAGATAATTCAACTTACATCCATTTGATTTTTGGCAACTTAACAGAACAAGCTAAAAAAGGGTGACAATTAGTATCGATTGTAGTGTAAGTTTTGACAAGCCCAATTGAAACAACTGCAGTTATAAAGACCATACATTAAATATAAAACCAATAAACGGACAGTTAATGAAACACCATCACAGCAGCTTATGCTGTCACTGCTCAGATTTAGACAGAATGATTCATATTTGAGAAAGAGAGGTACCATTTTTTTCTACGCTACCCCTCAGTTAATTGAGTATTGTATCTCCCTTGTGAGATACAATTACTGCTCTAAGTACAAATTACTGCTCTAAGTACAGGCACTTACTCTCTCTCCAAGCCTAACCTTTCACACTCCCAGAAGATATGCAATGCCACTGCAGTCAGACATGCAGATGTCTTTGAGCTCAGGCTGAAGTCACTGCCAGCTGTAGTAGCTCTTTGAACATTACAGAGAAGTTAGAATCCTCCATGAAGCCTTGTACATTATTAAATGTTTGTCATAATGGTGTTTTTATTGCAGTTGACTAGTACTCAGATTTTTCCTAGGACTGCAATGTTTGTTACAATCTGCCTTTGAGAAACTTAATTCTAAGTCTGCTACCTTAAACTACACGACTGTGGAATACATGCCCTAAATGCACAGAAACCAGGATTCACAGATTCAGTTGCAATAGCCTGAAATGATGTGCTCACAATCAGTTTGCTCTTCTGACATTTGTTTATAAGTGTTATCACTATCTATTACAAAAATGGTTCAATTGCAGTGAAATTTAAGCAAACATCTGTCTCTTAATGTACCATGTTTTTCTGTACTGCCTTTTGGAAGTCACACGTCCTACCACTAAAGCTGTCTGGAACACTGTTCTCCATCTTGACAAATAATCTTTTGGACTTAGCAATATTTAATTTATTATTCCAGCTTTACAACAGAAACATGAAACGACACACTCTCAAGGGATTACAGCTGTTATCAACACAAACACTGCATTTTCTCTACAGTATGGGCTGCTGTAAACACCTTCCTTTAGACTACAGTTACATCAACAAGCAATATCAACATATAGTATATATGTTAACATAATTTAAAAAACCCCAACCATTGAGAAGTTTATAAGCATTAAACTTTTCATGATGCTGATTCCGTATAAAATATCATGTCAGACTGATTTTATTTTTTGTCTTTAAGGATCTTAGTAAGAAATTTGCCAAGTGAGGTACACATCAAATGAGGCAGATCACTGGCTCAATTTTCAGTGCTCAATTCCAGCTGATCAAAATAAAAGGCTTAAAAAAATGCTTCTGAAAGTCCCAGTATGCCTGCTTGCTTCCTCTGACACATCTGCCTTTGAAAATATGATCCTTAGTGATTTCTTGAGTATCTGAAACTTTTCCTCAGGCACGGGCTTGAGGAACTCAGTCAGGATGCTCCACATTCATTTCTCCTATAACTTAACCAGAATACACATAGAATATGTAAAAGAATATAGGATGAAAATCTGCTTAATCCCAACACCTCACCCACACATGCTATGATAAAGTCCATTTTTTCAGCATGCCTTCCCATATATTTTTGTGTGCCTCTGTCTATGTGTGTGTGTGGCACAACACTTTCTCCTGAAGACTATGAGAAAGAAAGAGAAAATGAATAATTTGTATGATACATTATAGCTATATTAATCAACACGTTTCTGAAAGGCACTTGGATGCCATAAAAAGAGGCACAGAATAGGAAGAGAAGGGTGGATTTAAAGTGTACATGAGATCATAGCATAAATAAAGGAGAGTTTAGCCTTCAAGTAAACCTGTGGTAATTTTGATAGATCAGCAACCTCTTACAGAAAACATCTCAAGACTAATATATCCAGTTGAGTGCATAAAAAAAATTAAGACGACCCAAAGGTATAATTCCGTCTCTTTATTTTGTTCACTCTATGTATCAAACTTAATACCTCCATAATTCACAAGCTCCTTCATAAATTGATCATATTGGTAGTCACACAGTAGCTTGGTCTTACTAACCTAGCAGAAAGATATCCAAGAACATCTTATATATTTCTCCTAAACTCTGACTTAGATGTATTCATAAGTAGTATGTATGTATTTGTTCTTGTGCCAGTATTATTCTATAGTTTAAATGGCTCTTCTCCTCTGTGTTATTTACCCTGCTAATCATGCATGAAATCAACCAGCTCAGCTTCCATTTTTGAAGGCTAAACAAGCCAAGACCTCTTAGTCTTTTTTCTTTTTGACAGCTCTGTATTTAATTTTGCTCTTCCTTCAGTGCCTATTCCAGTTTTAGTTAATCCCTCCAGAAGATGGAAGACCAAAGCTCCATGCAGCACTGCAGGAAAGAAAAAGTCTTACCTATTCTCTGCACAATGTAATTAGTTTTCATTCACCTGAAGTGCCCCAAATACCACATTTTACAATCATAGCACCATTGGATCATATTTATTTCTGTGACCCTGCTGTGACTCCTTCATGAACTATGGCAGATTAACTGGAGCCGAAACCTAATATATCCTAATAGGTTTCTGTTCTGAGCTTTCTGGTTTATTCAGAAACCAAACTGGACTTTGTATCCCAACGAGATGGCACTGCCATGTTTTCAAGTTAAGTCAAGTAAGAAAAAAGTCAAACAAGTGACTATCATACATAATAGATTTTTCCAAGGAACCCATATGTCAGGCTCAGAAAGCTCTGGAACTTACTGACTTTTTTGTTCAGAATAGGTAAGGAAAACCACATCTCTGTTTAAATGCCATAACACACTGTGGTGAACAGCGGTCTTATAAAGGCTCTAGATGCAAGCTACCATCATTTCTCAGGCTTTCCATTTCATTTGCTTAAGACTATCTTAATTTTTCAGATGTTCAAATAATCAATCATAGATAACCCCAATTTCAGATCACAAGAAATTAAAAGCTTGAATTTTACCTCACAGACCTAGCCCTTTGAGCAATCCATCTGGCTAATTAGAATTAAATTTGCTTTTAATTTACCTGTACTAAAATGAGACAGGACATATCAGAATGTATTACAACTCTCAGTACTATCAGCCAGCATTGTTCAATCCCAAAAGAACTGAAGGCTTTAAAATGGAAGGACTATTCAAAGAGATTATACACTATATTCCTACATGTTAAATAATTCATCAGAATTAATTCTACATATATTAACAGCTTTTCTCTCCTTCGCACAAGTCCCAAGGATTGGTTTATAAGAATATGAAGTGATTCAGACATCCCTACCATATTTTTCAGGTTTTTTCTTTTTTTTAAACATCACCCTCAGAATGACTGTAAAAAATGGACAAAATAAAAAAAAACAAACTGTGAAAAGGATAATAGCAAGTGAGCAAGTGAAAGGGCCTCATGTTGGACAAATACTGATTTCTTGGATGTCTGAAGTCTATCTTTTAAAAGAAAAGGTCACAAATCGTTTTTATTGCTGTCTTCCCCTCCAAGAAAACAAGCTATCAACATAACTCACTCTACAAGCATAGTTTAATACACTTAAAAGAGCAAAGCACTACATTTCTCAGATGACTGGCACTAAGCCAAAGCAAAGAAAACACAAATTGTTCTTCCAGTGTTCAAAAGCACTATTAGATTAGCAGGGCTGACACAGGAAACTGGCCATGCTGACAGGTTTGTCTTACCTAATGTATCCTAAAGAAAGTGTGGTGTTCTTACTCTTTGATGATTGCTGACCACTGTGCTTAAGCTATTAAACTAAGCTAAAAACCATTTGGGACACTGAAGATTTTTAATATTCATGAAGAGGCTTTTTACACGTTGAACAGCTGAAATCAAGAACTCAAGTGATGGGTTCTTCTAGTAAGTGTTGCCTTTTTTTGTCCTGTCTCGAGACTGACTAAATACTGTCCATATCTTTCAAGAGATGATCAGTATGATCCTTTGGCAGTTTACTCACATGGAAGTAGCAACACACCTTGTTCACTATGTCACAATTTTAATTTAGATCCCTTCCCTCTCTCCCTACCACCTATCTCAGCTGGCAGGCTTGGACTCTTTTGCCTTGCTCTGAGGCAAGATCCACTATGATCTGGCTCTTCTTGGCTTGGATCAGGAAAAATTCCTGTTCAGTACTCTAGAAAAGAAGACCCCTCAGGTACTCCACTTAAAGAAAACCTCTTCTCTCTGGAACACAAATATTTTTAAAGATACTGAAAGTGTTTCAACAAAATAATGTATTAGTTATTTGCTCAATGAGGATTAAAATTGTAATTGGCCTGTGCAGCTTGGTTCAGAATCTCAGAAATATTTAGAATATTCAGTACTTAGTATCACTAACTCCCACTGAAACAAGGAATGCATTTAATAATTCAGGCTGTAAGTTCTTATTTAAATATTGTCCCTTCGTTGCAAGCTGAGGTAAAATCAGAGTCAAAGAAGCATAACCCTGCTGCAACAGCTTTTCAGCAATTTGTCAGAAAAACATTTCTAGAAGTTTTGGCTGATGCTCTTTTCTCCTGGGTTGAGAGACACTTTTAAGCTTTCTCTGTCTTTCAGTCCTAAGCCTTATGATCTTGTTAGCTCACCTGGATGGAGGTTGACATTTCCCTGTTATTAGCACTCCCTCTACTCTCAAAGGGCCTCACTTTTCTCTTGGAGACATTTCACGTTTGAAACTGTTCTATGCTTTCCTGCTTTCTTTCTAACAGCTTTGTCTGCAGCTCCAACTGGTCCTGCCAAATAACATCAAGCAGATAAAGTAATACTAAATAGCAGTGATACTACAACAGAAAAAAAAGATATTTCTTTTATTTAATTCACTTTGCTTAAAAGTAAAGGTGAACACTGTCTTCTCTGAGAGTGCAGCTGAGAATGATGGCAGTGTATCAAATATAAGAGCAGAAGAATATATCAAAAGGAAAGTCCCCATTTTAATATAAAATTAGGATAGAAACACTTATTTTGTATTCTTGACAGTGTTGATCTCACTGTCCTGTCGCTTCACTCACTGAGAGTCCATGTGTCTATGCTGATTATGCCATTTCTGACTTGCTACATACAAATATAACCAATTTATGAATTTTTCTTTTTGATAAATTTAATTAAATCTAATAAAAAGCATCATTGAAAATAATGACTCTTTGTTGCTGGCATTGAACTGCAGATCCAGGACATATGTACATACATATGATTGAATCATGGAAACACAGATACGCACAGAGGTACCCTTCCTCTTTCAGAGAAGGACTTGGTATGGCTGTGATTTGAATTCATTCATTCTCAAATATAAACACCTAACTGGTCTCATCCTCCAGCAAAGCCTCTGACCATGGCAGATGGATAGACAGATGCCAACCTTTGTCATTTATTTAGCATAACTCCTACAATGTTTTCTTTTCATCCACCTTCCTCCCTCTTTTGCAGCCTATTCTTTATTTTCTGTTTCTTTTCTTTCACTCCTTGTCATCTATTCTCCCTTCTCACTATTTTTTTTAGTGTTTGTAAACCTCTGCTTCATTTTACACACCAAGGAACAAAAGTGCTTCTTGGCATGGGGTCCTCCTGATGCCTTCAACAAGCCACACTGGAAACTTTTTTGGAACTTAAACCTGAGTGTTCCTGGTGGAAAAAACCCAAGAAGCTAAAAAAAAAGAATTACTGATCTTTCTTCTTCTGTAACTTTTTCACAAAAATAAGAAAGATTTTTTGTGTCCAGCTGGAATAAATAGCCCCTCCTAAAGGCCAGTACAGGTGTAAGGTGTGACAATTATGAGGCATTTAAGACAAAATGAGGCAATGGATTAACGTGAAAAAAACCTGCATAGGATTAAGCAACTTAATCTCCAGGCTCTTCTCAACTCTGAAGCAGTTTATATATTAATAAAGGCAAGAAATTGCCTTAAAAGATCTCTCCTAATTTCAAAACTTATTCTCATTTTAGGAAGGGCCATTGCAATTTTTATTTCTCAGATATTAGTTATACAGCAGATATGCTCACATGCACACACAGGCGCACACCCACTGCAAAGTACCTCAGGCTGTAGAGAGGTGATGAACCTCCCACCCTCAACAACCTTCTACATGAGAACATACTCTCTTTACACCCTAGGTGAAGTTTTAGCAAGCTTTTATTAGCTGTAAAGTATGTAAAGTCAAATAATGAACATTAAGAAAAATACTAAAAAGAATAAATAAGAGTAATTATTACAGAAGGTCCTGGAAACGTCTCTATCTATTTCCGTCCCCCCACAACCCCAACAGTGTAAAAAATGTGTGTGGGGAAAAAGAAACCATTACTGTCAGCAAAAACCACTCCATGATCAAAGACTAAAGATGTGCTCATCATTATGCCCTTAAAAACAAAATCTTTTTTCTCCTAATAAGACTTAAAAATCTGTAACAGTGCATGAGTGGAATATACTCAAAAATTCAAGCCTGCTTTCTTTGTGCTAAAAAAATGCAGACCAGTGATGTTAAAACATTTGCAATGTATGGTTGATCCAATATTTATCCATATTTATCCATTGCATACTTAGAATGGAAATATTAAGTATCCCAATTTCGTTTTACAAGGAGTATAAACCACGGCACAGATCTTATTAAATGTCATACAATTTCTCTGATCAAATACGGATAAGCAACACTTTCTGATTTTGCAGTACATATTGTTGATCCATATCACTCTAAAAACATTTGATTTGAGGAGTAAGCAACAAGGCAGCAAGATTTTCTGAACTAAGAAAATCAAAACTAACTTTATCAAAATTTGTCACTGTCAGCTACTCACCACAGCTACATTAGCTACTTAGGAGCCCAACATGTGAAAGGTCCTCCTCCATACCACCAAGAATTCACACTCCTCAAGTGTAAGCACAGCCCTAGGATTTGCTGAACTTATTAAATTACTTTGTTCATGGAGTGTAGCCTTGGTGTAAACCTTTGTAGCACGATAAAGATAACATTGAACTTGACTTGTGACAGAGAATTGTAAAAAACCTCAGTGAATCTTGCTGTCAATGACAGCTTCAGCAGTACAGTGTAACATTAATATAATAACATTCGATTGTAATCCTCAAGTCATTTAAGTATGGGTGGGTAACAAGGCTTGTTTTGAGAGAAAATCCTGTTTTTTTCTGCCATCATGAAATAAATACCTGGTTAAAATAAATATCTGTAAAATAATCAACAAAATATAAGAAGAAAAATAAACTATTAAAAATACTTCTGTATTCTCTGAAGAGTTTGGTAAAAAATATTTTATATAACAGATGTTTCTTAGATTTCAACCATGTAGAAGGGGAGAAGATGAGAAAGGGAGAAGGGAAGAGAGAGAGAGGGTGGGAGGGAGATAAAAAGGGAGAAGTAGACAGGCAGGGAGAGAGAATGTTTGCATCTAGATCAGCTCTGAAAGTAAAATGTTTTCATACTAATTTTTGAAATAGGAGGAGTTGGACAGGGAATCCTTTCCTTGATGTTTCCAGGATAAACTAATTTAGTTAAATGAAGGAAATGAGGAAATGTAAGTATAGGTCTCACTAGCAAAAGGTTTCTTATTACTATGTTAGACAATGTTAAAATAGAATCTCTGTGATCCTACGATATTTAACAAGATTCACAGAGCATCTGTGATTAAATGCAGGTCACATAAAATAACATCTGTAATGCTGCCAATTTCAGTGAGGCTCAAGCATGATACTGATTAAATGGTGGTCACATAAAATAACGTCTGGACTCTAAAAACCATGGAACAGATTTGCATTTCAAAGGCACGTACACAAATACATACGTGTACTTGGACTATAACTGCTGCAGATTAACTAGCAGGAAATTCTTATGTTTCTAACCAGGCTTAGAATGTTGCAAGGTAGGCATAAAAGTGAACAGAAATGTCCACCTTTACTAACACATAGGAGCGGTGACGTAGCTCCTCATGTGCGGGAGTGCTGTGGTAGGATGTGTTGTAGTCTATCCCACAACACTAACGATTACAGATATTTCCACACTTCAACATGTTCTCTAAACATCATACTGGTTTTACTGAGCATTGGAGGGATTTATATGAAAATAAATAAGAAGAATATTTCCCTCCCCTCTCTCTTTCAATCATTCGAAGTGCTGTTACTAAGTAAAAATAAGAAGGACAGAGCACTGCTGCATGACCTGAACTCTCCAAGGGATGGTAAGGCAGGGGAATAACTTCTTCCTGCAGCAAACACAAACCAGAGCTGGGTGTCAAAAACATAGCTCCTTACATCATCTGCTGCTGCTGCCTTTGGAACCAAGAGCTAAGACCCATTCATTCACATAGGTGGACTGAAAACTAAACATTATCAACTTGCGTTACATCTGTTTTCAGAATGGTTGCTCACGATGCATGATAAAAAAATTACAGTTTCAGAAATCAAATCAAAGCAAATCTCCATTACATTAAAAAATATTCCTCTTCAAAGTCCTGACAGCCCAAGCTACTTTTTCTAACCTTTAGAATGCCAGGTGTCACACTAAGATATCAGGAAGTTTGTGAAGTCCTGTTTGTCTTCACTAAAAAACATCCCTTTTGCATCAGTTTAAGAGATAAAGGTGCTTTTGCTTTTTCCTGATAAAGTCATGCTGACATACTGAATGCACACGTCCTGCAGTCTTTCTCAGCCTAATAATGGAAGCGTATAGAGCCAAAACTTAGCTGATGCTTTTCATTTACTTTTTACTTATACAGTAAATCATGACGGCTCTTCTGAATTCTTATTTTTCTTCTCCTGACCTACTTTTTGAACATGAGGTTTTGGGAATACTGTTACACGTTTGCCTACCACATGTCTGGACCTCTGATAAACTGATCTTCTCTCTCTTCTACACTTGCATAGCTGCTCCTTTCAGAGGAATAATAAACTGCCAACATGAAAAGGCTAAATTTAAATATTTCAGTACAATGCCACAAGTGAGTGCATTTGTTGAATGCTTCTTTAAAGACTCGACATTATCAGTAGATTAATTTTTAGTTCCAAGTTTAGCAGGTTTGCTAGGCGTACTAGCAAGCATATTGACAATATGTACAGTTCTGTCAGCTGTCATTGATTTAGTCCTTTGACCTTTTCCAGTGGTAAATCTTACAAAATGTACTACATTACTGAATTTATTTGAATCAGAAATAGCGTACAAACAACCTGCCAATTAATCTGGCTTCCAGTTCTAGCATGAACTTAAATTTCCACAGCCATTTTGCACTGGCACTTTTGGTACTGAAATGGTAGATGTTAAATATAAATAAATAAATAAATATCTCTCTTTCCCTGTTAACAAGCTGAGAAGTCAAAGAAGTGGTTTTATAAAAGCAAAGATACTCTACTTCTTTACTTTCATCTTTCCTTAAGCTCTGCCTAGTTCACAGAGCAGCTTCTGAAGGAACTAAGCAAAATATTTCAGTGACTCACTTCAGTCACTCAGAGAAAAAAGACTTCAACGATCCCATTACTGACATAAAACTCGTAGACGAAGCGGTTAATATATGTGCTACATCTTTAAGGAAAATATGATACTATAAATTAATAGTAAAATCAAGACTAGCTAACAATTAAAGTAGAAACCTTATGCTGCAATGTCTACTCTCTGCAAAGATGTGAGCAGGTGTTTTGTTTTGCACATAAAATAGACTCATTAAAATTAATGGGACAATTCACTGTACGTAAGAGTGCACAGAACTAAATCAAAATGATTGGAATCACCAAATTTAATCAGGACTTAAATGAGTCAGCAGAGGAGCTTCACTTAAATCTTCAAGTTTAATCTTGTTTTTCATTTTGTAAGGTTTTTTCTTTAAAGAAAAGAAGAGCCTTTATGGCTGGTAATTTTTCCTCTCTTACTGCAACCAGGGAACATTAGACCAAATATACCTATAAACAGCGGCCAGCATAACTGTGTCACTTAGTAAAATTTATTCAAATCTTTAATTTTTACTTTTTATTAAGTATGAAAATAGTGAATGGAGTATTTCTTACTGACAAGTTAATGGTTATTCTTTATCTGGGTCTATGCATACAAACAGAAGATTGTATTTCAGTTTAAGCTAAACAGAAAAGAAAATATTAAACTAATTTAGTAAGGGAGTAATCTCACTTCACCCATATGAAGTTAAGCACCCAGTCTCGGCAGGCAACACAGGTTCTGTTTGCACTCAGTGGAGATAAGAGGCAAATTCAGCATGTGATTCCTCTTTTTAATGATGAGGTGATTTCTCTTCTGTAATGGCTAACTTCTCCCTCTGACTAAAATGGGAAGACAAGCTTTTTGCTTGGAATTCAACAACTAATGTTAGGTGGAACGTTTCTCACTCATATTATTTAAGCTAAACACTTAAATGCACTAGAGAGGTGAAAAAAAATCTACCTAAATTTAAAGTATTAAATAAATAAAATTATTTCAAATACAAAGGATGTACTATCTTTATTTTGCAATTTAAATACATTGACTTTGGTTAGCCCAGTCTTAAAAATTTTAGAACTGGTAAGCAGTACTTCTCTTGTATTTTAATCATGAACTGTAAATTAAAAATATGACCAACTTTCAGGCTTTTCCAATTTCAGACCATTTCTTAATTTTTAGGGAAAAAAATCACTAAATAGACCTCACTGAATAAACTGAAATAAAATACCTGCAGTGAAGATTAGAATATTTCTACCAGAAGCTTATTTTGCACTTCATCAAACTTATGTTTCAGGTGGTCCATGTTTTAGCTGGCCAACGATTTCCAGTGGTTCATCCAGATATCTTTCTAAAAAACTTCTACCTAAAACACAGTATACTTAAAAGTGTTTTTTGTTGCTGCCTTTTTTTTTTTATTTTGTGCTGGGACTTGGCTCTAGGCAAAACAAATGTTCAGAAAGTGCTTGTGCACAGGACCATAGCAGCTTATTATAATTTTATGGTTAGTCATTACAAGAATGTAAGCCAGAGTTAAAAAAAGCATTTTGCAACCTCCACTATAACACATATTCATTCAAATTTTTAAATTTCTTGGGGATAAAAGTATTATTTGTCTGAAATATCTATTTCAGAACACTAAAATAAACAATTAAAGTAGTATTTGTTAGTAATTGCTTATTGCATTTCTTATGTCTGATGAAAAAACTATAGGAGTAGAAAAAACAAAACAAAAAGAGATTGAGCATTCTGCCTGCTGGTGCTTCTATTAAGTAGAAAATCACATATTCCCTGCCCCTAAGGTGTTCTGCTAACAATGTGCTCTTTGGATGCTTGCTCTTTTCACAGCAAATTTACAGCTAAAAGTAAAACCAGGCTTATTAAAAGCACACACCACCATCACTACCACCACCCAGCTGAAACATCCCTCTCTCTAACTGAGAGAAGGCACACAATCTCCTAGGAAACACTTTTTGTAAGCCCAGTTAATAAAATGAAGATTTATTGGTGAAATATGCAACGTTCTTGGAGACCTTCTTCCCACAGATAAAAAAAAGAGGAACATACCTTTCTTTCTGAAAAAGATGAAAAGAAATGTGATTGGGATAGGGCTGTGATAACATGTTTAGGATAAAGCAATTGATGCACAGTACCTGAAATTGCAAATACTTCATTTGAGAAGCTACTGCAGAAGTTGTTTATTGTCAGCTTTATCTAGAGAACACATGAAGAAGGATTCCTATCATAAAATTAATGTGTCATAGCACCAGCTAAAAAATAACCTCCTTCCTAGCTTTAACATTTTGATCTATCATCCTGTTGTAGACACTATGATAACATTAGGAAATGAAAATATATTGAGAAGCTTAACAACCTTGGATTATCCTTGGTGCCTTTCTCTGAACAATTCCAAGTTCTACTGCACTGTTTCTGGGAGAAAGAGACCATGACAGCACACAGTACTCAATGTAAAACTGCCTTGTGAAATGTTGCAATTGCCCAGTGACATTGTCATGTTTAGTTTTCTATTATTTTCCTAATAAGCCCTACATTTCTAATTCTACAGGACCACTCCTGTAGATGTAACTGAATCTTTCATAGAACTATCCACCATAACCCTTCAGCAGTAATGGTCAGTAGGTCAAGGGTCATTTGTGAAGTTAGCTTTTTTTTCCCTTCATAAGCATCACTTTATAATTATTAGTTCTGAACTTCTAACTACCTAAAATGATGAACATTGCCCGGCCTCTTCCTAGATCCCTGATCCAACACTGTGAAAACCTAAACATCTGATCTTGATGGCATATGCAGGACCCAAGCATTAAACTTCTAGGATACCTAGTTCCCTGTTTTGGAGCCACACATTTTACTTCCCAGTCTGAAACACAAAGACAGGAATAAAACCTCTGTGCTTGATACTCATAAATGAACAAACAAACAAACAAATTTGTAGTGTAATGCAAGAGAAAGTTTCTGAGCAGTTAATTTATACTGTCTAAGCAGTCCTATGTGCTGCTAAGGTTAACATCCGAATGGATTGTCTGCCACATACATCTCAACATGGATACAGCATTTTTATAATACAAAGGTGATGTTTATATAGATGTTCCTTTCCTCTCAAGCTATGTTTCTTTCAGTTTGGGTACTATAAAAAAATCTGTTTTCAGGAATATTACTTTGGGATGTTTCAAGTAATAGCATGGTCCAGAGTGCTTTAAAAAATTTTGATTGAGAAGATTCTAAAACCAGCCACATTTTTGAGGTCCAAATTTTACTAAATTTGAATTTAAAATCTAGAATCACCACTTTGATGCCTGGCAGTAACCTCTGATTTCACTTGCACATCAGTTCAAAAGTATTTTGTTCAAGATTCTATGTAATATTCTTAATTTCTAAGTCTATCCTCAAAAAGACTAGAAATTGCATTTCTGGCACTGATTTGAATACTTTCACACTATTATATAAATGGCGTTAAACTATGAAAACCTATACGATGTCCAAAAATGCTTGTTAGCCAGGTGTATTAAAATCACCATAAAGGTTGTGGGTTTTTTTGTAAAATAAAAAGTAGCAATAATAATAATGCTAGGAAAATATTAACATCTGAATGAATTTTCCTATGTATGGGTTAATGGTGCATGTGAGCTGACACAGGCAAAATGTCTACCCAGAAAATAAATTCTGAGCATGAAGTTTTTTGTCTACAGTTGTGGAACATGACAACTTTAATCTAAGCCAGACAGGTTACCAAAGACAAGGTAGCTCCAGAGGTGTGCTTGGGATCAGTGCATTCTTGGATCACAAAGAATTTGCTGCACTTGCACTTCTGCTGGCAAGGGAGCTAATGAGATTAAATTGAAGTTGTGCATGCCCATGCAAAGGGCAGTCACCATCATCTTCTGTGTGGACATATTCAAAGCCTAATGCAAAAGGTTTTGGTGACGCATAATGTTTGGTGATTCATTTTAGCCACATGTAAACAACATAGCAGGAAGAATTCAAATACAAGAGATAAGTAGAAAATATTTAACACAACGTATGTTAGAAAAATATTGTGGAACTTACCATTTGCAAAGCAATGCAAAATACTCAGAGTAAACATTTATAGATGTTTGAGGCTATTAATCATTGCATAGTTTGCTTCCTCAGGGAACAGAATACATATTAACAAAATTCTTCTATTATTAAATCAGAAGACAGATTCTGAACAGAATGTCCACATCATACGGGACTGTGTTGACAGAGTGCTGAGAACAATGCCCAGCAGGTCAGGCGCTTAGCCTCTTCTGCCATGATGCAAAGCATCATCTATCAAAATATCTAACAAGGTTGCAGTTTTATGAAGAATAGATTTTTGCTTACAATGCAAAGTAAGTGGTAGCAGTGGTATATTGTAAACAACAAACACATTACACAAAAGACAAAAATACAGCTACTTCATGTTAACAGTTAAACAGTGTTCAACACTGCAGATAAACCCACAAATTTTATAAAAATCACTTTACAAATTGAGAAATAAAAAGAAAGAGAACCAATCAACAAACTATTTTTTCTGATAAGATAGTACAAAGCTTGCCTTTTTTTCTTCATAGTCTGAACCATTAAGCTTTCATCAGGAAAGTAAATAATGTTCATATTATATCCCAACTTCAGGATGGGACTGCAGACAAACAAGGCTGGCAACAAACCAAGAAATTATTTTTTCCCAAAATTGGAAAGTGTCAGGAAAGTTGTTCTTAGCAGACTGTTCAATTCCATAACTCTGCCATTGCCCCTTTTTGCAACAGGCTCCTCATCAGGCTGAGGAATCACAGCTTGATTCAGGCATTCACATTACTTTTAACAAGCATTTACATGCAATATACTGTGGTTTCAAACCTGTGCAGTGAACGGGACTGAGTGAGAACAGCAGTCTGTCTATCACTAGACATCCCTCTGCCTCCAGCACTGAACTTGGGAAAAGGGAAAGCAACAGATTTGGTTTCACAATCAACAGTTCTAAAGAAGCCAAAATGAGAGCTCTACCTAAGTAAAGATGCCTTAAATAAAAAAAAAAAATCAAAATAAAATACATCAAGAACATACTGATTTTTGAAATACTATCTTTGCTGATGGATTAATTGTCTAGCTTGCATGCTCTTCACGATAAATACTGACTGAAGTAGCAAGATCATCAGGTCATTTGAAGCCCCTGTATGTATTAATTTATATATTAAAATAACAGAAATATAAAAGATCCCTGTGATTGTAAGGCTTAGAAGAATAAGAATGTAATTTTAAATATTTTATAACTATTCTCTTTCAGATATTTATCTGCTCTTCTATAACATATCCCATTTTTTATTTTCCTTCCTTTCTTTTTCCATTTCTTATTTCACTCTGATATAATTTCTTATCTGTTCTTGCAGTTGCTTTTAGAAATGGAATCTAGAGAAAACTCCTGCTGAAAGATAACAGCTCTGTTTGCAGATTAAATAGTCTATGAGGAGATTTAGCACATGCAGGGGAGCTGATTCTGCTTGATGCTAAGCACCATCAGTCATGTTCTGAGCATCAACAACCACAGCCAGCATCACTTCGCTTAAAAGTGGCAGAGTTTTGCTGGATCTAACCCTTTCAAAGAAGATAGAAGTAAAAGCAAAAAGAAAAATAAAGCCATGGCTTAAATGTGAGTTTACAAGGTCATGCAGTGATAGGATGAGAGGTAATGGCTTTAAACTGAAAGAGGGTACGTTTAGATTAGATATTAAGAAGCAGTTCTTTACTGTGAGGGTGGTGAGGCACTGGAACAGGTTTCCCAGAGAAGTGGATGTCCCTGGAAATGTTCAAAGCCAGGTTGGATGGGTGTGTGAGAAACCCGATCAAGTTGGTGTCCCTGCCATTACAGGGGGGCTAGAAGTAGATGAGCTTCAAGATACCTTGGAACCCAAGACATTCTAGGATTCTGTGAGCAATGGAAAATGTTGTAATTTAGATGTAATGTAATGTAATTGTGATGGGAATTTTGTCTACATCCTAAAGCCAGAATTACCAATGTCATTTTAAATCAAGCATCCGATATTAAATAGTATATGTACTGAAAATCTCACTCTTGTACAGTTGACCTATTCTGCCAGCTTCTAGAGCAGCATAAAAATCTGAAGACAATTTAAGAAAGTTCCTGAAACTTAAAATAAATATATGTCATAATAAAGTGTCAGGCAAACATTAAGGAAAAATTTTGTATGCTCTAGTACTCTTCTCAAAGCCAATTAAATTAATCAGAGAGTATTTATTAAAAAAAAAAGGAAGCTAAAATTTAGAAGAAAAAAACATTGCTGGGTTTTCTTTGATTCAGCCTCCCAAAACATTCCCTGGTCTCTGACAATAACATACAATCTGAAGCAGCATTTCCCTATAGAATATTCTACTTAGACTTACCTAAGACAAAAAAAACAAACAAACCACAAATCACAAAAAACCCACCAAAACCCACAAAACCAAATGCACAAAACAAACCCCCCTACCAAAACGAGAATGGTTTTCTAAGTTTTTGAAAATAGGCATACTGAATTATATGCATTAAATTTGGTTAAAGCTGAACCAGCCCCAAGGAATCACCTTTTCTCTACTTTCTTAGCATTCTGTGAGTATTTGTCCATGTCTAAAGCTAAGATATACAGGTGTTCAGACTTTACAGTGGTGGGAGAGACAAAAACAGTAATAAGTCTCAGTCACTGAAATAAGCACTGCACTGTTTCTAGAGTCTTTATTTCACAGTATTTATCTACTGTCCTGACCACAGAGGAGAAAAAAACCAGATAGAGATTTATTTCGCAACTCAAAGTTACTAGTTATATTTAGTCTGAATTAGGTGCTTCAGCTCCTGCAATGTTGAAAGACAGACAACACACCAGCAGACCCAGAAGTTTACTTGTCCCAGCATTTCACACACCTGCCTTAGACTGGGCTGACTCAAACCTGGTGGTACTTACCTCTCCCCACTGGTTACAAGTTGATCCTGGATAATAAACCAATTAGACTCAGGCTAACCCAGCTCTATAGGCAGCTACAGTTCATGAAATGATTTCCAAAAAAATAAATCAGACCCATACCTAGCAATAAATTTATGCACCCAAGATATACAGACTTGTTGATTTTGACCACTAATCTAGCAAACATCATAAAGGAAAAAAGGAACAAAGGAAATCTCACAGGTATGAGAAGTCCTTGTCTAGTATTTTACTCAGGGGATCATTCTGCCTCTTGCAGTTGCACACATTCTTAAATCAGGCCTTCTTATTTTCACAGGACTACAAGGCATTTACTCAGTAGGAGTGCAGCTTACACAACTATCAAAGTGGAAATTAGTGAAATAACAAATTGGCTCTGCTCAGGAAGATTAAAACCACCTTTTTCTTCCCCCCCCCCCCCAGTATTTATAAAACCACTTTTAAAACCTGAAATCAGATTCTCCTTTGTTTATGTAGTAAAAATGGACACATATCTTTAGCCAGCATACAAGTAAATACAGGATTAGAATATTCTTTTAAGGGTATGCAGAAATGTTCAGAAAGTGATATTTAGTTATCACTATCAACCCTCTTAACCTGCATGTTATGTAAGTCAGGTTTCTGTAAACTCTCTTAGCACAAGATCCAGTGTTACTTTCACATTGAGTCCAACTCCTCCTTCCTGCCCTTCTTGAAAACTGGGACAATGTTCACCAGCTTCCAGTCAGCTGGGACCTCTCCAGATTCCCAAGACCACTCAAAAACCATCGAGAGAGGTTTTGCGATGACATCAGCCATCTCTTTGAGGATTCTTGGATGAACCCCACCAGGCCCCATAGATTTGTAGGGATCCAGCTGGAGCAGCAGATCCTGCACAATTTCAGGATCGACTGGGAGTTTATCATTCTTGCAGTCACGGTCCTCCAGCTCAGGGCACTGAAACCCCCTTGGTCTGTCATCTGTGTTGAAGACAGAGGTAAAGTGTCAAACACCTCTGCCTTGTCTCTGTCCCTGTTTGTGAGGTGACCATCCTCATCCTGCAACAGGCCGATGGTATTTCCATACTGCCTATCACCATCCATGTATTTGAAAAACTCTTTTTCCTGTCCCCCATATTTCTGGCCAGTTTCAACTCCAGTTGAGCTTTGGCTGCACAGATTTTCTCCCTACAGCATCTTTGTATTCTTCCCATGTCACCTGACCTTGTTTCCACTGGGCATTCACCTTCCTTTTTTGACTTATTTTGAAGAGAAGATCCCTGCTCAGCCAAGCCAGCCTTCTGCCTCACCTGCTTGACTTCTGAAAGTTGGGAATTGCTGCTCCTGTCTCCTTAGGAGGTGATGTTTAAAAAGTGATCGGCACTGATGGGCCCCAGCACCTGCAAAAACATTTTCCCAGGGGACCTTACTCACTAATTCCCTGAGCAGTCTGAAGTCTGCTCTCCTCATTCCCAGAGTTGAGGTTTTGCTGGTACTTTTCCTGCTGTGAAAAGATTTTAAACTCAATTGCCTCGTGGTTGCTGTGGCAAGATGGCTGCAAATCTCTACTTTGCTCATGAGATCCACTCTGTTGACAAGCAGTAGATCAAGGAGGGCATCTTTCTGAGTCAGCTCCCTTAGGACCTGTTCTACAAAGTCGTCATCCTGCTTTTTCAGGAATCTTCTGGCCAGGCTATACCAAGTGTGTGATGCTTACAGTTAATTTCTGGAAGTTGAAGTCCCCCACAAGGACAAGGGCAGTTGACTTGGGAGTGTCACTTAGTTCCTCAAAGAATAATTAATCGGTGTCGTTGTCCTGGCTGGGAGGTCTATAGTAGACTGCCACAATGACATCCACATTACTTGTTTGCCCCTTGATTCTTACCCAGAGACTCTCAACTGTGCCATTACTAACTATGAGCTCCATACATCCTAATCCTTCTATTACATACAGTGCCACCCCTCTGCCTCTTCTGCCCTGCCCATCCCTCCAAAGAGCCTGTAACCATCTAACAGGGCACTTCAGCCACAGGACTCTTCCCATCAGGTTTCACTTATGCAAATGATGTCAAATCTAAGAGACTGGGCCAAAGCTTCAAGATTCTCCTTTGTTCCTCATGCTGCCTGCATTGGTGCAGAAACATTTCAGGTGTGGGTACATTGTAGCCAACACCATCTGCAGCAGATTGAGGGATCACATTAGTTCTCATTTCCTCAAGTTTTGGCACATCAACCCATCACTCATCATAGGTGAGCCTAGTTTCGTCCCCTTCCCCATTCCAAGCTAGTTTAAAGCTTTATCAACAGGCCCTGCTAGCTCCTGTGCTAGAACTCGTTTTCCCCTCTGAGATAGGTGCATCCCGCCAGGTGTCAGTAGATCAGGGATTGAGTAGATTATCCCATGGTCAAAAATCCCGAGCAATTTTGGAGTTTTGCATTGATTGGATAGATCTGCCTAATCCTATCATTATTATTCCCTGTTACCAGAAGGATCAATGAAATCACTACCTATTGTTCTGATCCCTCTACCAATCATCACAGGGCCCTGGAGTCTCTTTTGGTTTTTGACTTTGGTTGAACGTGTACAAAAATATACCTTGCTAGGGATCCATCACACCACTAAGACAGTCAGGTGTGCACCCTGAGACGCAGTACAGATGATGCTAAATAGCAACCCTTCTTCCCACCCATCTCTCCTGTCTACCTCTTCCTATTAAGCAAATCAGACACATCTCATTTTCATGAACTCCACAAGCTTAAACTTAGTTTTAAAAACACTGATGTACTACTGTGCTGATTCAGAAAAATCCAGCAGCCTTGGATTCAACAACACAGAAAAAAGAAGCAGGACAGATCACTATGAACACCTGGAAGTGTCCCAGGTTTGACTTTCAGGAGGCAGGCATGTGTACATGTACATGTCTAAACCACTCATGCAGTAAAAGCTATATCATCAAGTTATTAAATTTTTAATGAATACTCATTTCTGAATGCTGCAGTAAAGCTGGTGATTTCAGATACATTAATTGAGAGAGCTTCATGCTGAATACATCCTCTGCTTAAAATGCTGTTAACAATGTCATATGTGCAAATGAATGCAGTCAATCCATCAACAGTGGTTTTTACTGTGTTCTGGGGCAAAGCACAGGCAATCAAACAATACCAAGGGGAGAAGTGAAAGTTCTGTTCTTCAGTTTGCAGTGCCTTTCAAGAGAGACTGAGAACCTCACAGTTCCTCATCAGCATATGCTGCAAGAAGGAGTCAGAATTCCTTTCATCAAATTTACAGGGAAATGAGAAAAGGTGGAAGTAGAAGGAAGGAAAAAAGACAGAGACAACTCTAAAGAAGTCATTTCATTGTACACAGTGTGTCTTACAGTTGCTGATAAAAAAACCACAATTTGATTCATTAAATGGAGATTGCCATTTTGTAAACATAGACTGCAGGCTATTAATTTAATTGAGTAAATTCCACCTATCCTGGGATGCACTAAGCCTTTTATATCACTCCAAGCAATTTGGCATATTTCTCTGTATTTTACTTTTAGCTCTCATTAACAAGTGTTTATTTAATTTAATAGCATTTGTAGTGGGAGTATTTAATGTGTGCAAATTCTTGTAACCTCTATTAACAGGTTTCCAGCTCAGGGATACAAGACTCAGTTCTGATAAGTAAAAAAGATGGTCAGGTGCCTTTAGCAAGAAGCAAGCCTCACAATGCTGGCCTTCGTGTTTTGTGGTGGTGAGATTATAATTGGAAACAATTTGCCAAAGCTAGACCAGACTCCAAATATATCAAAATATTCAATGGATTTGAGAACTGCAAGGTATTGGTTAACAGAGCCTAAAATTAAAATGTCATGGTGTCCCAGCTTGGAACTAGCAGAAATTCAATGCCTGAAACTGCATTTTAGATAATCATTTCCCCACAGAAGAGAGAAAGCCTAACAATGCCAACACCTTTTCTGTTCCATCTAAATTGAGTTTGAAATTGGAAAGAGTTGCCCTCTTTTTAGTCTTACAAATGGAGCAAAAGAGAAACAGAGGTCTCACTTAGACCAGCTCTTATCACTTTGTAGACCAAGGGACTCGATCCTTGTGGGTCCCTTCCAACTAAGGATGTTCTATGATTCTATGAAGTCATGTCTCACTGAGTGCCTCACTTTCTCTGTTTGGAAAAGTATGTATTTCCATGGAGCTGCTTGACTGCTTTTCATCATATTCCCAGGGATTTGTCAGAACTATAGCATGCCCTAGAAAAATACACCTTACTTCTTTTTCAGCAGAAATTCTCATTCATCATCTCTTATTAGGTCTCAAGGTAAAAATTTTCATCTGTTTACTTCAATTGTTGAAACAAAGTCATCCATCACAGTCCATTCATTCTGCATGAATTACTGGCATCAGGCACTACATATTTACAGTGGTCCCTGCCCTACAGATCAAAAGGTAAAATCTCAAACAAATGCAGAAATTACTGAAAAAATTCCAATGTAGAAATGAGTTAACGTAAATTCTCCTCTGCTTGCTAAATGTAAACTGACTTTTTTTTTTTCTTTTACTTCACTCCATGGCCTGAATGGATTCACAATGAACAACTATGGAAAAACATGGATTATGAATAAAATCAGTACTTGTAACACAAGAAGTAAAGAAATCTCACCATAATTTACCCAGAGAATAAGAAAAATGACAGAAATTTTGATACTATAGAAATGGAATTTTGCAGCTTTCCTAAAGGTTTTGCTTATGTCCCAAGAAGAATGGGACATAAAACTACAAATCTTACATACATCAAACAAATATTCTCAATATTAGGAAAACGGAAGTGATAGTCATACAAATAATAATCTCCTAAGCATATATGGAACTTTGAAAGTAATGGACAATAGAATGAATCACGTGTAGGCATTTGACATGATTAGGGATAGAAGAAAAAATCATGTATATCGATGTCTTCTTCCCAAATGATGACCCAAATTTGTTTCTTGCCAGCTGGTCTACAACAGAGCAATCGAAGCAATCAACTGGCAAGGAACTCTAAGCCAAGAAGGATAGTGATGTTTGCTTCTACAGTGACAAATGCCATCTCAGCTTCCATGTGCTATTTCTTTTAGACAAGAAATCTAATGATCTCCTTCTATAACAAGGCTGCTATAGCTACAGACAGCAAAAGAGTTTATCACAACTGAATAAAGCTCAGCTGTGCAGAAGACAGTTTTCAGACCAGAACAATTTTCTGTGGGAGCTAAAAACCTCACCGTCTTGTTTTTCCCAAGCACAATAGAAACTCTTTGATTTTGTTAACGCAGTATTTTATAGCATATATATGGTGCACACATAATTTACAAAACCCCCTTAAAAGTACAACACTGTTGGATAAACAATCTCCCACTTGGAGAAGGGAGAAAAAGAGTGAACTGCATATGACAAACATTTGTCAAGGTACTTAGCATGTTTCTGCACGGCAGTGAGAAACTCCCTGATAACGGGAGTAGGAAGAAAATAAATGGAGCAAATGTAGAGGTAGCAGAAAAGTTGACAGGATAAACTATTTAAAACAAAACGCAGCAAACACTTCTATTTTTATAAAAGATTAATAGTGCTCATCACATAGGTACCTGTAAATAGTTTGCATAGAAAATGATAAATGTATATTGCAGAACTATAAACAGAGTTTGAAGTCATTTCTGAAAGGAAATAAGGTAATGTAGGCTTATTAAAATTCAAATGAAAGATTTGTAAAATCCCAAGACATCAGCTTTTGGTGTCATGTAAATGAAAGTAGCCCCAGCAGACACAGGAGGATCACCACCATTTAGACAAGATGAAAACTGTGCTGTTGTAGTCAGTTGATTTGAACTTATTAGGAGAGCACTTGCCAGCTCATCAAAGTGCGGTCTTATTCCTGTTAAGCTCCTTCTCATCCAGCATCATTCCTCTTGATTATTAACATCTTTATTCAGGTACAAAGGCTAAATCTACTGTAAGACACCTGCTATAAATCTGTTTGGAAGTTTGATTGTGTGGTCAGGGGACTCTGACAGCATGTTTATGCATTAAATATACACATTACAACTACATATAAATTTCTTTTCCCTCTTCAGTCTCCCCTTTTATGTATTTACCCTTTTACGTCTCTCTGGACTATGGCTCTCTGAAACCAGAACTGACGTGGTATTTCTGTCTGGCACAGTGTCAGAATTTAACAAATAAGAATTAGTAAGGATATTCCAGAGGGTGTTGTGCAGTGCCAGAGGAAAGCTGTCATGAGGTCACATGTCAGCTGTGCCTGCTCGCTGCCAGCGGGCTCTAAAGGGTTTTGAGGAGAACCCCTGCAGAATACTGAGCAGGAGAATCCCTGTGGAGTCATTCATCCAAACCCTGCATCCTGCTACCAGAAATAACATACTGGGGAATAAGGTTGGGGAAAGTAAAAAAGGCAAGGAAACATAAAATAAACAATAAACTAGACACACATATACAGCTAAACTGCTTGGAAGTGAAAACTCAGCAGGGAGGTAAATGTTGCTACATAACTCTGAGACCACATACAACACAGAACCTCCAATTTTCATGCAATTTAATTGCGAGTTCTTTCCTCCTTCGGGAATTAAATCAGTGAGAACCATATAACTTAAAGTGGTTTGTTGTGGGCTCTATCTCCCACAATCAGTGCCTAGTTTCATTTTTTCATGAATGCTGCTTCTGTTGTTGCGTTATTTCTCTTCCGTAAAAACGGATTGCAGGAAAAGGTGTGTGGGAATTTTTAGATGGAAAAGTCTGCCAAATTTGAATGAGATAGCTGCACTTGTTTCAAACCACGTCAAAGGGTAGATGCAGAGGCTGTAAATGACATGCAACTAAGGGCTCAATAAGGCATCATAAAAAAGATTGAAATGCAAACTGAGTGGTCCAAATAAAAAAAGGCTGAGTCTTGCCTTTTATTTTTTAATTAAAAATCCACTCCATGAAAGCCCTGTAATAAGTTAAAAAGGGTAAGTGAATTATCTTGACAATATTTGTAGAACAAAAACAATACAATTTTCTGTGATTGAAAGGGATGTAGTGAAAATCAATCAGAACCAAAATGCATCCTTCTTTCCTATTATTATACTTTTATTAATTAAATAACTGAATTTTTTCTTGGTATTTTCAATACTTGGTAATATTTAGGTGTAGTTATCCCACCGCTCTGTTATTTTCATAAGAAAAAACTAAATAATTCAAAATCACCTGCCATTACTTCAGACAGTTTTAGACCAGAGTAATTTTTGACATCACTTCTCATGATTCCAGGAGGGGGGAATGTTTCTTGCACTAAGTGCCAGAAAAGTATAAGGAAACACTACCAAAGAAAAAAACCCCCAAACTAGCTCCTTATTAAGGCAGTTATTCACCTTAAGAGTTGCATTCACTGTGCGCTTTCAAGCCACATGCACACATTTCCAAGCTTTCTTCTCTCGACAGCCATCCTTCCCTCCCTCCCTCCACGTTTCACACGGGTTTCTACAGCAATGCTTACAATCGAGTGCCCAGGACACATACAACAGCAAAATATCCCCTAGGAATGAATGAGGAAGAAAACAGCATTTGATGTTGCCTTGAACAGAATTCAAGTAAAATGAAAACAGCGCTGTCTTTCATTCATTCAGTCAGTCATTCATTCACTGATATTCTCTAACAATTATTTCTGATACTGAAGAGAATAAAAAGCACCAGAAATCATCTTCTCAGGGAAAAGTGGATGGATGGGCAAAAGGACAGAAAGGAAAGGAGGGAGTTGCACAAGCAAATACCTGCTCATATGGTATGACTGGGGGGCTCCTGCCCCATTCAGTAGGTTGTGAGAGCTGTGTAGCAGGACAGACTCACCCACCCCTCACCTGTGACAGCAGCTCCTGCCTGGCCCTGGGACAGGACACTGCCCAACCCTGCAGATGCGCTACATGAAACTGGACCATGCATCTCTGGTTTTAACAAGGAGCTCCCCACAGGCAGGCTGAGCCTGAAGGCACTTGTTCTGGAAGGCTGCAACAAAGGAGTGAGAACCATTGTCTCCATATATCTCCTCTCAGGTATCTCTTAACATGCAGATGCTCTCTCTCCATTTTTGTTAGATGAACATAACCTCCTCAGATTCACACTTAAATGGATCCAGAATTGATCACTCAAGTTGAAAAGCTGCTCTTGACCACTTCTCAATGGGTAGTTTTGTCTGTTATCAAGTTTCAGCATGGTTTGTCAGCACACTATCCTTAAAACAAAGAGAACTTTACCTTGAGGGCTTGACTTTCTGTCGCAGGGTATCTTGTCTTGAGGCCTGGTCCGGTGGGGGAAGAAAGACGCACAAGACACACAAGACACACAAGGATAGTGAGACGAGATGTCTGCCTGCTCAGTGCAGCAGGCAGCCTTTATTGAGTTTGCCAACTTCACACACAACACAAACATATTCCCACAACAACACCCAGGAATCCAAGCACCTGCACATTATCAAACCGTCTTAACCTTGTACTCCCTGCAACCCAAGGCCGTGTCCATGGAAACCATCTAACCAGCTCCACTGCTCCCATGGAACATGGCCTCACTTTTGCACTACCTCAAACTTTAATTGCGGGGCTTCCCCCCACAACTTTCCCTGACTCTAAGTTCCCCATAAGATTTCAAGCTACAAAAGATGCCAGGGCCCAGGGACAGATACTCTGGATGCTGGCAGAGGACTGGGTTTAGCTCAGTGTGCAGATGCACATCTCCATCTCCAGATCAAACCCATTACCTCCAGTAAGCAACATCATAGTGTTCAGAAAGACATGCAAATAACCCTAAAGATTTTGTGTAAAGGAGAATCTGCCAAATACATGTGCAAGCTTTTCTCTATTTCTCTTCTCTTCTAACTATTTTAAAATCATGTCTCATTTCAAGCCTTAATATATTAGATTGAAGCCTGCAGTCATTAGGACACTTAATGCCTTTCTGCTAAATGAGGTGCCTCTCTACTAGAATAAATGTTTTCACCAGGATTTCTCTGGAACACAGAGTGTTTGCTTTTAAAAATACTTCATTTTCTAGACAGGTTCTTTTTGTGTTACCCTGTTTTTAGTGCAATTGGGTGGCCTTGATTTTTTTTTTTTGAATTTTCTGTATTTCAGATTGAAACCTGTCATAATGTCATGTTTTTCTTCTATGTATTCAGTGAAGAAGTTGAGGAGAGAAAAAGGTCTGTGTATGAAAAAAAAAAAAGAAAGAAATCTCTATGGGCAAAAATGCCTTTCTGAATTGCCAGGAAATTCCATTATAGTTTCCCCTATGTAGGAGTATATATTAGAACATTATCCCTCATTTTAAGTAATGTGATGTAGTATATCACTTTGGTCATGTAATTTAAAAAAAATGCTACTACAAATATTCCCATTTGTTTTCAGCATAAACATGAATTGGAATTTCCAACTATCTCTGTAAAAAAATACAGAAGAACGAAGATTAAACTGAAGCTCACTTTCATTATGTATCACCAGTCTCGGCAGGGCATTGATCCTTTGAATGAGCATTTCCTACAGTAGACAAAACCCAACCAACCAATCAAAACCCTGTTAAAAATAAATAAATAAAATCCTGTTAAAAATAAATAAGATCAGAAAATGGCTGGATATAGATGTTACAATGCACAAACCTGGTGCAATGTAACAGCGCAACTTAAATGTATTAACTTGCAGCGTTTCATTAATTTCTCAAGTACTACAACCAATTTACAAATAACAGGGACACCATATGTTCTCTGAATCATGGTAAAAAAAGCCTGCTAGCAATTAAGAGGTTATACACAAGACACAATTTCTGCAGATTTCACTTTCTTCCTGTTTTGTTTTCTTTTGTTTGCTTGGTCTGGAAACCATGTCATCACACCAGTAGATGGTCTTTCCAGTGTTTTTTTTTTTTTTTGTTCTAAACTACTTAGCTTACAGATGTACTTTTTTAATCAGTGTATTTGGTATTCATGACTAATGCGAATTTGTAGACGAGATCTGAGAGAATTATGTGGATTTAGATTTAGAGCTTTTCCCATCCTGGCAGACTGACGTTAGCTGAACATTTATTCTGCTCTGGCTAATGTATTCTCTCTCTCTGGCCTCTCAATTATTCTTAGTTTTCCCTTTCTCTTTTTAATAGTTATGGTACATTAGTGTAAGTATTGCTTCTTTTGGGTTGTGCTATTACTGAGGCTTTGCTAACACGTGGACATCAATGCTGTCACCACTATTTCACTGTTACAGATTTTCACAGTCCTCGAGGGTTTAAAGTTAAAAGAAACTATAGATTTGTTAATGCATTTTGCAATTTGATCATGTTGATGTGTTCAGTAACGTGCTCAGATCTTTGGAACAAGTCTGTGGCCTTTGAATTGTATTTGAGAATGATTCTTATGTACACAATACCATTCTGTCACATGACAGAATTGCTATTCAGATAAGTCAATAAAGACACAGTGAAATACAAAACAAAGTCATACAGAAGTAAATGACACAGGCTGCAATATTACTTGATGTCAAACACACTCTCTTCGGCCAAAACAACTTTCCCTAAAAAAGAAGTTCAAGTTCACTACTACCATAATGCCTTGGACTGTTAACCGAGCTTTGGCAGTAGAGACACGATGACTATTTTGGTTTCCATTGCAGCAAGTCTAGTCAACATCAAGTACTTTCTTTTAATATACCCCTACCCTTGAAAGACTACATATGCCTCCTGTCGGTAGAATACTGGAAGGATTAGGATGAGTAGGAATTCATCTCTAATTTTAAGCTACAGGAACACCTGGAGTCCTGTAAAAATCTATACTTGTTGCAAATCCACAGACACTGTGCTAAATCAATCCTCCCTGCCAAAACCCTCAAAAGCCTACATAAGTGTGACTAGTAAGTTATGATTGCATTTGCCAGTCACACCAAACACAGCATTCTTGCTTTCCATAGTGAATGAGGTGAGAACCAGTCTCTCAGGGCAGAAGATAAACCAGACCAGCATCTTCAAAACGTCTACACAGAACAATCCTGACTCATGTGACACAGAGGAAGCCAAGGGGCACTTTGGCCACACTGCCATTAAGAAACAGAACTTGCAATATCATTAGTTCTTCTCAGCTCCTAAGAGATGTCTTTCGAGATTGACAAAAACTGAGCACATGTAAATTCAAAATTACACAGAGAACATATAAAGAGACTTCACATTCATTTACTGAATGATTTTAACAGCAGAGAATTTAATGCCAGGATTTAAAAACAGAGAATTTTACAACTGCCAGTAAAACTGGCCCAATATATCTGAGCACAGGCCTGAATTTCCTGGAAGTGAACGTTCATTTCTAAGGAATCCTGCTCTTTCTGATGTCTGATGCCAGCATTGTATTTCAGTAGCCAGAACTGGAGTTGGATCAATCGCAAGCAGCAATTAAGTGGATCTGAGATGAATTTAATAGGTGTATTTTCAGCGTGGAGGAAACCAGCCACACCACTTGCACTAATGGGAGTTATGCTTTCAAACTTTATTTGTACTGTATGCTGGAAATCCTACTCTGTTCCACTGATCTACAAGGTACTTGACCTCTATACTTAAAAATTGAAATAGAGAATGATTATCCTGTTTCACTTTTTGCTCACATGAGTGCCTGACAGTTTAAATACAAATGGAAAGTCCTGACTTATCACTTTATATAAGAGGTATCTCTGCTCATAGGAAACAGAGAGGACACACCTCTAGACTGGATCTGGGAGCACATCACAGGAAAGGGAAAGCACAATCCTGGGCTCCTCTGGCAGAGCCAGTTACACAGGGGATTCAAGGTGCTGGTAGGGACCAGTGGCACCCATTTTCGTCAGCAGCAGGCAGGCAGTGTGCATGAAGCAAGCAGGGACAGGACTGGGCTCTCTAACTGGATGTTTTCTGCTACTGGCATGAGCAGGGATGTACACAGTCTGCTCTCTCTGGGCTTCAGAGGTGTGTTCCAAACTTCATGAGCTAACAGAGCCCTCAGAGGCACACACAGGACAGAAATCATAGTGATTTTTATTTACATTTGAGAAATTATTTGTAGCCTGTGTGTGAAAATGTATGTATAGACATTTGGGATAAGAAAACTCAAACATATCTGATTATTTAATTGCTTCACTTGTTCAAAAAAGCTTGAGTAAAACTACTCCTTGTTTGTGCTTGTGGAATTGAGCCATATAGTGATTACATCAGAGCAGAAATCATCTCAGAGAAAAAAACTAACCACTCACTAATACTTTGCTTTAGGGTGCCTTATGGAAACAGGCTATTCACACTACTGTAGCTAGAGAAAGATTCTATATGCTAGGAAACCTAAGGCTGGCCACAGTTCCTGTATTTATGTGGATGGTGCATATCTCTCCGTACATGATTAAATATTTCTTTGTTCTGTCTCAAAAGACACGGTGCTGAAATGTACAAAAATAGTATTTTTTAAAAAAAAAATATTTATAGCAGAACTACTGTGCATTTCAGTGCCCTGCCTACTCATAGGATCAGAAGGGCAGAATACCTCTTTACACATAGCTATGAATGAAGAATACCTTTGAAATACCACTCTGGTGCTGCTTGATCTTCTGTTAAACAGAACAGGCTATTTAATGTAGTTCATTGAGTTTTGTCTTTTCTCTGTCACTGCTCCTGACATAATTTCACTCTTAAGAGAAGAGAAGGGTGTATTTTTTTATATGAAATAGATTACATATTGAAACAGCCATCTGTAAGGTGGTATTGTTCTCACTTTTATTTAACTCTACATTTCCTAAAGTTTGTATACTTTTTCAAAGTTAAAAAATTGTTCATTTTGGCACTTGGCAATTGGTCTGGGAGAAAAGTAGCAACAGGACTGAAAAATCATTCTTGCAGTAATCAAGATGCAAAAATAAAAAGTTGCTTAGCTAAGGCAGAAAATATCTTTTTAAAAGTCGGTCTTTCTAACAGCAACTGATTTCCACCACCAGTTTGAGTTTGGCAACAAGCAAAGATTCTCATTTGCACCTGTGGCACCAAGTTATGCTGCTCTTGTCTGTAGCACCATTTCATAACCCGTGTCCTGCTCCTAAGGGAATAAAATAAGCATACAAGCACCAGGCTCAGTATTACGAGTCTGCAGGTCAGGCACTGGCACAGCAAAGCATCTA
This sequence comes from Neopelma chrysocephalum, assembly GCF_003984885.1. NCBI lineage: Eukaryota > Metazoa > Chordata > Aves > Passeriformes > Pipridae > Neopelma > Neopelma chrysocephalum. The sequence continues at coordinate 3,032,061 of NW_020897765.1, forward strand.
CCATCTGGGTAAATGTGGTCTCTAGGTGAGAAACTTTCTCAGAGCCTGGTCCAAGGCAGCATGAATGATAAGTGAGAGTCTGTGATTGAGTACAGAAAAGTTGTACTCCAAGAGCAAATACTAACGTAAACAAGGACTATTCTAGAAGTATTGTGGTGGCACATTGCTCCTATGACTACACCCAGGTTTGAGCACCAGCCTTGACTCACTTACTGCTCTGTTTTCCAGGCTCTGACTCTCTGCTTTTATCTGGGACTTGAGCAGAGTCCCAGTCCTCTGGTAACTGTTTTGGAAGAATAAGTAGCCAATGCATACAGCACAATATAATGTTGCGTACCAGTATTAGGCAGTTCCTAGTGAAAAGCAAGGACCATGATCTGCTCTGGAACCAGCTCACCTGCAAAAAAACATCCACCACCTCTGAAGAAAACTCAGGAAAGGAATTTTGCATTTGTTACAGGTTCCACATGGGTCCCACAGAAGTCAAATATAGTTTTACTGCTGATTTGTTGGAACCACTTTACCTTCCATGCCTGATTTCAATGAGGTTGTTTTTCTTTATGGTCCTTTCCTCCCTTGATTAGGGCACACCTGATGGATTAATGAGGAAGAAAGAAGCAGCTAGTGTGTCCTGTTTCTCTCTGAAGTGTATCATCCAAACCAGCTACTGATGCTTTCAATGAATGTCTATCAAATATTTATCACTGACTACGGCCAAGCTTTAATTTGAACTCTAACAATGATGACCTCAAGCAAAGCACTTAAAAAAATCACTAGAACCCAGTAAAAGAGAAATTTGATTGTAACTCTCATTTGTAATATGGCATGCAGCCATCATGATTTATCAAAGTATACTAAAAACTGGGGAGTTCATTAGCATACTACAAAACTACTTCCCTACTACTCATGTAGCTGTTTGGTTGTAGTAGTCAATAATCTACATTGAAATCCTGGGTTCACTACAAACAAAAGCATGTAAATTTCAAAAGAAGCTATTTAGCTTTTGTGTTCTGTTGCATGAAAAAGAAAGAGGGGAAAAGGAAAGGGAGGAAAGAGGAAAAAAGAAAAAGGAAAAAGAAAAAAGGAAAAGGAAATAAAGTAAAAGGTTGTAGGAATTGACTTACTGATTTACAGTTTAATTAATGGTGAAATAATTTGCTGAACATCAACAAGGTTTTAAAGATGGTCTGAAGGACTATCTGAAAGTTCAATAGTGTGTTAAGACTATAACATGCTTCAGTGGTCAAGATAAATCAACAGTCAACAAATCAGGGATCTGTTTTTGAAAAATGGAAAGCTGTTGTTCTCTGCTAAATGTTGAATTAATCTGTATTGTGAATCAATATTTTTGCTGTTTTCAATACCAAAAAAAAAAAAGTAACTCATTACTCGCTTGTTATCCCTTCCCTTTTTCACTTGCAAAGCTGTTAACCCCCACAAAGATGACAGTCAGTTGAGAAAAGCAGGAAGGAGCAAGGGCAAATGGCACAAAAGATCATTTCATTTGCTTGACTAGGCACATTAATGAATTCCACTTAGACTGAAAAAATGCAGTGAGCATCACAGCATCAAACATTGTTTTAGCTTGAGTGATTCAGAGTTTATGCCATTAAAATGTACAGTAAACTGCAATTAAGCAATTAGACATGAAAGAGCATAGGCTGGGTTGAAATAATGTCAGACCCCAAATGCCTTGTTTATTTTATGCTTTGAGCAGTTTCAGCTTTAACTCTATTTCAAAATGACATATGCCCTGTCAGAGCTGCCTAACTGTGGTTATAAAAAGTTATCTCTTTTTCTTTCCTACTACAAAACAATTATTAAAGAATTTTGTTCATATACTTTTGTGTAAATCCTTTCAATTCCTGTTAATTTGTTTGCTGCTCATAGAAGCTGCCTTCCAGAAAGTGTGATGATGGCAAAAAGGCAAGAAATGAAGGGGAAAGACAGGAAGGCTTTCCTTAATATTAGGAGAAATAATAATTTAGTCTACAGGATAGTTTTAGTATAACCTAAAAAGGATGCCAACATGAAAAATTATTTTAATTAAACTATGAGTAATTGTAAAACCTTGTTGGAAGAGACATATTCTCTGCATCTCTCAGATCAGAATGTAAAATATATAAATAGGAAACTCAGATGAAGGATGTACAGAGAGACGAGATAAGGTAAACTAAATTGTAAGGGAGAATTATGACTATATCTCATTTTTACATTTTTTCCAATAATTGCCTGGTGTAAAAAAATCCAGGTCTCATGAAGACTCAGTGATGAATTCTAGCCTATACGCAGCAATGAAATGAAGAAGGGAATACATTTTAGTGAAAGAAAGGAGAGATCAATACAGAAATCTTACAACATAGGACTTCATAGATGATGCCAGTGTTTGAAATGGTCTAGGACATCAGGATATCTTTTAAACATATGTTTTGGTGATCTCAGTTGAAGCCCACAGAATGAACTTTTATCACACCAGCATCAATGTGTTTGTATAAGAACTTGTAAATATTCATTCTGACCACGGGATGACATCATCCTGATTCTCATAAAGCAGAGATGACAGTTGTTGAAAGTGTTAGGAAAAGATTAGGAAAAAATAATTGTCATTATATAGTTTTGCTAAGGAGAGTTGAAAAACAAACCTCAAAAAATCCTACAGAGTTTAGAAAAAAGGATAGCTACATTTAACGTGTCATAGTGGGATTTTTAAGCACTAGCTTTCACATTTTCACATGTGCATTAATTTTTTTTTTAGGATGTTTTGTTGTATCCCAAAACATATTTCTTTTGATAGAAACAGGAAGGTAAATATTGTAAAAACTATTATTGCATAACAGCTACTAATCGGCAAAGTATGCTTCCACTTTTATTTCCAAGAGAAAAAAAAACATATACTAGATTTGTAGGTTTTATTTTTTCCCTTTTCATGCTTTTTTCAAACAGAGTGTATGTACTTGAGCCATAAAATTAAAATATTAAAAGTAGGCTTAAAGACTTAAAAAGTAACTAGTGGGATGTGATTTAGGGGAAAACATGCCAAACAAACCAACCTCACCACATTTTAAACTAAGAAAAAACAGGTATATAAAGTGCATTATAATGTGTTTCACATCTGAAGCAGCTGGCACTAAACATCAAAAGGGTCAAGCTAGGGAGACTGAACACTGGCCTGATTCAATGCCACAGATTTTACTGTATGAGGCCATCTCTCTGTTTTCAGCATTAACTCCCGATCACAGGCAGTATAAGACCTTCCTCCACCCTCAGACAACACAGGGAGCTTGTGATCAGCAAAAGCAAACAGTGTTTGTGAGGTATCAAAACCTTCCCTGCTCTCAGCATAGCAGGAAAAATGTCTGTTCAGGCTCCAAGGCAAAACTTGGTTCCCAACAAAACAACTGTCGTGAAAAACAAATGAAACTGAACAAAACCTTTCTACCCTTTTTGTAACCCACACACTAAGATATCTTCAAATAGCTTATTCGTTATTCTGTGGGGAGCCTTCCACAGCACTCCTAACCTCTGTGCAGAGCCAACTGCACAGCGAAGAAATTAGTGACATTTGTGAGATCATGACATATTTTGGAGAGAGTGAACTCTTTTTTTTTTTCTACCCAAGTGACTGTCTAGTTGTGTTCCTGCCAAAAATTTGTTTTTCTCTTTCCATGTTTTCTGTTCTTCCTTTTTAAATTAAGGTCAGTTTGGAGTCAAAGGTTTAACACAGCTGAGTTTTCGGGTTTGTATTGAGAATAGTCATTTACTCATTTGAACTCTAAAATTCAAGTTTTCTTACTTTCTCCAAAATTTTTGTAATATTTCTACCAAGTAATTTTATGAACTTAGCCATATTACAACTATATAATTAATCAAGTTGTGAGTATTTAACAAAAAAAAAAAGAAAATGGAGGTATTAAATATTTTATATTTGGATTTTAGCATATATAAGTCTGTTAGCAAAAATGCAAAGTTCAATTCGCTGATGTCTTCCCAAAATAAAGACATGAAAATAAATGTAGAGGTTACGAAAGCACTTGGCTCAGCAGACTTGCAGGCTCCTGTCCTCTGTTTTTCAGAACAGGAGGAATGTGGATAGTGGCCAGGACATCTGTCAGACAAACTCCATCAACAACCAGAACTCAGCAAGCCAGATGTGTGCAATCTAATAATCCTGGTAGATCAATATTATGTAACATTGAAGTTGATGAACTTGCAGTACAAATGAATTTATCTGTGACCAATTATGATAAGTTTATAGTGTGAGAAGACTACCTGAAAGGAGGTTGTAGCCAGGTGGGCGTCAAACTCTTCTCCCTGGCAACCAGCAGTAGCACAAGAGGGCACGGGCTTAAGCTCTGCCAGGGGAGCTTAGGCTGGATATTAGGAAGAAAGTTTTTACAGAGAGAGTAATCAGACATTGGAATGGGCTGCCCAGGGAGGTGGTGGATTCACCATCCCCGGAGGTTTTTAAGATGAGACTGGATGTGGCACTTAGTGCCATGGTCTGGTAACCACAGTGGTGTTGGATCAAGGGTTGGACTTGATAATCTTGGAAGTCTTTTCCAACCTGGTTGATTCTATGAGTCTATGATTCTATGAAGACACAATTACGGGATTGATACTGCAGGACAAACCAAGCTTTTTTTTTTTTACTCATTTTAAAAGGACAAATAACAATCACCAAAATCAGCAGAAAGGATAAGAGACTAAAAAGAATTATGTCTTATAAGCAAACAAATAGGAGCCAGTGTGATTTATCAGAGAGATATAACAGGCCATCAGTACATGACATATCAAAAAACCCTTAGAATAATTATTCAGAGATTAATTATCTCTGAGGGTCATGTGGTCCAATCCCTTTCTCAAACCATGACTGATCTTGCGATTTTTTTCCCTAAAATCTAACTAGATTTCTTCTGTTGCAACTTGTGTCCATTTCTACTTGTCCTATCACCTTTTATTTTTAGCTGCAGACAGCTGTGAGGTCCTCCCTCACCATTTTTTCTTAGGGTTTAACAGTCCCAGGCCCCTCAGCCTCTTCTCACCTTATCCTTCTTGTCCTTTTCCTTCCAGAATATGCTCTGTGCCGATAAACCTTCATAAGGAATGGTTCTTGAAAGGTAGGAAAAGCCAATGCAAACTTACTTAATCCTTGAGTATGCCTTATTTACATAGTTACATAAGTTATGAGGCAAAACTCATCCTCTGTGAGTACACAAAGTTGGTACATTATTTAATGTAGGACCTCTCTTATGTTGTTTCCAGAGCTAGATGACAGGCAGTAGATACTTCCACGGCCCAGAGCCTGATCTGACAAGATCACTGAACAGAGCTCTCAGGTCTCTGTTACCAGAGCAACCCCTTCTCTCTCTTCTCTTCCTGGTCATACGGTCCTGCCCTGTTGCCCTTGTGCTAACTCTTAACTTTAGCCTGAACACTTGGTCAGCCAAATCACCTCACCAAGCTGCAAGGGACTTTTTTTGGATTTTTTTTCTCACTTAAAGAGTCAAATCATCTGTCAGAAGCCAATGCACAAGAGGGACTGTGGCTAGGTAGCCAGACTTGGGGGGAAGAAATGGATAGAAGGAGCACATCCTGTTTTGACTGGAGAGATTGTCTTGCATATAAAAGTAACAGACGTGCCTCCAACAGATCTCTAGTAATAATGTGTATAACAAATTCCCATATGATAGAATCCTGCACAGCCTATGTTTTAGGTAGAGAACAAAGGACAAGAATGTGTGAGAGCTACAGAACTGAATTATCACAACTTTGATGAAAGAAGGAGATGACATCTCCCTTCCACCAGGGTCATAAGTACTCTACAATGAGTCAGGACCGGTGTCAGGATCTCAGTTTTACAGTGCACAGGGAAAGCAATCAGTGTGGAGATCTGTGAACAAAGTAAGAATATATGTTAAAAATCTTCACTTTACTGGGTCTTAATTGTGTAGTCCATCAGGTAGAGAGCAGAATTATTAAAAAAAGCAAAGGAGAGAAAAGTAATTCACCTGTCTTTACAGCATTGCTTTTGAAGACACACTCGTCTGCCCCTCACTGCCTCACAGTGCAATATGACAAAAGTTTGATGTTTGCCTCAATGGAGAGCAGCATCTTGTGCAAGGAGTTGAAGACATCCAAATGGCAGCATTTTTACTCACCTTTTCTCTCAGTACCTTCAGATAATTTCACTCCTCTTCAAATAAAAAATGCAAAAATCAATGCTACTACAAATACAAAGGAGGTAAAATCAAAGCAAGATTACTAAATTCTAGCAATTTTTTTGTAAGTAAATCAGAGCCATGTCAAACTGCTGACAATGTAAGAACACAAATAGCCCTGGAGTTAGAATGGAGGAAACAAGAGTCTCCTTTCTTCGAGTAGAGAAAAGAAAGTAATCTTTTATTAGGCCAGATTTCCCTGCGCTTATCACAACTGGAGCAATAAGATTTCATACCGTGAACAATCACGCATTGCACGTTTTTAATTGTAATCAAAGTTTGAAGTTACTAGACTCTTTAATTAAATATTCTCTTACTGCCTTTAACATATCACTGAACGATAGTATTCTCATAGCTCAAATACATCTGTTTGAGAGATGTGACCTACCTCTACTCCTGAATGAGTCATCATATAATTACAAAAGCCACAAGTAACACTATCGATCATCCCATATATTTACTGAGAACTGTGAGCAACGCAATTCCACAGAGAGCAATACTGAAGGAAGAAGTTGAGCAGCCAGCAGGCCAGACATGAGTGCAGACCAGAAACTTTCAATTTGCATTTGTCCACAGATTAGACTCATTCAAAATTTCCATCCAGCCAAGGCAATCAGAGAATTGACAGGAAACAGAAAGGATTCAGTAACATGACTCCCATATGAGGCTGGAGAAAGCCAAAGGCCTGTTTTGCTGTTCTTCATCAATTAATATCTCCATGCAGTCCTTTCAATTTAAGGAAGGCTTCAACAAATGTTTGTTATGATTAAGCACCACTTTAGAAAATGCTGGAAAGGTAAATAGGGTAAATGAAATCATGGAAGTCAGGACATTGTCACCCACTTGCAATGGAGGAGTTTCATGGTGATGCTGAGGGCAAATGGCAGAGTAACTGCATGCAGAACACGCTGTGCATTATTACCACTTGGCAACTGCACAACTGATTAAGAGCTCACCACCACGAATGCTTATTCACAGAAATAATTGCTATTCAGATAAGAAAGCCTAATGAAAGCAATGGATCTACTAAGATGCTCACAAGGACTGAGGTCAGGGTAAGACTCATCTACAAGCTAAAAACAAACTAAAGCAGTCTGGCTTATTCTCTGTCTTGAAGAATAGTCACACACAGTCCTAAAGCAAGAAAGTAGGGCATCAGTTTTAGGTCAGGTGTTTCCTTGATAACATTCGATGCTGTGTTGTAAAAGAAATTCCCATGATCTAGCTAAGCAGTAGGTGGAAAACACTCCGTGATGGATTTAGCAATCTCCACCAAACACTGTGGCTAATTATGCAACAATAAAATGCATTATTTTTATCTCCTTTTTGCATTGAAAAGATATGAGTGCAAAATATGATAATAACCTTAAAATAAACTTTGTCCCATTTTATACAACACAATAATAACAAATAAGATACAAAAATAAGATATGCTATGGGATTACAACATTACTGTCCTTTTGCATTTTGCAATATTAGACATAAGAATTCATATTGCAATGCTTCAGCCCTGTTACTCACCGTCATTTCAACAAGTACTTTAACAGAGCACACAGCAAAGATGATTGACTTGTAGCTTCCCAACTAAGCAGTTCTCTTGTGTTGATCACAAAGCAGGTACCTTCCTGGTATATGGTTGGCAATAGAAGCAATCAGTCATAAAAACAACTGAGAATGTCAAGAGGGAGCTGCTGAGACCAGGCTTGCTGGGTTACACAAAGCACAGTGGGCCACCCAAACCAGACTAGTCCCCAGCATGTCATGATGCAGCATTAGCCATGTAACTGCTTCTTGCCTTTGAGACCCACAGTTGCCTTTCAGAATCAGGTGCTGTGCAATTTGTGGCCACATAAAGGCTCTCTTGGGAAACGTCGGACCAGAAGCAATCTGAAGTGTATCTAACATTGGATTAGAGAGATGATACTTCTGTAAAACTCTTTTACCATTAAAATTCCATTCATGGACACATATGTCTTGGTCTACAACTCAAGACGGGTGATGAGCATTAACTTTAAAACTTTAGGATTTCAATAGGATAATCAGTTGCATAATTTAGCCAGTAAAGTTCTGGCATAATCTTCCTCAGATCCACAGACATAATTTCTATAGACATCAATGGGAACAAAATATACACAGAAAGGTAAATGAAAAAAAGCAATCCTTTCACAGATTCATAGAATATTTATCATATTCTTTTGAACATGTTAATGTAGATTCCACACAGCAGTGATGGATTTCCGTTTTCACAGTCTATGTCATGTTAATATCCATATTTTTCTGCCTCTAGGTTTAGTATTGACAGTGAGCCATTAGATAAACCATGAAGTACAAAGGGAAATGCAAAACAAAAGCCTGTTCAGAGTTTCTACAATCAGCAGTGCAGACTTTGCCAGATGGAGCAGATGATATGGTCAATGAAGGTGCAGAAGGTGGAAAAATTAATCTAAGGAAATTAACAGGATGCCTGACACCAGACTGCTCCCCAAAATCTCTTGTGTCAGCTTCAGCCATGTGTGCAATCAAGTGCGCATGGTGGACATGCACTAATTATGTGTGCCTCTCTCTGCTCGTACTGAATTTATTGATTGTTTTTACTGTGCTTATTTAATTTCTCTTCCATTATTTAGTTTGGCCAAGAAGTCTCCACTCCAAACACTTTGAATTGCAAATTACAGCTGCCAAAAAACTAGCCTCTAACACTGGTTCTTGTGCATTTTCCACATTGTTTCCAATAGCATAAAAAAATGCCCTTTCTTGAGAACTGATACCGTCATATTCCCATCAGCAGCATATTATGCTTGCATAGTGCATCTACAATTATATCTGGATTTTCCATGCGTATAGCTGTTTACTTGTCCCCACACAATTTTTTCATCTTCTTTCAAGATCCACTGAAGATGCAAGAGAAGAAGTACATAGTCCAGGATGACAACAGAATTTCTCAAGATAGACTTCTGTGGTTCCCAATATGCCCCATCTTCAACTATTCAGTTATGAAATTTGGAAGACTTGGATAAAAAGGTCTACTTCCTACAGTAAGGGCTGATTTTGGGTGCCTTGTACTACAGTCTCAGAATTTTCTACACAAAGTGTAGAAGAAAGTGTCTTTGTGTAAAAAATTTAGTGGTAATAACTTTGAAGAGATGGAGTTCGGTTCCATTCCCACAAGGCATATATGTGTTTGTGAGCAAGTTTATGCAGAGGAAAGAAAAGGCTTATAACCATTTTGTTATTTAGAAGACTCACACTTGCTCCCTGCGGTTCCCTTTACTTGTATTTAACTCTACTCCAAGTTCTTCCTCTTAAAACTTCTGCAGGTCCTCAGAGAGCCTGTGACACTGTGCAGGAGGGCCAAGGTCAGAGAGACCTAGACCTGGGCACGTGTACAACTGCAACCAGTGTTATTACATCAGGTGATGTCACAACTGACCTAAGAAGGGTCATCTCTGAACTACTGGTTCCAACCACTGTTCTCAGTGGAACACACTGGAGGGAGAGGTTAGCCAGACTTATTAACTGATTTAATGATGCCCTGGCATTATTCCAGAAGTAACTGTGCTTACTGCTGCACCATGCAACCTAAAACACCCTAGGGAACCAGCACAGCTTTCCATGGAACAAGGCAGTCTCTTCAGATAGCACATCCTTCCAAACTCTCCTATGCTCACAGCTTGTTCCCCCTGTTGCTCTGAGAGAAACTCTTTCAGGAATTCACCCCTCTTCTCCACATCTCTCCAAACTGGTCATGATCTGACCTTAACCATAGGCCATTTTAGAACACCAGACACCTGCCACTAAGAAATAAGACAACAAGAAATTCTGCCTGTCTCTTTGTGGTGGAGTACTCAAACTAAGGAAAACTCATAGATTAGTCATAAAGAAAAAAGGATTCTGACTATGATTTGCTAAATTGAAGAAAAATGTCCAAGTCTTTAACAGCAGAAATAATACCCACATCTTATCTTTTGGAGTTTTTGCTTAACCACTAAAAGTTGCTGAATTTATATTCCCCAGATTTCACCAAGGACTATTCAATAAAGAAGGTATTCTAGCTAGTGAAAGCTCTCAAAAAATCCTTACCTGCTTGTAATTATCTAGCTTTCTTCCTCCTATCATTTCTACTACTCTCATTGCCAATTATTTTCTTCTAATGAAAATCAAGAGACACTTCAAGAAGAATAATTTCCTTTACTTGTCAGCTCCTTTTCCCTTTCCCTTTTATTAGCCCTTGCTGGTGCCTGCTGCTCCTACACTTCTCCCAACACAAGTATCTCAGAGCTCCAAGCTGACATTTCTGAAAAATTAAGTCGATACCACCCTTTCAACATTCTTCTTACCCATTTAAAATTTTTTGGTATAATTTATTACATTTTATTTATTTTATCTATATATATATTCCTATACATTATTTATATGTGTCAAAATCTGAATTGCAATTTGTCTGCTAAAACTTTCTTTTCAATAACTTTGTAGGAACATACTTGCATATATACAAATAAATGGAAAACCTTATGAATTCCTTTGAAAGATTAGACAGCACCTATAGCATCACAGCTTGATAATACACAAATCTGTTATTACAAGAGAACAAATGTTTGATGACTAACTTACTACAGATCAAGTCCTTAATATCTTAAAGTAGATATTCCTGTAAAATCTTACCCCTCTGGTTTGTCAATGGAGTGTAGTGCACCAACTTGGGAGAATCCATCTCTACCTTTAAATGCTTCTGTGCCTGAAAATGCCACAAGATAAACATGATGCTGTTCAAAGCAGCACAAAATACCTACCATGCTCTTTGTAGAGCACCATCTACAAATGGAGAGCTGAAGATATGAATTGTGTACAGTGGGAATCACTGCAATGTACAGTGGGAATCACTTCCTTGCAATGTGAAGCTGATGTACTTTGGGAGATGAGTTGTTTGCACACACGTGTGAGTGCATGCGAAGGGGGGATAAATATACTGAACAAACTTTATCCAGAAGTTTTACCTCAAACTCCACAGTACAACACAACATATTAAGTTTGTCTATTTATGGAAATTAATGTCACAATTCTAGTCCAATACAGGTGGAATAATACACCTTAGGATACTGGTGTTCAAAAATATTACTCTAGCATTTTCCCAAGGAAGTCAAGATGACCAAGCCATGATGAGCAACCTGATCTAGTTGAAGATGTCCCTGCTTAGTGCAGGATGTTTGTACTACATGGCCTTTAAAGGCCCCTTCCAACCCAAACTATTCTGACTGTATGTTTCTATACTGTTTAGCCTCTATAGCTTTTCTTCAGCTGTATTAGAAAAATAGTTGTCCAGCACTATAGGCACAGACAGTATATACTTGCAACGTACTGTTACTTCACTAGATCATTTTCTAAGGAAAATGACTGCTTGATTTAATATTGCTTCAGTTGTTAAACACCTTCTCGTAATTAAGCCAAAGACAATACTTTGCTGACAACTAGTCAACACTAGAATGTTGCTTGTTTTAGATGACTGGCATAAGGCTTTCATTTTCTTTTAAGTGAAACTAGATTTTCGGAAACATTTCTTTACTGAGAGGGTGGTCAAACACTGGTGTTTGAGGCATTTGAATAATGCCCCTAATATACTTTAACTTGGTCAGCCCTGAATTGGTCAGGCAGTTGGACTAAATGATCATTGTAGGCCCTTCCAACTGGAACTATTCTAATGTAAACAAATTGTTAATAAATTGTTAAATAAATTATTAAATACACAAGAGACAGAAAAAGTCATAAACTGCCTCTCCCAGGGAAGGGTAAGGTGTCTAGCAATGAACATCAGGGCTGCTACATTCAATGCGAAGGTGAGAATCAAAGCATTGGCTCATGCCTATTATTGGCCTATGGGATTTCAAGACAGCAAGACTGTTGAGCTTCCATCTGGAGAAAGCCTGCTTCATTGAGAATAACTAATGTCACAGTATTTTTTCTCTAGATAATGACTTTTTCTCTCCCCTCTGAAGCACCACTGTCATTTTACTGCTAAGGTTCCTTCCAACCTTTTCATTATACCACCGATGTGGCAGTATAGCCATTGGAGCACTGACACCAAGAAGGCAGAGGAGACAACTCTGAGAAAGGACTGAAGTGGCTAAAATGTAATCTCAAATGGAACCTGAATGATTTTGTCAGCAAGTGCTCTCACTGTGTCAAAAGATGTAAATGCTCAGCTTTTTGTTCATCATTACCTTGCTTTAAAATAACCAAGAAACAAACACTGAATTCAGTGAGGTAAGATCACTGTGAACATTTTGATTTAGAGATCTGTACAACATTTCATTATCAAACATTATCAGATAAAGCCCTGTTTTAGGTGGTGTATATTTCTGAAAGATAATTTTCTAGTTTTCACGCACATCGCCTGTAAAACAGATATCTTCTATATCTCTCTCACTCTGTCTTTACATTGTCAAATTCAGACACGCAACATGATTTGCAAAAGCTAAAAAAAGACAAACCCAAACCGTAGCATGAATTTAGATGCTTAATTACACATTGAAGAACCAGATCTTTTACCTTACCTTGAATGAATGGGCAAATAATCTTGACAATGATACATGCTTTATCATTGTTTTATCACAAGTACATCCAAAGATTTAATTTATATTTTTTACAATGTCATTCATGACAAAGACATACATAACACATAAATACATTACTAGCTAACAGCTGTGTATCTCCTTTCATCATCCTGAGCTCTGAAAACTGAACACAAACATATTGGCTTGTTATCCTTTAAAAGGCATTGATGAACATTCTCTCTCTCCTTCTTCCTTTGTTTCATCTGTCAAGCATTATGGTTTTCAAATGCCTTAGTTGCAAATTAAACTGTTATTGGGGAATTATTATCTAGGTCTATATAAAATCCTTTATTTTTGCTCCATGTATTAGGCAAAGCTGCCATTGCCTGAAGAATACAGCAATAACACGTTATAAAATATGAAATTAATAAAACAAGTGCTGTGTTTCTCGTACTATCAAATTCATAGCTTTAACTAGTGTATAGAGAAGAAATGCCTGTTGTCTGTCCCTGAACACTCCCATCATTACCTCAGTGATAACAGAATGTTCTCCTGGCTCTGGAATACATGCACAAAACCCAAACATAGTGTTTCTTTATCTTTTTCAGTTGAGAGGAGAAAAAATATCTCTTCTTTCTCGTCCCCCAAAAGCTGTGGCCCCTTTGGTATCCCTTCATATACTTTTTGAAATGCAGAATAAGCAGGAATGAAGCAATTATAAAAATGAAATGCTATTGCTTAAAAAAATCTATAATTTTACTCTTTTAATTGAAAATGAAAAAATATCAGTCATTAGTAAGTTTCTGAGTATACTTGGTGATAGACTTTGACAAGACAGAACCTACGCTAATGTTGGAAAATTACCATATTAACTTTATTTTCCCCTATTGTTTGTTTATATGCACAGGGATGTTATAGTGCTTCTAGGGATCAGTAAGATTTTTACACCTTCCTGATTTTTTGGATGAAGAATGATCACAGTGACTGAGCAAAATCATGCTAAATAATTAATAAGAAGTCAGTAACACTCAGGCTGTCTAGAATATCTGGCCCAGTCTTTCACTCTCTGCTACATGAAGTGCAGTTTCTGGCCAACTCAGCTGTCTATACACAACAGGCAGAAAGGGAAAAATGTAAGGTGCTATGCCAGCCTCTCCAGCCTTGCAGTGACAGGATGTCAACTGGCAGCTATTTCTCTAACAATTCCCTCAACTAAGTAGTCCTTTGAACTGGGATTTATGCAAATGTTTATGTCAACAAACATCAAAAATGTCTAATGAGGGAGGAAGCAAGAACCTTTAAAATAAATAATTTATTTATAATAAATTATAATTTAATATTAAAAAATCATTATTTATAACATAATTATATGTTATGGGACAACAGATGGAAAGACAAGGAGAAAAAACCCACAAACCAAAAACTCCTTTAACAACAAAACTTTTGTGTTTTTTTCTCTCATTTTTGCTTTAGAGGCTATTCAAAAACAAAATGTGAAATGGGTATCGATGAAGCTACTCATCAGCTCAAGCAATTTTAGCTACAGCTTTTCCTGACAGCCTTTACAAAAGGGAGAATCTCTCCCACCCCAAAATGTTCTCTCTATGCCTGAAACAGGTATCAGATTAGCAATACAGGTTGAGTAGGAAGCCTTAGCAGCTGGTACAGGCATCAGTTATTGAACCTGGTTCTAAAGTTTAGTATCCAAAGCCCAAATGTGAAAAAAAGCATTGATTAAATAAAATCCAAATGAAAGGGTAGAAAGATTTTCAATGAAGAAGTAAGATGATTTGACTGCGTTCTTCTATTTTATTCTCTACAATCTCACTGCTATGAGCTTTATTTCCACCCCCCCCAAATATTGCTTTCAAACAATGCAATTGAAATACTATCAAGTTTGGCATATAAAGTTTTGCATTATTACTAGCAAAATCCTTCAGATCACAGAATCACAGAATATGCTGAGCTGGAAAGGACCCACAAGGATCATTGAGTCCAACTGAAGCCTAATGTTGAGATGCATAATTTTCTTCATAGCATATTAATATTCGAAAAGCTAAATTAATTATCTCCTTTTTTTTTTGTTTTTTCTTATGATGGCTTTGCCACTTGCATATTCAAGATTTACAATAATGACCTAGATGAATGGAGGGTTGTGCAATTCTCATATTTCTGTTTTAAAACTTGGTATTTGAGTTTTAATACATTGATTGACCATTGGAGCTTGCCTAGAAGCAGAATTCCACAGCAGAAGACACACAAAACTTATGCACAAATAGCAGATTTGAACCAAGCAAAAGGAACACAGTAGGGTGCCAATATGGAAGAGTTTAACCTTATGTGATCCCCACTCTTGTTTTCACTCAGAGAAATTAAAAAAACCCTGGAATTTTATGCCAGACCAAATGCAGGAAAGATTATCATTTTAGTATAAGAAAAATCTACTAAGTAATAAATCAATACTGAGAAAAAGCAAAATTACAGGTAAGAAAATTATTTTTTCCTTTTTCCTCTGTTATATCCACTCGTGTGGGCAGAAGTAATAATTCATAGGAAGTATCAAAGAACGACCATCATCCATCAACTGCACAGAAATGGTGATGAAAGAGTAAAATAAAATAACTCTGCCTTCCTCTCAAAACTTCAAAAAGGCCTATTTTCAAGATCTTTCAGTAACTCAATTTTGTGAAAGATGTGTTCTTTTCTGCATGCATAAAAAAGCATGTTTTTTACAATTTATAGCATTTAATTTCTGAGTAAATATCAAATATTCTAATAAGAGGGAGATACAAAGAGAGGGGAATTTTAGACTAGCTTTCATACAGAGAGACTTCCTTTTTCATGCACAAAGCAGATAAAATGAGTGCAAAGCTTGGTTTCTATGAGTAGTATGAATCTTCCTTCCAAAGCTTGGAAGCTTGGTTTCTATGAGTAGTATGAATCTTCCTTCCAAAGGTGTTTCTGAGCAGACTAGATGATTTGCTATATCTAAATACTGCATTTCAACAAAGATCTAGAAAAAAATTGATTTTTTGCCATCCAGAAGCATCATACCTCCTCATAATCACATATGTGGCAAAACTGAAATCTGAAAGGATGTTCCCAGATTGCCACCTTTCCTGCCTGAAAACAATGGAGCAATTTGACTTGGCAAATTATAGCACAGTACTATATGGCTTTTTCATGAAACTGCCATACAACATAGGAGAGGCAAATAAGCTTCTTTCAGGTCAGAATGGTTTAGATAGACACTATTGTCAAGACTATTTCCAAAAAGACAGAATATCTTTCAAAGTTATTGAAAAAAAAATCATTCCACCAAAATGATTAGAAAAAATAGAATAAAAGAATCATATGCTTTAGGTTGAAATCACCCACATGCTAGAAAGGTCTAAGAACCTACATGCAGGTTTTTTAAGATATCAAAACAATAATACTGTTATTAAGTTAAAAAAAAGACCTCTGTTAGTGTAATACACCTGAGCATATGCCCCCTCTTTGGTCTGAAGAAATTATTTTAATGAACAGTATAATGAAAAGGAGAAGGTACTGCAGTGTGAGGGTGAAGTACAGCTGGACATGGTGGAGGAGGGTTCTTTAGCTCAGCCTTTCGGAAGCCATCTCCTGTTCAAGCATTCTGATGTTTACCTTCAAAAAAGAGTTTACTCCAAGCTCTCTCCCAAAGACAGCTAATATCTTAGTATCTTCATCAGTGTCCCACTACCTACTAGGCAAGACACTTCTTGGATGCTAAATATGCTGTACCCTACATTGCTGGATATATAATTACAGCACAGAGATTTTACTATATGCCTTACTCCTGCTGGCTTGAACAGTGATAGAGAAAAAAATCTGCCTGGATTATAGTTTTGCTTGAGAATTCAAATTCTGATTCACTTTCAAAAGATGAACCTACTGACATAATTAACCACCAGTCTCCCAGGGAGGGAAAATGGTTGTTTGGGGGTTTTTGGTTTGGTTTGGTTTTTGATTTGGTTTCTTTTGTGTTGAGAAGACCTCACTATAGAGAACAAAAAGAGGTCAAAGAAGTATTAAAGATGAAAAAATAAAACAATCATTTAGAAAAGACTTGAAAAAGCCTTAATTGAAGATTATTTAGTACCATGCAAGTACAAATAAGAAAAACCTCCACTATAACTATTTGTTTGTGGAAGGAATAGTAATTAAGCAAACATTCTAAATGCATCTGTAAAGAAGGCTGTTTGCTCCGTCTCTCTCAGCTTTGGGATAGACCTACCAAGTGTTGAATCAGTTAGTGCCTCAAAAATAAACAAGTTTTCAATCTACTAATGAATGTGAGACAAGGGTTTTTTTAAATTCTCATGTAATCAAACACTACTGGATCTAGGAGATACATTATGTAGTGATCTGCAGATACTCTGTCCTGTTCTTTAGTCCCTAAAAACACTGGCTTTCTGAAAGAGCCAGGTAAAAGTGTGGAGCCAGGGCAGCTGCCTGAATTCAGAGCCAGAGGTGGTGCTGAATAATACAGCACAGAATGTGAGTCCAACCAAAACCATTTTGGATTATACAAGGTACCACACTTGTTAAATAAAATGTGAATTCAATTATTTTATTTGTTATTTAAAGCGCTTAGCACTTCAGGATTGGCTGAGCAACAAAAGCAACAAAATTCTTTTTCAACAAAACAATTATCCCAGAGGAGTAATTGTAATATGCACTTTAATACTCAATTTTGAAACTCAGAGTGATTACACAACCTAGAATTCAGAGCATCTGATGGACACTCAAAAACATATCCATTATTTACTATTCTGAGGAAAAGGCATGAACATGTCTGGCAGCTTTCAACATTTGAGTTCCAGTGTTAGGTCATATCACAAATAAGCACAAGGCATTTGCCATTAGTCTAGCCAGCTCTCAGAAGCCCATTCAAATACCATTGGTCCAGTTCCGATTTATTTCTTTTTACTTTAAGAAATATTCCCCTGAGTCTCAGCTTTCATAAAGTCCCTGGAGTTCCATCTACTATTCTGGAGGCAAGAATACAAATGAAGAAGGATCCCACTATTATGGGAGTAGGTAAAGAAAAGACTGGAGACAAAAGCTTGACCTCATGCAAGACACTGTCAAAGTTCCTCGACTCAGGGGAGCCCAAACTTTACCCTAAGGCCCTTCTGATGGCAAATATGGACACAGAAAGTCATAGCTGACAGTTTAAAATTAAATGAAGGATTAAGAGATAAAAACTGTTACTCAGTTTTGTTTCAAAAGATTCTACCAATGAAAGCCCACACTTCACTCCTAGCTGTTGGGCTATCAACTCAAATGCAACTGATCCAACTAATCTTTTCTCTGAGTCTGCTGAGTTGATGTCCAGGGTGAATACATGGATTCCTCTGCCTCAGTCACAGGGTCAATCTAAGCAACAACAGTCAAGATTTGGCCAGCAGTAGTTATTCATCTCTAGAATCAACCAAAACGCCTCAAATTAAAATGATTTGGGAAACACAAATGACTCTCTGGAGAAAGGCAAATGCTTAGAAATTTGAGCAAGAAGAAACATATCACATCCTTCTGCATGGAAGTAGACTCAATTTTAACTCAGATATTCCTGCCAGACATTTGTCTAATATATTCTCAAGTATCTCTACCAGTGGAGACTTTCCATGTCATTAGGCAATTTACTGTAGAGCTTAAACTGCTCATACAGTCACAAGGGTTTCCCTAACCCCCTACTCTCATTTACCTTGCTGCCAGCACTGCTTATCCTATCCACAATGGACAGGAAGAGAAAACTATTGCCTTCTCCTTTGCAACTATGTTTTAAGCACCTGAAAAATAATTTTGTGTTCCACTTCAGTCTGCTGACATTTTAGCAACCAAGCCCCTTTAACACTTCTCTACACTTTCCAGACATGTGGGTCCCATTTGCTACATCTTCTTTCTTCTCTCTTTCCATCTAGTTAGCTGGCTTGCATCCTTCCTGAGGATGAAATGTGCAATCCTGGATGCAGCATTTGTGTTGAGGCTGTATGAACTCAGAAGAAAACAGACAGACTCATCTTCTTTTTCTTCTTCTTAGGATCCATTTTAGCCTTCAGAACTTCAAATATGAATCCTCTGCCTCACCCATATTTCTCATTCCTGTAACGGTGCAGTCACTATTCTGAGAAGGACACTCTTGTACAATTTCACATAGAATTGGCTTCTATTTCTTTCAAAACACTGTTCCCACTTGTCATGATCATCCTGAATACAACCCTCCAACGTGCTTTTAATCCTCTCACCTTTGCTTCATCTGCAAATTCAGTAAGTATCTCTCAGTTGATTTTTCAAAGCTAACAACTTATTAGTAAGTATGTCTAGCTTGTGCAATAGCATCTGAGTTCTTAGATGAGATCACAGAATTGCTCTTTTAAGTTTGTTTTCAATGTTATAAAATCCATAGCTACAGAACAAAATATACCTATTTCCCTTCCATTTTATCCTGAACTCTTTTCCCCTCCCAGATATACTGTCACCTAAGCAATTTTCCTGTTCTTTATAACTGTGTTATACAATCAGTACCAAACCTCTCATTGCTGAAAGAATGTTATGACAGTATTTTACTTACTGCCTTTGCTATTGTGTAACTTAAGATAATATTTGCTTTTAAAAGCCTAAAATGTTTCTAATCTTGTATAAGCATGGCATTGTAGCTGTTACTCTTTGCAGATAATCCGCTTGATATCAATGCAGCTGTTCATATGAGTTACACAGCGGATTCCAAAAAATCCTATTTTTTTATTATTTGTTTGGTTGTAAATTTAACACATGTACAGTACAAAATTATTCATTACATACTTTTTGGGCAAAGCTGTGCATGTTTCTTGGACAAAGTCCCTAGTCTATTACTCTGTGCTGCCCAGTATCACAGAATATGTGGTACCCAACTCTCCATTTTTCACATGCCTGTGGTGAAGTCTTGTCACATGGAAGTCCACTGAATTTCAGTTTTAACCTTCATGGAAACAAAACTGATTGCTTCAACTGATCTTTCTTGTAGCAAAGGCCTGGAGGATGGGTCAGTAACTTCATTAACATATCCTACATTGGTGTGAATACTCCTACTTGAAATGTGGAGAGAGCCTAAAGACATTTCAGATGGGAGGTTCTGTGAAATAATGCATGTAATTAGGGAATGTTTCAGGATGATCGAAAGGGTGTTTTTCATCAACACCATCTCTGTTGTTTTGAGGCCATCCACTGAACTTTGCAGAAAGGACTTTCTGAACAAGAGGAATGTGGAACATAGCTATTATTACTGTCAAGGATGACACATAGGTGAACTATCCCTCTATTAGTTAGAAAATCACAGCTCTAGCTAATAAAAGCTCTACATTTCATCTGTGGTCTTAACTACAGAATTCTTTAAAACTATTAACAGCATCTTCTGTTTTTCTCAGAATGAAAGCTGATAAATTAGCAGCAGAGAGAAGAGTTCCTAAGCTAGACAGTTCACTTGGAGTTGTTATATAAATGGCCTTTCTGAAATGTGTCCAAGACTTAAATTACTCTGATTAGCTGATGTCTGTGGAACTGGCAACAAGCCTTTTCACTGTTGCCCTCATGGCAATTATTATTCTTGTTTCACTGCATATTTTGATAGCATTTCTCAAGTGTCTAGTTATAAGTCTCTTAAAAGCCTGAGGACAGTTGAATGAGTAGAGGTAAAATAAAAACAGAACCAAGCTGATATTATCCTGGTCTTTTCTGTCCAACTATTTTTGAAGTTGAAAATAAGTGTCTCCCTACATCCAACCTGGAATGGATCAGAATGCACTTCAAAAAAAGGAACAGGCGTGCTTTTAAGCCTCTTCATTATATTAAATATCACAAAAGAATATGTAATTCAGCACAACAAAGTCATGAGCTACTGCAGACAGTTTGCTTCTTTTTGTTCAACTAGTTTTTTAAGAAGGAAACTAATTGTAAAAATAGAATTTCTAATAGTCCTCACCACCACACATTTTTCCTTGCCGATAACAGCTCTCTTCAGATTCAAGAAAGCTCTAAAAGATCTCATTTATCTAATCTATCAGAACCAATTAATTTTACCAGAAAAATATTCCTCTCATATCCTCAAACATCAGACCTTAATTCATCTCCCATAATTCATCTCCTCAAACTGCTCTCAACTCTGTAACTGGAGTTTGTGTCTCTTTGTTCCCACAGTTCTTTCAAACACCACTTCAAGTCCCATCACTTCTCATTAACTAGTAACTTCTGCAACTCTCTTTGATAGAAGAGTCAAATCCCCCCAGTCTGAACTTGGTAAATTAGCATTTATTAATCCATGTTTCACCCTGCTCTGTATTATCTGCCACTGAATCAGGAATACAAACTGCTTCTCAGTTCCTAACATGTTAAATTACTTTAGAAAGCCTCTCTGTACAAATCATTCCTTTGCACCTCGTGCTGCCCAAGAGTGACACAATGCACAAGATACTACTCTAACAGTATGGTATGACATGCCATCAAAAATCAGCTGTGAAGTATTCTCTGACAGATGCTGCAAGAAATTTTCCCTGCTGTATGATGAAAGCAGATACAAGCCATCTTTTAATTACTTGCACCACATTTCAGCTCTCTTTTTTCTTTTCTTCTTGATCACCCATGCCCAAAGGGCTTAATTCTGGTGGTTTTGAAAGCTTGAGCTGCAGTAATCTTAAATGAAAAATATCTTTATACTGAAGTAAAAAAAAGATAAACATGCATCATTACCAAATCTGATTTTCCATTTCAGTGCATTCAATCTGGAAATAAGAGGCTGGCAATTGCCCAAGATGCCAACCATAATTTTTGGTAAAGAGGGTTCCAAAAAGCTTTCTTATTCCACCAACCCAGTTTTTCTCTTTAACAGTACAGAACAAAATGGCCACACAACAAACACTTTCATACATATGAATATCATGAATGCCACTGTAAAGGCAAGGAGACCAGAAGAAAATTCTTCATTACCAAGAAGTTAGATTATTAACTGAAAAATTATCTACATGAAATACAAGATGATAGTGAAGGAAAAAATGGTGAGTGGGCTGAGGCACTCAGGAAGCCAATCCAGTGCAGACAGATTTCCCTGGACAGAGGATGATAAATGTGCAGAGGACCTGTTTGTAAACTGAAAATTCATCTAGTGGATTAGGTAGAGACAATTTTTTCCTTAGGATCTTAGCAGGGTTTTGTTTTGTTTTCTCATCTGACAGTACTTTCAATTATTGAGACAGAATGACAAAAGAGCATATGTGCTCAATGATCAGAGGACCTGCACCATCAAACTGGGCATCTGCTACTCATTTCCGAAGGATGCTGCAAGTGAGACACAAGTGAAAACCAGAATACTGAATAGTCCTGAGCCAGGCCAGCTGGAGCAGGACCAAGAAATGGGGCTATTTGTAGAGGAACTTAACAAAAGTGGTCTGTAGACAGTAATTTGTACCTGGGAATGCACCCTGTAATTGTTTCATTGTATTTGATCAGCTACGTTACAGAGATGATGTAGGCATACATATGGCCAAAAACAGACCAAAGAGCAATTGCAAAGGTGATTCCATCTCAATAAAATATCTTTGGATTTGCTCCCAAATAGAGTCAAAATGCACTTCCATGACCCAGCCATTAATCTATGAAAATTTAACTGGATCTGGAGGAACTGTATCCTTGAACAGGATGCATCACAGAAATAATCACCTAATTTATGAAGCTGAAGGGTGTCCTCTAACTTGATTTCATTCTAGCCTGATTTGCACCTGCCCCATGCTGTCCTGAATTGCTCACTCATTTTTGAAAATGTTATGGCTACCTACGGCATTCACCAGCTGTAACTGCAGCTGTTATTTCTGTTGCCCTTTTTTCTACCAAAAAAAAAAGGATCTTTTTCCTTCCATCTTCCCATGTAAACCGACAGCCTGGTAAAACACACTTTGCAAAGAGAATTCTGAAGCATTTCAGAAATGGTGAGTCCAATCAATTAAACGAATAACAGTTGCTCAGAATCACTAGGGGTGCAATGTTATTTATAACTTCTTTCTATTGACTGCACAGCATTTACAGAAAACATAGTGTTACTTCAATTAATTTTTAATTCAATAAGTCTTAAAAATATTTTTTCTTCTTCCTGCATGGCTTCAGATAAATCCCTGAATAACCTTCTTAATAATTCTGTGAGGACATAGTTTCTCAGATTTCATAGAGACAGTAACTCTTCATAAATATGTGTTGTCTAATACAGCTTCTACTAGAAACCTTTGTAATCTCACCACATTGTGGGAAAGGGAAGAGGGAAAGAACTCCTTTTCATTGAAAGCATGGTTAGCAGTGAGTTTCTTCAAAATGGTAAATGGAATCACAAAAATTGAAGTCATAAGGGACTTTCAGGACAATCTAGTCCAATCCCTGGCTCAAAGCAGGTCTGTTTAGATCAGGTTGCTCAAGCCCATGTCCAAGTGAGTCTAAAGCACTTCCAAGGACAGAGACACCACAATCTCTCCATACATCCCATTCCAGTATTTGATCATTCTCATAGTAAGAAGAAAATTCTTAATAACTAAACAGAATATTCCACATTACTATTTTTTTACTCAAACTTTTAAAATCTATGACTGATTTAAAGTCACACTAATTACAAACCCCCCACAACTGCACATTCATTGCTTTTTGTCCATCAACCCCACAAATGCAAACTTTGATTTGAATTTCTTTTGTCTCTTCATCAAATATCTGAGTGGTAAATGAAAATCTGTAAATAAAATGTGTACAGGAATTCTGTACAGATGTAGAGGGAAAAATGGATCCAAAATATAGCATGAACATGGCAGTACATCATCCTACAAAGTAAGTCTAATAATTGTCCAACTAACCATTATTACGAAAAAGTTTTTACCCTGTCCCCTACTACTACAATACATACAGCTACGTATGTAAACAATAAGTTATTTGCATTTCCTTACGTAAACACCACAACTTTCATTTATTTTATTATTTTCAAACCAGTACCAAATGGAGAACAGACCAAACTCTTTAAAACTGCAAAGTTGTTTAACAGTCAATGTTCCTCTGCAGAATATTGGGAAAGAAGGGATTCCTGTGGAATAACAGCATTTAAAAATTTTATATATCACATCTGTAAGAATGGGACATACTCCTGAAGAGCATTTTTATTGCCTATGTTGGGGATGTTCACATTATCCTCTTAAGTGACTTACTCTATTTGAAATTCAGCAGAGCTCTCAGACTCCATAACTATTAGCAGTAAGTTCTTACAGGTTAAACACGAGTCTCACAAAAAAACAAAATAAGACCCCAAAAAAATCACACCCTCTTGTTTTCTTCAGCCTTTTTATTTGTTCCTTTCTGGTTTACTGGATATGTTTTTCCTGTAGTATGAGAAGATGAAAGTAGAGCATTTGGCTTGCATGCTCAATTCTTGTTAGTTTTTCCATCTTTTCTCAGTTGTCACTTTTCAGAACTAAAGAGTCCAAGGGAAAGAAATATCCATTTGGGAAGATCTTTTAACACCAGAGTATTTTCTAGCTCATTTCTGAACCCCATTGTCTTTTGATTTCATGCAGAATCACTTTAAATAAATTCAGCATTCAAGTAAAAGACAGCCACTGATAAACCTTTAGAGAACAACAAAAGAAAAAAAGTGCAAGGACCATTATACCCAGAATAGGTACAATGAGGAAAGCCAGGTGGTCCTTGGGTTAAACAAAGACCAGAATCACTTTTTCTAAAAACAGATAATATGCAACCTCAAGACTGAAAATACAATAATGTTGAAAGGTAACCGTAAAAGAAAACCCTAGAATGGCAGGCAATGAAATCCCATGTTATCCCATTCTCATCATCAGGATGACTGGGAGTAACACAGAAAGAAGAAATCAGATATTTGATCGGCTTGCACCTCAAAGTAGGGGTTTTTTTTTTGTTTGTTTGTTTGGCTGGTTTTTTTTAATAACTAGTACGGCTAGGGCTCTAGGAGGCCTGATAAACATTTCCAATTAGCATTGGGTAATGCTAATCCAGCAATGTCCAAGGAATTACAGTGTATGAAATGTGCACCCGTAGCCATAAACAAAGATTGCTGAAGAGTTCACTGGGTCTTTTCCCTAGAAAAGCTCTCCTACAAATGGGACTAAATGAAGATATGACGAGTTCTGTCCTCAGCTGGAGGAGGCTGAACATAGGAGAGTTTGTAAAATGTTTTCTGGGTTATCTGGATCCATTTCAGTACCCACCTGCACCTTGAAGGATGGAAGAGTTGGGTGGCTCATTTTAACAAAAACTTTTAGGAATTCCTAAATATCTCTCTTGGCGGCAGCACAACTTCAGTTTCCAGTGCTGGTTTCACTGCCTTATATTAGTTGCTAATTTAAAGCTAATTGTAGAGCAGGTCACATTCAAGTCACTGGAAAAAAGCCCAGTTACTTTTATGGTGCATGACCAAGATCTAAAAGAAAATAATAAAACTATTAATTAAATTCATTTAAAAGGAAAAACAGCAACAAGCAAACACAACCCAGCTGTGGTTATTTAGAATTACATGTAATTTTTCTAACCAGTTATGTTCCAGGTAAGTACAGGGGCCATTGCTTTTTTAAGCTTTATAAAACCCAAACCACAGAGCACCTCCTGTTGTCTCACACTGACACACCTGGCTTGGCCTTTGTAATCACAGTATTTCGGCTGTAATTTGCAGACATCTACTGGCACTTTAAGCTAGAAATTTCTCTTATCCATCCCTTCTTTTCCCTAACACCATGGAAGACAGCTGCGAAACATCAGACCTGAGAACTGAATCACTCTGGGTGCCATGGAAAAAGTCCATTATCATCAGAAGGCAAACGTTGCTTTTTTTCCATATAAGGGTGAATTCAAAACATGAAATTAACTCATTCCCGAGAGTATGAGGGCATTCAAGCCAAAAATACTGGCTACAGAATATAGCATCCTCATTTTACATTCATGATAATGCGGAGACTCAAAACATTCCCTTCCTTATTTATTTATGTGCAACAACAATAAACGTCCTTTTCCGGGCAGCAGCAAGCATACTAGAAAATAGAGTTCTGTCTCCACTCCTATTCTGTGGTTCAAGATTGAGAAGAGAAAATCCCCAGCAGCGTGGCACAATATAATTAAAACATAATAGACTTTACAAGTGAAGAAAACTGTACAAGGGTGACAAGATGCCAAAGCTTTGACACCTACAGTGTCCAAACAGGCAACATACCATGTAGAGACCGGGCAGAGCACAATGTCTGCTGTTCACTAGGCTATGTGAAATGCTTACTGAGACCTTGGATGACAAAGTTTACCTAGTGCATTCCTTCTGTTCATCCACCATCAGGCTCAGTAAAGCAAACAGGCTGTGAAATCAATAGCTTCCCAATTGTTCATTTTTAGGAGAGGCACAACACTGTTTTATATAAATGAGACTGAACTGCCAAGATTTCAATGAATCTGAAAAAACTTACCAGCCACTGACCCAAAAAGATAATCAGCACACACCAGTGAGCACTCAATGCTTCCCCACTAGAGAAATGGTTTAGTAATGGTGACATAACTCCCGGCTTCTGGGTCATGAGATATAAAATATCATTACTTTTCAGTAACTATTCAGTGACTCAGAGGACACAAGAAGAGTTGGCAATCACAGTCTTTTTTCTTTTTTTGTACTTGTGATGAGAAATTCCTGGCTAGACAAGTGGTTCTCTACAGTGCCAGGCTAAAGGATGCCAAGTCTATTCTGTTCCAGCCAAGGACTCACACAGGTATTTCAGTGGGATTAACCAAGAGCTTGACAATTGACTACAAGTTTGAAGGTCATGTTGGACTGGGATCAAAGTGCTCAGCACGAAATCTCTCTTGATGAACTTTTCTGTATAAATGTGTATTGCAAAAAAAGAAGAAAGATCTTGAAAGGTCTTTAGATACCAAGAGTATTTAGATACCAAACTCCTATTGTTGTAACATGCTTAAACATCTCTGAAGATACGAGCCAAAACCCACCCTCGCCACTCCCAATTTCTCTATTTGTTGGGAGCCTTAGCGAAGAGGCCAGTGAAGAACAAGCCTGCAGACAGGCACATCCCACATGGCAACTTGGCAGGCTAGAGAGACTCTTTTGCAACCATACGAGTTTCTGCTTCTCTAATTTGGCTCTCAATCACAGGCATTAAAGATTCTTCAAAACAAAAAAAGAACATGCTTCCTATACTACAACTGCCCTACAAAAGTAAGCTATAGTCAATCACAGTTGCAAACAACCAATACATTACACTGAGTCATAGGCATCACTTTCCTTAATCTGTATCAGGGAAATATCTACTTTGTTTATATAGGCTTATTTCAACAGGTTAACTAAAACTCTGTTACAGCTGCATGCCTAAGGAGAGAAGCCATACTGGTCTTTAAACAGATAGTCACATAGCACATTCAGCTGTGGTGCATGTTTTCTCCGTAATTTCCCTCCTCTGAGCGTGGAGTCTTTGACATGCAGAAGAATGGACAGCACTTGTCAAATTATGATTACTTCAGAAATTGAAATACATAAAATAATAACTGAGGCAATCAAATGCACACATAACTATCATTTGCTTGGAACACAGACAAGCAGATAGCAAATGATTCAATTTATAATTAATTCAGAGAAAGAAGGAGGAGTTGAAAAAAAGCAACTATATAAATACATTCTTCAGGACTTGGCAGCAAATAATGACTGAACATGGATCTCAAAAGGAAAATTAATGAATGACAACAAGAGCAGCACATGTGTAATTTGAAGATAGACTGCAAGAAAATTAAACATGTTGCTTATGGGAAAATAACCCTTCTCCATATTTTGCTCAGAAAAAACACATGGTTCCTAATGGAATTCAAGGCTATTATTCAATCAGAAGCTTCTCATGAAGGCAGAAACTGTGAAAGTATGCTTCCTAAAGCAGAGCCCCAGGAGATAATTGAAGCCTTGGAATCATAGCAGTGATTTTCTTGAACACTCAACCCCAGGTTACCTAAAATAAAATCCATCAGACAAGAACATACAATGAAATAACATAAAGGTGACAGTGAGTGAGATGTATATAAAGTGGAAGAAAATAAAATGTATAAACAATCTTTGGGAAAATTATGGGTGAGTACTTGCACATATACACATATAAATTCAACTTTACTATATAAATCTTATACCTGCAAAAAAAAATATTTTAAGAAATCCTAATTCCCTTTTGAGAGGACTGTCCGTAAGTTTTACATACCGTAGCAGTGTTTTAAGAGCCTTGCAATAGCTGCAGTTTTCAGAAATCAACTACAGTTGTGAAGATCACACTCAAGAAGGTTTTCTAAAGGGAACACCGAAAGACATGGACTCGACATGTAGAAATAACCCAGATATCATAGCAATGCTATGTGAAAAGCCCTGACATCTGGTTTAAACTCATGAAGATTTAAATGGAAGCCAGACTCACAAAACAGATCCCAGTCTGACAATTCACACATTACAACTGCCTCACTAAGAGCAAGAAATATTTTTATGGAAGTTATATACAGAAAAAAAGGTCCTATTAAAATAAAAATTAAATTCCTAAATCCTATGATGCTGCAGGATTGGAGAGAGAAGAAAACAAAACAACTGTTTTCCTCCTAGGGTCAGTACTGAAATTAAATCTGTACTCTTCTTAGCCATGCAGCCATTTCTCAAAGTCATTCAGTGTTAAATTAAATTATTAGAAGAGCCTCATATTCCTTATATGAGGACCAGGTCCCATTCTGTGTTCCTCTACCAGATGTTAGTAAATAATGGCGTGCTAACCTTATTATTTGCCTTCAAAGTTCCCTCACCACCAATGAAGTTTGCCACTGCTGCTCTGAAGTTAGGGTCAGAGGACAGCAGGGAGAGAGATGTGTTTGCACGATTTGCCAGATACTGCTACATATAACCATTGCACTTATTAAAGTTAAATGACATCTGTGTGAAAATTCCATTGTCCCAAGTCCTGCAGCTGCAGAGGCTGATGCAATTTTTTCCTAAATGAGAGAATTTAGCCATTCTTCAGTCCCAAGCTAGACAGAATGCACACCATACATCATACAGGGATGCAAAACCATCTCTCTCTGCAGCAAGGTGCAACACCAGTGAGGAAGGGTTAGAGAAAGGATTATCAGCCTAGGGTGTAGCATGCAAGCTGGCACATCTAATTTATGAGCTAAAAAGTCTGTGGAGAGACCTTAAAATAGGGAAGCAATAAAAACTATTCAGAGTATCTAAGACCCAGTGGGCAAAGGTGGCCAAATAATGGCAAGAAATTAAATAGGCTTAATATACTACTGGGCTCTCACAGATAAGTGCCATTAGCTCCCACATACTTCATTTTCTAAAAGATCAATTACCCAAGTCCTGCCACTGAATAAAGATTGTGGCTTTTACTCTAGCTTCTAGGGGAGAAAAGAAATTAGTCTGGACAATTCAGAAATTATACAAGCAAATAAAAATGCCAGTATTATTATTTCTCAACAAATCCCATGATTTCTTGAGACTTGTGGTGTTTAATTTTGGAGTCAGTTGCACAGTAAAATCTTATTCATGAAGGCAGGGGCATAAGTCAGTTATCCTCAGCATTGAAAAAGCCTGAACACTGTACCAATGTGAATCTATTGATTGCTCAAACTATACACTGGAGTAGGAAATACATATTCCAATATCACCAAAGAAAATATAAATTTTTACATTCTTATTTTCTCCAGTTACTGATAAAAATCACTTTGAAGAGCATAGTAAATTAGTACCAGGCAAAACACTGCAGCACTTGCTCCTCATAAAGAGGAGGTTTCTTGCCACAGCAAAATTTGGCTGTTATATTCATGTCCTTATTACTAAAGTTTTTTCTGATATCTGCTGCTCTATAATCAGTGGTTGAATGCTAATAACTACATGGGATATGATACTGTACATTTAATCAGTGTTTCAGTGAACCAAAGAAAAGGATTAAATAAGAAGACAAAGAAAGAATTCAATGAAGAAAAAAAAAGAATTCAATAGTAAACTAAATGAATTGGACAAGACACACAGAATGAAAGTTTGGGTTCTCTCTGTGTTCCCATTTCCTGACATTTTTTTGATATGCAGTAAAAAAATTGTATTTATACTAAATGGAGTACTACCAAAAATCAATTCCTAAATCACCATTGCATTTAAAAGAATTCTGGGAGCCCTGTGAGCAGAGGGGCTCTTAGAGCTTCTCTTCCCATGATGTAGAAATGGGTGCAATTGGTATTGATGGATTAGGGTACAAAGTTCCCTTAGCCATCCTTCCCTTTGTCGCTAAACTCTTCAGACATATGTCTTTGTGTGTGGAGAAATACGGACAACGTAAATACCAGCTTGTCTGAAACCTGGAGCCCAAACAACACAGTTGTGATTTCACTGCCCCTGTGATTTGAACCAGGTTGGAAACTTCCTTGCCATAGAAACCAACCAAATGTATTAAAAATTGTCACCAACATCGAAGACAAAAGGCATAACGAAGGAAACACTGTTCTCAAAACTGCTGGGGACCAGGCACAGAAATTGATTTTCAGTTAGGTTCCTTTACAGAGACAATACTTGAAAGAACTGGGATTGAAAATGAATCTCCTGAAAATTGGTTTGGCGACTATCCTAAACTGTAGGAGAAATTGTATCTTGCAGTCTTCATTACTTGAAGTCTTTAAATCAGATTTCTTGTAAGATAAATGCATACTGAGGTCTTAACAATACAACATCAAAGCTACAAACTCCCAGCGAACCTGAGGAATGGACACTGTTACTTAGCTGCCCACCGCAGAGCACTTGAGGTTAGTTTCATGATGACACACACACATTGCTAAATCTTTCTGACACACAGATATTCCTAAATCTGTCTTCCAGTTTTTAAAGTAGCCTGTACAGCCCTGCTATCCTTTGGATTCTCTAAAGAAAGACACTGGACAATGGAAGAGTGGTTTAGTGCTCTTTGTTCGCTGTAAACAGATTTGTAAGACTGAAGCTCTAAGAAGACAAAAGCAAGAGAACATACTCAGCACCTCTAACAGTACAGTTACTTTGTCAGACTGACCAGCCAACTTGTTTGGCCTCCCTGAAGCAGCAATTTGGGCCACCAATTCTACGACTTCTTCAAGGTTCTTTTTGCTACTGAACATCATTTTGAGCCCTTCTGGTTTCTTTTGCCTAAATGACATTTTAGAAAAGGGAGGAATGGCACAGAGTGAGGAGCTGGAATCCTCTCAGTATGTTTCCCAAATGTCAGAGCACTGCTCATTTGTCCTTTCAAAGGCTGCTGCTTCTTCTCCTGTCAGTGTGTGCTGGGACACACACACCTCCCCCTAGCCCTTTCTTTCTTTTCTTTTTTTAATATCCTTAGATTTTTCTTGATTACATTAAATTTCTGGATTAGCTTTAAACAGCTTTTGATAGTCAAAAGATTAAAAAATAATGGTAACATTTTATTGGTTGTTATCACACCAACTTTGCAATGACATAGTGCATAAGTCCCATAACTGAAATCACATGACCTTCAGGAGCCAACACAATCTAAACACAGTACTTGAGCACAGCTTAATTACAGGATTAAGGAGCAGGTTGTCTGATGTGCACGACATGCCTATATCCCATCAGGGGAATGCTTGAAGGACTCAAACACAGCGCTATGATGCTTCATTTTCAATCCTCCACTACACTGGGGCCACAGTGGTTTTAAAAACCAGTGATTAGCCATCCTCCGACATTCATGCTGCAAGGTTTGGACAGACTGCAAAGTAGTAGAGCCAGGTTATATAAGTACCTATCATAGTGTCGTTATGCAAAAATCTTGAGTGAAATCTGTAAATAAACAGCCATGCCATAAAGGCTTTGCAGAAGCCAGCAGGTTAGACACACAACTGTGATGCTAAAAAATCACAGTCTTTGGGACAGCTGGAGCAGAAACAGCAAAGTTATGATATAACCCATGCCCACAGACAGCACTGCTGGTGAAACTGCAAGCCAAGTCTCCTGGACAAAAGCCCATTGGGATGCTCTCCAGGCAGCAGAAGCTGTGGCATTTGTTTTAGACTCTAGCACGCATGATTTAAGTGTCTTTTCAGATTATAGCAAAAAGGAAATTGCAAGGCCAGAATGTAAAAAAGTGGATTGCCTGTGAACATGTCTACTTCTCTCACATCTCCAATCTCAGACTTCAGGCAACACCCTTCCATTGCACTGCTCCTGAAGGTGTTTATCAGTGGAAGACTGACTGAGCAGCGTTGAAGGACTCATTCATCACCTCCTGAGATGGCCAAAACACTTTCCTCCGCATTGCACAACAGGACCCAAAGGGAGCAGTTTAAATTATGCAGCAGTAATACCTGAGTTAGAACTCCAGTACCCTACAGCCATGTGTATCCACTATATGTTTCATAAATTTTAAATATGCACTCATTAGAGAGCTCTTTCACTTTGAAAGGGAAGCACATTCAGAACCTCATGGTTACTGATCTTTGTATTTGCAGCATAAATTTATTCATGGCAAATGTAAAACTGTTTGTTCTTTACCTCAAATATCTCCTCTTCTCTGTTTTTTCTCTGCAAATATATTTACAGAAAGCTATTACAACTTCTTCCAGACTTTATTTTGTGAGACTAAAGAAATTTATCCCATCTCACAGAGGATGATTTGTCCTTTTCATCCCAAAAAGGCTTCCTCTGCACCTGTTGCAATTTGAATGAATTTTTATTGCAAATGAATGATCAGAACTTTATGAAATATTCTATGCTCAGTTATATCAGTGTACTTCCTTCTTGCTGCTGAAAAAGCTGGTTCTCATATCTTTTAGTAGCACATTCGCTTTTTCCACATCTGTCACATGTTTTTAAGGTCCAGTCTTTCTGCAGTAAGGAGGCAGATAAGTTTTTATTTCAGTTTAGAAGGAGAAATTTTGTCTATCAGTCACCAAATGTGTGAATTTTGACCATGTATTATTTCATGCCTTTTTCATACTCCACCATCTCATAATTATTTTTACAGGAACTTCTAGTCCTCCTCTGACACAAATTAAAAGGAGTTGTCAGTACAACAGCAGAATTTACTGGCATACTCTCATTTTTTATGACAATTCTATTACAAAAATACTAAAAAAGACCAATCCCAAAGCCAGTTTATGAGAATTTCTGTTTGTTTGGAGGGAAACTGCTACTACTTTTTCTTTCACAGTCTTGCCATGTCCATTACAATTCCTCTCTTAGTAACCATTTTCTCTATCTGACCATCCCCTACTACCAGCAGTACGGCATCTGGTAAAACATGGGAAGAAAGCAACAAGTGACCCTGACATTAACTGAGTTGGTTGGAGCATGGTGCTAATAACACCAAGGTTGTGGTTTGATCCCTGTATGGGCCACTCACCTAAGAGTTGGACACGATGATCCTTGTGGGTCCCTTCTAACTCAGAATATTCTATGATTCTAACAAGAAACCTCTATGGGATATAATAACAAATGCCCTTGGGAAGAAAAGTAAAATAAGACCTACCACAAACTGTTTTCACTAAACAGTAAAGTAATAATCTTCCCTTTCTTAAGTCACCTAGATCTTTTAAAAAAATTAATTTAAAAAAAGGTAAAATCATTACATCAGTATATAATTGAAATTTTAAAATTATTGTTTCCAAATGTGTTCTAAAGTCTAATTGCCTGTATTTATTTTCTCCTGAAAAATGAGACATATGACAAAATGTCATGTATCACCAAATTAAAAAGCAGATCCTTTTTCCCAAGAAAACACTGAAAATCAAAGGGTGAAAAGGTGAAAGCTCCTTTTTTTTTTGAATAAATACATTTTCATGATTTAGTCATCTCTAAAAAAAATACATAGAAAAAACATGTTTCTTCCAAAACCATCTGCAAAACAACAACCCACCTATTAAAATACAGATATCAGTTGAGAATGTTTTTGATTTGTATTATCATTACAGAGTGAAAAGGATAGGGAATTTCTTTGCTACAACTGTTGGATAGACTTACAAGAGATCTTTTGGGGTATGTATGTCTTAAAAGGCTCCTCTTTCAACAAAGCACTTTGTATAATTTGCATCAACATCTGTGGGCCTGTTGAGTTCCTTCTTTATTCACATTTCACTAGACCTATAATTAAACCCTCTTAAAATATGCATCACTTCAGGTGTCCTAATGAAGAATCCTGGGGAAGGTGGTAATAGTTTGCTAAGGGCGAGCGACTCCTCTACTTACAACTATTTCTTGCAAGATTCGTTCTCTTCAGCAGACGGAGGGCTGCAGTAAAAGACAGCAACTGAGGGCTGAAGGTCATAAAACTCTCAAGGGCAGGAAATTACATAGGCATATCTGCCAATGAGGTCTATTTATGAAAAGTCATTAGGCATTCCCAATCTCTTCAGTTCCTGCTTCCCCACATAAGAGAACAGTATTTAAAGAGTAGTAAACGCCAATCATCTTGTTTCAATTTAAGTTTATTCCTCTATTTTCTTTTATATGCTAAGCATATAACTCATGCCAAACACAAAATGTATCCACCTGCTACAGAAAAACCAATTAGATATATAAGCAAGTAAGGGATTTTCTCCCTTGAAACTTGATCCTGCAGCCCATGGAGAGTTTTGAAGCAGTAAATACCTAGACAGTATTGATATCACTGATTTGGCTTTTGTTTCAACATGAGGTTTAGCCCCCAGCTCTAACAATCTTTGAAGGCCTCACATTATTATGCCACAGCTGTAAGACTCAGGAAGCAGAATTCACCTGCCTCTCAGGAGCTGTGTCACACGCCAGGTGACCAGACCACACTGTGGACCTGCCTTCCTCCTGGGCTGGAGAGCACTGTGAGCTTCATGTGCCTTCTTCCTCTTAGGCTCTAGACAGCAGCTGTGAGCAGCTGGACCCAGGCTGCTCCAGCAGGGACAGGTATAAACCTTAACAGGGAAATTGTTACTGGAGGCACTGGGGTTTTTGCCAGAGTAAGGAAAGCAAATTTAGACTAACATCTGTAGGTATAGCCGTGCACAATGATCATCAACATGTGAAGTTGCTTGTATAAGGACTTGCAAAGAAAAGTGATGTCCCCATGTAGTCACTTAATTTGAATGCACTATGAGGTACTATCACAAACCATATGAGGTACTAGTAGAAGTGAAAAGTGGAAAAGCAAAAGTAAATTTCAAGAAAATACAATTATTAAATGCTTTCTGCAGTCTATTGATTTATCACTTTGATTAGTACTGAGTATTAAAAAGATGACAAAATACTGAAAACAGTAATTAAGCTAGGATAAAGAGGGTTGTGTTTTCTGAATAGACTACATTCTATCAATAAACAAAAGCAAAACTTGGAGTGGAACATGCTCTTAGAATAGTAAAAGGAATGGTACCTCTGGGAAATAAACACACAAATGTTCAAAATAATATCCTTATTATAAAGACTGTGAAAACCAAAGTAGAAACAGGCAAATAAAGAATGAAAACAAAGAAAATTTACTGTATAACTGATATGCAGCCTTGTCTTTAAATATGACAATACTTACACACATTCATATATACAAATACCTACAGACACCTCTTCTGTCTGTGCATTTATATAAGAGGTTACATACTGAACGTCAAAATGCTTACAACTGAGCACCAATCAAAATGGGTTCATAAGTATTTTCAGTGTATAAATTCACAGTGTCGCACAGCTCCTTCTAAATATTTCTAGTTTACTTTGCATCCTTCCTACACAGCTGTGACATTTTACATGTCTTTAAAAAATATTTAGTGGCAGAAAACAAAGACAACCCAGATCAAAAGATCCTCTTGTACATACATCCCAGTGTTTCCCAGACCAGAAGCTTCCCTCAGGCCAGTGAGAGCTGCAGAGCTGAGCTCTTCAGGAACAGATGAAAACGTTCTTCAAGAAACACATATTCAAATATCCCGTGAGTACAAGGGACTACTGATCAGAAGTCATTCTCTCCCATGACTATTATCTTTTCTATTTTGATTTCAAAGTCTAAATGGCTGAAATTCATTTTGCTCCCAAGTGAATGTCTCTATTAAGCTGCAAAACCTTCGCATTATCTGGCATTATTGAAAGTGAACAGAAAATAAACTCAACCAAACTAAATGGAAAATATAACCTTGTATACTGCACATCTAGAAGTGCTTAAGAAGATTTTGGGCACTTAGTTCCCACTGATGTCAGTGGTAAGATTAAGCACTTGGGGAACTGTACAGGAACAGTTGCAGGACTGCATGGTGTAACTGTAAGTTAATTTCATCTTATTAGGTAGAGTCTCATATTTTCAGTTTTGCTTAGAGCATTCCAAATGTGTTGTGGGCATAGTAAAGCCAGACATTCCAAGCTAAATGGAGCACATGTTTCATTGAAGTTATTAAGCAAAGGATTAGAAAACTTTTAACATATTTTTTCCTACAAATCTGCTCTAAATATTCAGAGAATATCTTTCAGAATTGAGACAATAATTTAACTCAATGACTTGATTAAATTTCCAAACCGGATAATTGTTCTTTAGAAAACTAACCAATGCATCTAATTTATAGCAGATCTTAAAATAAATCATACAGGTCATTAATTTTATATTGCAAAAGGTCTAGATATTAGATTAAATACTCAGTTATATATACTGCACAAGAAAATTAACAGGTCACATTGGCTGCCTTTTCTTCATCATGATTTCTTTGGGAACAACTCTTCAGCCACTTGGCATATCTTTTTCAAGGTAAACTGTGCTGTTGAATAATTTGATGATTCTATTTTTAGACTACAGACTATACAATCTTTCCATCAAGGAAAGAATCTAAAAAGTTATTGTGCTGGACTCCAGATCTTAAAGAATATGGGGTTCTTCAGAGCTTAAATTTTGGAGTACCTCTGCTGCTGGTATATCACAAAGCCAAGCTCAGTCACAATATCAAATCACTTTTTTTGCTGCCTGTGACTATGTAGTGTAATTTAATGAAAGACCAGGTACGTTTTATGTGTAGGCCAGAAGAAATGTTAGGAAGTCACGTACTTTTTCTTCTGTCCTTGCACACTGAGGCAGAGGAACTCATGCTCTTATTGAAAAACATCTGAAGGGAGCATTTGGTAAAAGGTCTCAGTAATGCAACTATCCCTGGTCTATGGCATTTCTCCAGATTTCTCCTCTTGTGAGAAGATTTATATGGCCTTCATTATCTCCTTTACATAGATGCAAGAGGTCCTGAATGTAAGCCCAGAGTCGTCCAGGCCTCCACTTCTCTGCCAAACCGTGGATCTCTGCCTGTTCCACTGGCCTCACGTAACTTCCACTTCTAATTCTTGCTCGTGGTATTTAAGGGAAACTTAAAAAGTAAAAAGTGGAAAAAGAGGAGAACAGAGTTGCAGAAAAGTGTTCAAAAATCTAAAATGGCAAATAAATACAACCCATAACTAAATTAATAACTTCACCCAGAGGCATGGGGGAGGTTGTTTTGGGGGAGGGATTTGGGGTTTTGGGGGGGATTTTTTTGGGGTATCGTTTTTGTTGTTGTGGTTGGTTTGTTGGTTTGGTGGTTTTTTTGTTTCTTTGTTTGTTTGTTTTGGGGTTTTTGTTTGTTTGGTTTGGGTTTTTTTTATTTTTTTTTCTGTAAAGCATATGTTATTATTCCCATGGAAGGAAAAGAGATTCCCTAATTTAAGAGACTGCAGCTCTACTCAGCAGTAAGCTTGAATGGCATCTTACAAAAACAGAGAGAGAAAAAAACCAGTCTTGGATTGCCAAATATTTAAATGGAAGTTAAAGAGCTGTTGGCAGGATGATGGAATTCTGACAGAAATTATAAAGATGCTATCAGTTTGTGTTTTAGTGAATAGTTCTTGTACATTCAACTTAAAGTCTGTAGTTCCATCACTATGAAGGATACAGTGTCTGCTCTGAAGGTTAAACATGAAAATACAAATTAAAACTGTGAGGTTTTTTCTTGTTTCTACACTAAAATTGATATGTGTGATCTTGGCAAGTCATTCAAAACTCCAGTGCTCCATTGGTAAATTGAAAATAAATAATAACAGTTATTAGACATGGCAGTTTTGCGGCTAAATTCATCAGTATTTAAAAACAACTTCAATAAATGGTGATGATGAAACCTATAGCAAAGCTTATAAATAGTTATTTTGAAATTCAAAGCTATCCATTCTAAATCCACAAATGCTAAGTAAAAAATATTACAGCACAAATACCAAGAGATGGGAGGGAGAAAAAGCACATGACATGATTTTAAATCATTAAATGCACATGGGATTTTTCACTGAGTTTGTAGAATGATGGCTATTATTCTTCAAATGCCATTTGGCTGGATAAATAATAAACAGTAAGAATAGATACAGTTCAGTGAATTTCCAACTAATACCTTGGCAGGTGGGTATCAGAATCCTCAAGGGAGTAAGAGCAGAGATGCCTTGTTACTGATAAAAAGAGCAAGTTGAGGGAGATGGGCATCTCTGAATCAGAAACATGTTTTAGGATTGTTGTGAAAGATGAAGACTGGAGCAATTTGCCTCGGCAAACAAAGATAAGTGATCTACCATGTCAGTTAACAAGTTAAGGAAATACAGCCCACAATTGCAGAGGGATGTCCAATGAGAGCAGAACATGTTTGACATTCAGCATCCTATGTTTAATGAAGCCATTACTTTGAGTTATATCTTAGTGTTTTCTGCTGGGATTTACAGTGCCTCAAGGATGGTCAGAGGATACTCTGTCAAGCTGCAAGTTAAACCGCTATTGCCACAGCACAGCTGTAAATATACAGGAAATTACCACAGGGCCAAAAGAACTTAGCCTGTACTTATCTTTATCATCATTATTCAATTCTTTTCCTCTTTCCCCCTCAGAAAAGCATGTTTATAGGAGTGTGGAAACAACTGGACCTTTGAAGAAATACTGAAAACCAGAAGTAACCCACTCTGCCTTCCTGGTCTGTCCTCCCCCCATCCTGTCATGCCTGGCTAAAACAGGTGTTCAGTAATGAAAAAGGAAGCATTGCTCCTGAATGCCTAGAAGCATAGCCCAGCACAGACCCAGACAAAAAGTCTTTTCATTCCTAAGATATTTTTTACAACGAATCCATTGATAAGAGCAGTCACCTGGTAGAGAGATACAGGTTGGGAACCTTTCCTTCCCAGTTTACCTGTCCTATATAATTTAGAGATTTATAACATTTCTTAAACTCAGCAACACAGCTCCTCCTTTCTATGGTTTTCAGGAGTAAAGAATCAGAGAAAGTACTTCTCTTTTTTTTTTTAATAATTACTTTTTTTAATATTGAAAAAGAAACTGAATTAGAATAGCAAGTGAAGCATTTTCCCCTAATGGGACACCGCTTCCCTATAGAGCTTCTGAATATATCTTTTCCTATCTTCACTCTCTGGCTCCCTACAGATTTAAATTACAGAAGAAGAATATCTGTCCTCAAAGTAACCTAGTTACTTAATCCACATGGATGTTTTGATCTCTTTCTTCTAGCCTTCCATACTGAATAGCCTCAAAGAATTAATACGGGTGCTAAAATGTATAGAGTGAACTGAATCAGGCCTTTCATTCCTGCCCAGTAAATATTCTCATAGCTCTTGCAGTCAACCCATGGACTCTGCTGTTCTTGCTTCTCTTTTTTACATTTCAAGAGTCTCAAGCACTCTGAAACCAAATGTACTTCCTTTACCCTTAGAAATAAGTAAATTACACTATCATATATTATAAATAGATAATACAAATAAAAACGTCAGCAATGAAACAGGCAACCAGAACCTTTCAGCCTCCAAATCCCAAATGCCTTCAAATAATATAATCAACAACTTAGGGAAATGTAGTGCATTTTCAGTACCAAGGTAAAAATCATTCCCATTCATTCATTCTCTTCCTGGGAGCATACAAGCCATGCTCACTGCCCGTGGGAAAGCGGTATCAAGCTCTACCATGACCAAAGATCCCACACGGCAATACTTCACATACACTAAGGGTTATTGAGCACAGTACAAAATTAGAGGGAGGGCTTTGTGGGCTAAAGACTTATTTCAAATTGGCCCAAACTGCTCTTATAGGAGTAAACTGTGGCTGTGTTGAAGTATGTGAGGGCAGAATTTAACCTCTTTTTTTTCCCCTAAATTAAATTCTAGATATAAAAGGCCCTATAAACATTTCAGCAACACCTACCAGCATGTTCTAGCACAAGTCAGTGAAGACTTTACATATGCACTTCAAGCACACACTTCAGTCACATTTTTAAGTGCTGTGCCAAATTGAGACTTGCACCTATTTTTCTTTTTATAATGAATTTACATCTTTTCTCTCTTTGCCTTCTC
This sequence comes from Neopelma chrysocephalum, assembly GCF_003984885.1. Taxonomy (NCBI): domain Eukaryota; kingdom Metazoa; phylum Chordata; class Aves; order Passeriformes; family Pipridae; genus Neopelma; species Neopelma chrysocephalum. Next base: position 3,072,218 of record NW_020897765.1, read on the forward strand.
CTACTTTATGGCGAACGTCAAAATGGATTTGAATTCTACTTAAAAGTCTAAAAAAAAATTTCCCTAGATCTCCAAACAATAGATTATTGGAAAAAGAGGGATAACTCTTTTTCAGTTGCAGAGAAGCACTGTAACTGTACCAGCATCAGGATCAGACTCTCAGAAAATTAGAGAGATAGAGTTAAAACTGCAGTGGATTTATGATGATCAATAAAACATAATTGTGGCCATGCAAAAGATAACCAAACACTGGACAATCTCCCTGCCCACAAAGTTTTTAAGTTTCAGTAGGAATGCTGGCTTGGTATGCACCCCCACTAAGCTGTGCCATAAAAGAGCGGAACAGGGATAAAATAATGAAATTCAAATACAGGCATGGGAGGGTCAAAGCTTAAGCTGAAAGAACTGTTTTTATTTTACATCCTACACTAACTATAGCAAACTTCCGCAGTTAAAGCTGGACATAAATTCCTATCCTGAAGACCTTACCTTCAGATTGTTTTCTATACATGCCTAGGGACAAAAATTTGATTCATTACATCACTGGGTCATCCCTTGAAGCTAACAGCAATTTTTCTGCATAAAGAGTAGAACAATAAACCATAAATTTGCATTCAAGAATCAGCATGTAATAAGTGTTTACACTTAAATTTGATGTGAGCCATGTGTGCTTATTGCTTCTCAAGCTCAGGCCACATTTCAGTGCCTTGGAGACAGATCATAAAATCTAAGTGAATATTTAGTTCACACATCTCCTAAACGTGTCTTGCACATCATATAAAAAAAATTCAAAAAAACCCCAATACCCAGCTCTTCAAGAGGAATGAAACATGTATGCATTAGAGGAGAGATTATTACTCTCTGCTTTTATCCACTACAACAATATAGGGAGGCGGAAGTCAGTTTTCCCTGCCTGCTGAAAGATCCTTCTCTCCACAAATCATTTCCAGATTTGCAACAATGCTGCAAAACTTATTGCCACTGTTGCAAATGTTCTGGAGCTTTTGAGTCAACTAAATTCCAAGGTCCAAGATCAGAGAAAAGTCTTAAACATTTACATCTTTTTCAGTCCACTAATCTGAGGCATACCACTTGTATAGATTAATACAGTTAAGGAAACATTTAAGCACAGTTCTAAATAAGGGAAGCTTTCCATAACTGGAGCCTAGAGATGGAACACCAAGTAATCCAAAGCATAAAGCCTGTTTGGGGTTTGGATTTTAATTTTTTTTGGTGGGTCGTTTCCCCACCCCTCACTCCCACATCCCCACCACCCCAATGGTTTTGTTGTTCTTCTTGCTTTCTTGTTTTATTAGGGTATTTTGGTTTGTGTTGGGTTTTTCCCCCACTGGTGGCTCTATTAGAGCTACTATCTAAAGGATAATTTAAATTTCTTTTCAAATTATGGGGGGGAGGGAAACTCATATACTTTGCAAGATAAGAATAACAGCATTTTACAATTTAGCTTTTTTAACTTATCACCATTTCTGCAGAACAAACAAAAACAACCTGATTAAACAGCAGATGCTGAAAAGCACTGGTCTGCTGTTCTATCAGTTCTGTTGTCAGCCAAATACTCTACAGGAAACTTCATCATGATTTATAGCATTGGGGGCAGAGTATTGTACATGGACTGTTTAAATACATGTGTTATAGACCATTTGTCAATAACCTTTCTCCTTAAAAGCTCGTGAAGATACAGTTCCAATAAAAGCTGGCATCATATTTATGCAGCAAAATAATAATATTCTACATCTTGCAATGATCATTTCTGAGGAGGACAAATGTTTTGAACAATCAAAGCATTCTAGTCTGCAGTGCTGCAAACTGATTGCTTTGGAATTCTTCTGACTAGTAATTTCTGAATCTGGATTGTTATTCTTAAAGTTTAATTACAGGAAAAATAATTTTACAGTTTGTGGAACACCATCATTCTCTTCTCTCCAAGAACTCAAGGACAAAACCAAAAAGATTTGGATATAGTCCTTCCAAGTTGTCGAAGTGCTAATCGGCAGAAATCTGACCCAGTATTTGTCTATGCTTCAGACATGCTTGTGTTTAGGAAAGAAACTTATCACACTAGACTATAAAGTGTGGCAGTTTGGGATCTGTTACATAAACAGTTGAGAGACAAACCCCCATCCTGACGCAAGCCTGAGCAAGGAAAGGAACACCAGTAATGGCAGAACCTACAGCAGTCTCAAACTAAGCCTGGTTGTCTCTACACTAATCAGAACCCTCAGTCAGCTCTAATCTGGATTTTTTTCCAGACAGACAGGTTACTTGATCAGAGATCTGACTGTGATTTAAAAGCTGAGATTAGGGAATTCAAGGATAAGAATGCAGAGAGAAATTACACCCCTTAATTTGGTGAAGCGAGGGGAAACACAGAAGATCACTGGGCAATTGCAGAAAAATTCAGCTCTGATTCTGAGACAGAAATGATGAATCTTTAATTTTGGCAAGGTTGTCACTTTTTCAAAACCACCTTCTTATTTGTAAAATTAGGATATTAACTTCTATAAGGTTTTGCAAGAACAAGAATACTAATGAATATAAAGCATATATCTATGATGATTTTGAGAACAACTAAGAAAGCTGTAAAATAAGTGTTTGCAAACAGCAATGGAGAAGTAGAGCATACAACTTGCCTGATGAAAAGTGCTGGGAATCAAAAGTCTGAGGTTGAACATCAGAACACCTAAATAAAGTTAGGAACACAAGCTTGATTCAAGCTTGCAGTACAACACAATGGAATGGCAGAACTGCCAATCCTCAGGCAGGTCAGCTGAGTCAGAGTATAAACCCACCTCCTTTTAAACACCAGACTGCTTTTCAGGATGCATACCTGGTGAGCTCAAGTAGCTGACAAAAGATAATGGCAGTTCCTTTTCTCCATTCAAATGGATGGGTTTACTACAGGAAGAGTCATTTTGCATTTATGCTATTCCAAAAAATGACTCTGAATTGAAACAAAACCAGTGTTACCAACTCTGCAATCATTGTCCATGTAATTGTGCATGAAACAAAACAGGGGGTGAAAAAGCCAAGTATATTAGGTCAAAAAATAAACAGAAAAACAGGCTAAGCAAAACCAGATAAAGACTGACAAGCTTTCAAACAAAGCATACTAAAATTAAAACTTCTTTGCTACTGTAGAAACCCAAACTATTGTCAATGCCCTTGTTACTTCTGTGGCACATTATACTTGGGGCTGCAGCTATTTTACCACATGACTGAAGATTGTGAAAAGGAAGCACATTACTGATGGCCTGTGGTGCATAGGGGCATGGGGAACAGACATTCGTGACTCAACTGCTTCTCATCTCAGGGAAATACTTGCTGACCTACATAGTCCCTTCTTAGCTATGCTGTTCTAAGTAAGAAATTGTTAGGACGACTTACTACTGTTATTATTTCATCTATGCATTGGAAAGATAGAAACGCCTCCAACAGCTTGCAGAGAAGGTTTGGGGAGGATAAATGCATTAACATGAGCCAAACTGGAAAGAATTATGTTTTTACTTAGTGTGATGTTTAATAGAGGAAAGAACACTTTGGTTTTCGGTGGCTGAATGTAAACATGAAAAACTGTGTATTTCCACAGTCTACAATTATACATGTAAATTATTAAGTCTTGCATAATTTGCATAATAAACTAAAAAGCATTGAATTACACATACATTATTAATAAAAACTTTTTTAAAAGAAAATTAATAACAGACATCATAAAAAGTAGAAGGAAACTAGAACTGATGATAATCTATAATGGTGATTCATGCTAATCATTTTATTTGTTTTGAGACCATAACTTAGATCAGTATATATAAGTTTAAATAAGAACCAGTAATAAATTGTGTTGATACTGAGGTCAGGTTTCTGCAATACACCAAATGCTGAACTTCTAGTCCATAAATGCCTTCACCGCAAATAAAACATAAATCTGTTATCTTCACAGCAGCTGCAATCTGGAAAATGTGATCTTTTTTAATTTTGTTGCCTCATGTATATCTTATTAACCAAAAAGCACCTGCATGAGAAATATGCTATAAAGTTAAAAAACCCAAATCCCTAGTTGGATGATCAAGATGGCTGGTTTTTTTCAGCTATTCTCTCCTTTCCTGTCATTAAATTAAAGTAAGGTTTCTACAAGATAAAATGGCCTGGTCTTACAGGGCTTGCATAGCCAAATTTTCAACACTGATAAGTCTCAATTAGAGGTGACTAAAAAGTTAATCTTCCATCCTAGTCAAAATTTTGATCTTATTCAGATTAAAAATGAGTAGCCAATGTTTGCTGTAGGGTATTAAATGAAAAATATGTATAGGTACACACACATAAACTTCAAAACAATGTTATGTTTATACATAATATAGCAATTCTAATCTAAAAGTCCAAATGAAAAATTTGAAATGAGATATTTTATCATCAAAACAAGGAACTCAAAATTACTTGTTTTGACACTTCCAAGTTGAAATATTTGACAAGAGTATGTCAAGTTTGACATAATTTTCCAATTATAACTAGTTCTTTCTTTGCACATTTTTTGACTAAACCAATATAACACCTGGTATTATTAAATAGAATTCAGGTATTCTACTTATCCAGAGTTTTTATGTTGTTCTAAGAGGATTTTTAATGCTCAGTGGTTTTGAAATACTACATTCATTCTCCTTATAATTTTATTTTCACTTTCTCTACCTCTTATAAAATGTAGTCATTTCTGTTTCTTTTTCCCTCTTTTTTAAATCTCGCTTGACTAACAAGAGCAGGTCTGATCCACCTGACCTACAGAATTGTCACGTCCACTACCAAAACAATGCAAGTGAGGAGGAAGCAATCTCTGAAGCAGGCAGGAAGGGCAAGAAGGAGAGGAAGGATGAGGCAGAAGAGGATGGGCCTAGGAACTCTGAAACCTGGCCTGCCACAAAGAAGCTCCTTACAGGAAGCCTTGGGTTTCTATCCCTGGGTGACTGAGGTTGAACTGCAAATACATGCTGCTTGGCTTGCAAATTCAAAAGGAGAGTCATACAGACCCACACAGGAAAGCAAAAACATGCAGCTGGAGAATATCATGGAGCAGCTTATGCTGGCTCCCAGTTCTCTATGGAGGCCAAGATAGCATTTTCCAATGGATTTTTAGTTCAGCTGCTGACTAATAGAAGAAGAATCTGCATAGTGATGAACACTCTTTAACATTTCATCCTTCAGAAAACACTGAATTTACAATGGATGATACTCGCCTTTTACAATCAGCCTAGTAGCAACTTGTATGAAAAGAAAAGCTGCAATTATTCAGCACAGATGCAGTTTGCACATTATGACCAAAGAAGAAAAAAAAAAGGTAATACTTGAATAGAAGGAAAAATTAAATACACCTCAAAGTGCTGGATAACCACAGCATCCTATTCTGCTACTAAACACAGCTGAAATTTCTGAGGGAATCTGCCCTATGACAGCAGTTAAGGAAAGCTGCAGTAAATACTACAAATGGCTTTTCATCTCTGTAACATTAAGCAGCCCTTTGACACAGTTCAATTACATCTCTAAAGCAAAGGACCCAAGATCCTAGTATCAACTGTGACACAACATATATTTGAAACATTGCCAGAGATAGGTTAAATGGAAAGGTTTATATATTCCCTTTATGGAACTCTCCCTATTCAAATCAAGGATTTCTCACGCAATAAAATAACATGGGATAAGTGATGTTTGCTAAAGACCAAAAAAGTCACCATGAGAATACCTTAAAAAAAAAAAAAAACTGCTTGTAATGGAAGCTAGGCAGTGTTCACATTAAAAGGTGAAAGTTCTAAACAAGTAAGAACAAAATCTAATTTTAAAAGCCTTATGCCATAAGAACGCTAACTAAAGCAGCACTTTTAAATGTCTTTACCTTGTCTGCAGCTACAGAATAGTGTGTAAAAAATCACATTAAAGCCACATATATCATTGAGAAATGAGAGACACAGGCCTCAAGCTAAGAGAGCGCTGGAATTCATACTTGTATTTTATCCAGCTGCAGAGTTCGAGGTGAACCCCTGTGTACTTAAAACTATCCACACAGAATAATTCCAGATAGATGGGTGAGACCTTGAAAGGTCACACTGTCCAGCCGTTTGCTCCAAGGCAGGAACAGCTGCCTCTTTGGATAGAATGACATTTTGGACATATGTTTATCTAACCTATTTCAGTGATGAAGACTACTCACAGATAATCTGCTCCCCTAGCCTTATCGTTTAAAGTCTGCCTTGCTGCAATTTCAGTCATTAGTTGCTGCTGAGGATAAGTTATTCCCTCCTCTGTGGAAGTCTCTTACACACTTTAAGATTGTTACTATGTCATCTCTTACTTTTAGTCTCTAGAGCACTGTTCCTTTCTTCTTTCCTTCACACAACAGTCCTCAACTAGTCCACATATTTCTTAAATGCTTTGCTCGAAACTGAAGGGAATATTCCTGTTGGGATCTTACCACTGTTGAGTAAAGCACATGCATCATTCTTGTGATGTCTTGCCTTGTATCTATCTTCATATTAATCCTTACATTTCTCTTGATGTATCACCCCAAGAAGATATTTTCTGCGCTTGAAATTGTGTGTTCAATTCAAGTACCATGTCTGACCCCGAACTTGGCCTCAGAACCTGCTCCATTTTCCTGTTTCAGAAGGTTGGGCCAAATCCAACTTGGAAATACGCTCTGACACTGTCTTTTGGTTGAAGGAGATGAACATGTTACACAAGCTCTTTCAAACCCAGAATTTACAGATACTTAGTGCAACTGATTGCTCAATGTTGACAGCAAGGAGCGCTAACTGAAGCTATGTTTATTGGTTGGATGAAAAAAAAGAAAAGAGGAGAAAGCGGAGGAAGTGTTCCATGATGAGACACAGCACTCGGCACTCACAAACATTACTTCAGGGCAATGTTTTATGCTCATTTGTGAGAAGCCACAAACAAAAACAAACCCCACATACACTTAGCATGACCTCTCTGCATACTTCTCCGTAGAAAGAAAACTCATAGGTTCTTCCAGTTTCTGCTGTGATTATGCAATTCTCCAATTTAGGAAGTATGGCATCTGCCAATTGCAGTGCATTAATACTCCCAGTTCAACCCTCATCAAACCTAATAGTTGGATATAATTCCACACGGCTGGCAAGCTTGCAACATCATAAATGCTCCCATCAAATTTTTCCCCTCTGTAGAGCGCCGCCAGCAGAGGCTTACCTTAACCACTGCTGCCTTAAATTCCTTTAGTATTCATTTTTCTTAAGAAGCATGAACCACACCGGGAATTCAAAATACCAGTGACCCCAGCTGTGTTCTCAGTCTAAGAGACTGCAGCCTTGATAAGTTTTGAAACTGGGGCTGCTACAGAGTTTTCTTTTTCTCCAGTGCTTTCAAGGTTACAAGCAGCAGAACTGCTCAGTACTTCAGACAGTCCAATGAAACCACAGTGACTTTTATAAAAAGCAGGGTCAAATTATGCCTTTAATAAGAAATTTTTGTCTCCTTTGTGGAAAAAAATCCAGTAGGATTCAACAGAGCATGTTTCTTGTGTGATAGTTGTCTTTGGCATAATTCAAAGCAAAGCAACCTTTCAGGCATTGCTGCACAGCAGTCCTGCAGGAAACAAGATTCAGGTCTAAACCTCCATCTCCTAAACTCTGTGCAGGTGTAGGGACCTGCAGCACTGCTCCACCAAAAATCTGCCAAAAAAGTCCTTAATGAAAAATGTTAAGGTCTGTCACTATTTTCCTCAGGGGGTCTCTCATCACCTTACACTATGCATTTCTTCATCTGCCTCCTTCATGGTCTGAGGATTCTCTTCCTCAAAAGGAAACAGCTCTCCTGAACTGCATTTTTTTAGAGGAAACTGGTATTCAGCAAGGCAGTAGGTGTTGCCACAAAATTTTGCTCTAAATGGCCTGTATGCACGGCTAGTAAATTGTTGACTAGAAACAAAGAACTTTTCAGATTATAAAGACCTTTTCCTCATTTACTACATTTGTTTACAGTGTAGAGAGCTAGTTCCCCTATTATTTATCATCAACTCCCAGTTAAGTGTCAGACAAAACCTAGCATCTGAGTCAAGTATTTCCTGGGTTTTAAGTGCCTGCATGAGGATGTAAACTCTGAAGAGGAATATTTACAGCCAAACAAAACACTGTTTTCCCCAAGGGAATTTTAAACCCTGAATGAACTATGAGTATTGATCTTACTCTAAATCTGTGGAAATGAGTTTCTGTAAAACTGAATTAAAGACCTTATTATAGTCTTAATTTACCCACTATTTACCAACAATATTTCCAACCACTCTTTCAGAGGAAATGACAATGACAAAACCCACAAAAACAAAAAAGGAAGAACCAGGAAGAAAGTTAAAAAAAAAAAGATGACTTCTTTAGAAGGAATCCTTAGTAAAATATATATGATATGCAAATAGGATTTGCTCTCAAGTGTCACTAGGATTCTCTAACCCAATTGTCCCTATTTACATATCAGGCAGAGAAAAAAAAAATACGAACACAAACAGAAAAACACCTGATATACATGTTGTCTAATACCGTATTTCTTTTGATACTTCTAAGATAAAAAGCTACGATAAAAGCTGAGGGTCCTAATGTGTAATGGTGAAAGTTTGGTTTCAGTTTTTGGGTTTTTTTTTAAACAGAGTAGAGCTCAGGCAATATACAAAATGTTACTATTTCAGCAGTAGGTAAATGCTAGATAAACACACCTTAATAGCAGTTTATCCAATAAAAATAATTCTACCCCCATCTGAATGCTGATGCCTGGAGACAGCAGCAGTCCAATTAATATAAATTATATGAGGATTCTGGAACATGCTTTGACAGAATAAAAATTACAATAACAGCCTCCTAATTCTGACTGATGACATTTGCAAAAGAATGTAACACTTTCAAGACTTCTTGTGGCAACACTTCAACAGCGAGCCCTCAGTTGTACAACTGGAAGCCTTAATTACGGTGTGAGCTTTCAAAGGTCTGCTTCACCTCACTAAATTCATGTCATATTCAGTTTTACTACTGTAAAACACAACACACACGCACAAACCTTGTGTCTAAGAACCTCTATTCTGGATTTATAGTATTTTTATCAACAAAAGTGAAGTTCTGCCCGGGCCCAGGGGAGGATGCATGGATGGATGGATGGAGGGATGGATGACGGACGGCTGGCTCCTGGAGAGGAGCCGCAGCCCGCGCGGCGGCCGCTGCGCCCTCTGGCGGGGACGGCACCGCTCCGTCCACTGCAGCCTCGCACCCTGGTCACAAAAATTTGGGTTTTAAAAACCCCCCGAGACAGCCAGCATGCCTAGAAAATTATTGCACTTGAATTGGTCCGACTCGATTTTTACTCAGCAAGGTAAATCTGAAGAGCTGGCAAAAAAAGGCCTTTGTATTATTTTTTCCATCTGTGTTGAAATCAGAACATATCCCTTTGGTAGCATCCTCAGAAATCCTCCATGGCTCCAGCTCTGCCCAGGCTTACTAAATGTTTCCATTTCTTGATATTGTTATTCCATTCATTTTCAATAAGGTGTTTCGTTACTGAGTATTTGTAGAATACGTCAAAACCAGCTTCCCATTAAGAATTTGCAGCTACTTCAAACATTTATTCTTTAATTCTTTAAAGGTTTTATCTGAGCTGATCTAAAGGGATACAGTAGGTGCTAAATACAGTAAAACTTTGAAACATTACTTTTTATTTTGACTCATGGGACCTGAAGTTGAATTTCTGGTTTTACATAATTAACCTCTTCTCACTGATTAGACACAATCTCTCACTGCATTCTTTTATCCAAAGAGCAGCAGTATTACAAACAAACAAACAACAACAAAAAAGGAAGTAAAACCCTAATTCTGTAAATGACATTTAATTATTACTATCGTAATTTAGATTTTTTTAAGCAAGAGGAACAGAAAAGATGCCCAAGTTATAAACATCTGGCTGTCAAAACTAACATCAGGTTGCCCATCTTCCAAGTGGAAGAAAACAATTGCTTGGCATATTTTCTTCAGACTGGATTAAATATCAGAATAGTATTTGCCTGATTATAAACTCCTTCATACTTTATAGCCCATTCAGGAAGATATAAGACACTACTAAATGATTTATGGATAAGCAATCCATTGGTATACCTTCCATTTAGCACCTCCTGGTGCAGACATAATACAGCTTAATAGCCTAAATCAGTGATGTGCAGCATTTATTTGTCCACTGATAAATTTTATTTGACCTAGTCAGTACTAACATCTTATTGTCTGGATACACTGGCTGGAAGATAATAAACTTTGTGAGCTCAGTCCACAACATAGTAATTCTCTTTTTCTAATCTCACCCCACACTTTTTTCCTTTATAACTAATGTTAACAAATACCAAGATTTGTTGGCTACAGCTCACGGCGTTTGCAGCAGTACATGAAAAGTCTCCTCCTGGTTTTTCCCTTTGGCCCCAAGTGACATGTGAGCCCCAGCAACCTGCTGAGCTACCTTGTCATTTAACAATTCCAAAACTCAGTGGTAGGCCCCTGGCTAGGAAAATCCTGCTCTGTCTAGCACATAATCTCACTGGTTATTTAAAAAAACTACCCAGTCTCTCTTGTTCGGGTCAGTTACGCTGTGACCACTAAACTTTTCACCTCTGTATCAAACCTTTAAGAAAAGGAAGAAGGGGCAGTTCTATTGCACCAGGGAAGCAAGTAGGCGTGCTTCATCTGATAATAATCTGGCTGGTGTTTCAAATATACAGGCAGAGCTTTTGGAAATACCTGTAAACAAGAAGCTTCTGCAGGCAAGGTCCCCTGACACACAAAACCCACTACTTTTCTCACTATCTGCAAGTGCTATCTGCCAAGGTTTCCTTTAGCAGCTTTCTCCTCCACAGCACAGGAATGCAGGATACAGAAGGCTTTAGTGATCAAAAGGGACCTCCATGCTGAGGGAAACAGCGGCCCAAGAGAAAGCACTACAGGTGCTGTGTGTCACGCATTAACAGGTGTTTCAGAGAAGGACTGACAAGAGGACCCCAATACTTCACAAGCACACTTAGTCAACAGAGCGAGCTTCTCGCTCCTAAAGAACAGATCACGTAACCCCGGGGGACTTCTTCCATTATCCTGCTCCTTCTCTCAACGCCCGGTTTCCAGGGAAGGCTGCAAGCTACTGACTTCCGCGGGGGAGGAGAGTGCCCGCTAGCTCTTCCAAGCAGAATCTGCAGGGAAACTTTGCCTGCCCTCCACGGCTCGCTGCCGGGAGAGCAGGGGGGCCCCGCCGCGGAAGGGAGGCGGGGGAGGCTGTCGGGGCACCCCAGAGCTCCCGGGGACGCCGGTGTCTCCGTCCCTCCCTTCCCGGCGCTTAAGCGGAGCCCCTCGCGTCTCGCAGAGGGCTGGGAAGGAGGCTCCGGGAACACCGCGGAGGGGCTGGGGAGGGGAACAGCACCGGCTCCCGGTGATCGCGGGGCAGATCCATTAAAGGAGGAAAGTCCCGAATCCCGTTAAAATAAAAACTGAAGTCATGGAGAGCTCTTTCCGGAGAAGCCCAGGGTAGGGAAAAGTGAGAAGCCGGGACCCCGGGCCTCCCTCAGGAAGAGGGGGAGCCAGCCTCCGAACGGCGTTTGCTCTCTCCGGGTGCGCGGCCCGTGGAGCTGCCAGCTTAGCCCACACCGCGGGATGCTCCGAAGGCGGCCCGGCCCCCCGAGCCGACCCGATCCCGGCCCGGCCGCACTGCCCCGGGCCGGCCCCGCCCGGCAGGTACCGGCTTCGCTTACCGCGGCTCTGCCTCGGTGTCTCCCCGCCGGAGAGCTGGCAGCGCTCGCTCAGGCACTGGAAAAGTAATAGAAATCCAGCAGCTAGTTTGCTCCTCCGCAGCCTCGCCATAGCACGGAGCCTGCCGAGTCAACTCTCCGGGTGCGGGGTGCGCTCCGCTCCTCGTCGGTGGTGGGGAAGTCTGGGGGGCGGCGGAAAGCAGCCCTAGCAGGCGCCGAACCGCCCTGTCCTCGGAGCAGCGCTCATGCAGTGGGGCGGCAGGGGCGAGCCGCCGGGGCTGAAGGCGCTGGACCGGGTCTGGGGGGCGGTGGAAGGGGGGGACTCCGTCCCCCTAACTTGCACGGCCGCGCCGCTCTCAGTCCAGCGGCATCACCGCTAGGGAAAACAAGCCCAGCCTCGGCTGCAAAGTGCCAAACTCTTCCCTCCTCGCAGCCTGCTGATAGATTTTAGGAGAGCCACTGAGATCCTCCCTTCCTGGCTTGCCCCCACCCAGCTCCCTTCCCCCGCAGGGTGAGGCAGGGTGCCTGAGGGACGGAGCCTCTCCTCTGTATACCGCTACCGAAAAAAACCCTCCGAGGGAAACGAGCGACGAAGCGTTCCAGCCAGAGCCAGTGGATCAGCCCTGAGCCCGGGAGGGAGCAGCACCCGGAGGGCGGGCGGATGCGCCGCGGGAGAGGATGCGCGGGCGGCGGGGAGGCAGGCGGAGGACGGACGAACAAGTTCTCCTTCTCTTTCAGGGCGGTTTTGGCGGCCGGCGGTGCTATGCGGGGCCGAGGGCAGCCGCGTGGGGCGGGCGCTCCCCCGGCCCGCTCCGCGCCCCCCGCCGCCGTGCGCGCCCACGCTGCTGCCGCCGCCGCGCCAGTGCGGGCAGGGGGCTCGCCCGGGGCCGGGTCCCGGCCGCCCCGTCGCTCTGCCTCCCGCCCCCTCCGCACGGCGCGGTGGGGCGCAGGCGCCGGGACTCCGCTGTCTCGCCGCTGGCGGCCGAGCAGCGCTCAGGCAGCAGCACAGCGGGATGCGCCGGCCGCGCTCCGCACGGAGGTCCCGGGAGGCTCTGCCTGCCCGGCACCTGGCACAGCGCGGCTCCTCGAGCCTCCGGTGCACGACGTGGGGCTGGGGCCGGCGGCGCTGTGCGGTGTGTGAGGGGGAATGGGGGCGGGCGGCATGGAAAGCCCCTTGGGACGGAGAGAGCCTGGCCCAACGCCGCCTGTTTGTTCAAAAGTTGCGTCCAACAAAAATGAACGTGTGAACATGCGGACGACAACTGCAATAACACACAAAGCCTCCAACCCCGTTCCCTGTTCCCCCTCTTCCCCTAAATTGTCCCTGTGCTTTCGGGGAAAGCAGCCTCCCCTCTACATCCATCCCCCCCGCCCCCTCCTCCCACCCTGTAATTTTCTTTTTCTCTTCGCAAACCGAGGAGTTGTTTATGTACACTCTTCACATCAAAAGTGCAATGACTTTTCAGGAGTTTTACCCTGAAAAAAAAAATTACCTACATGCTTAATTAAACGCACCATGAATAATCCCATCCCCTACATTAATCTGTGAACAACGGCGCGGAGACAGAAGCGAGCAGAGGGCACATCAGTCAAACCCAGACAAGCGAAAGGGGCACCGGGGACCGGGCGGCGGCTTTTTACCAGTTCAGCAAACTGTGGCGCTGGTAATCAGCTGAGCAACCATGTAGAGAACCATGAATGCACCAGCTTCTCAGCACTTGCTACAAAATAATTAAATTAATTAGATGACAATTAAATTAATCAAATAAATAGGTCTACAGAATGTCAAACATAGCAGATAACTAGTACTTAATCACAAAAGAACAACCACTAACGAGACTGTGTTTTCCCTTAATTTAGCACTGTTCTTGAGATTAAGAATTCATCAGCTCCATTGTAATTGTCTTGCTCTTTAATCGTTGATGTACTTATGCGTAAATCAAAGCATAACACCTGTGGGTTTAAGACGTATATTTGAAGTACAAGCAGAAATTTGCAAAATCTTTTCAACGTATGTTCAAATAGGTTACTTGCCAGTAAATTTTCTACGTTAAAGTTTATAGTGGGCCTTTCTAGTCCAACCTTTTTGCACATACCCCAAAACAAAATAAAAAAGTAGACCAAATATTGCTAAAAATAACTGCAGAAAATATTTTCTATGAGTAGATAATACTGAAGATTTTGTGCAGCAGGAATTAAATCCTGGCTGCGTTGAAATCTGTGGGAATTCAGGGAGTGTTACTACCTTGTATACCAGGTGATCTGGATTATACCACATGCTTTTGTGCAGATTTGTTCAGGTTATTATTTAAGCTATTGCTGTTTCTTAAACAAAATGTGAGTCATAGGCTTCTTCGTGCTGTTGGAATACCATTTTTTCCTTGACAATTGTTCGTATTTCTCAGTTTACGCAAAGTTTTGCTGAAGTTGCAGAGAGGGCTATTGAGCTTTTGGCCTTTACTGGAAGGGGTAGGGAAGTAGTCTCAAAGAAGGACTGCCTCTCTCTCTGCTGTTTTTCAGCAATACTGTTAGATGAGAATAAGAACTGGAATAAGGTGAGAATAAGGCCTGGAAAACCTTCAAAATCTGTTTTCATCTGCTTTTGTTATTTTTAAAATAATAATAAAGATTAGATTTTTGTAAAGTTATAGTAAATCTTAAAATACAAAAAAAGAATGATTTGAGAAAAAAATATACATGATGCTAAAATAAGTAATAATCCTTCAAGCCCCTTATGTATAGTATAGAAAAGCCTACATGAGGGCAAATCAAATTTTCTTTCATTTACTCTCTGCTTCTCAGTTTTAGAGATGTTGATAGTTTCAGATTTATATTCTTCATAGATATACTACAAAAACTTTGCATGCTAAAGAAAAGATTAGCAATAGGCAACTGAAGCATGCAGTTGCAGATAAAAATACTAGCAACATACTCGGTCCCATAGTCCTAATTTGCAGTGCTCTGTGCAGTTGTGGGACAGTTTTGCAGTGTGCCTTCTGCAAGGTTAGCACACAGTCACTGCATTCAGTACCTCTTGTGCTCCACAGAAAAAATCAAACTGTGCCCTCCAAGGAAGGCTGTAGGCGTTGTGCCTCGTGTATTAAAAAACATAATCAGGGCATAGCTGTATTTTGGTATAATTGCATGTAAAAACACAGGCACTGTGTTTGCACTGAGAAAGAGCCTGGCATGAAAGCTAATAATGAATCTTACAGTGATTAATGACAATATGTCTTTGTTGAAAAGGCATTCACAACAGAGAAGTATATGTATTCATTGTTACTTATAAAGCACAAGTTAAACTGAAAGAACAACTTCTTGAAGGCTTTCTGAGGCGATGAGTTCTTTTTACTTGGAACAAAGTGCCTGTGATAAGTTTTCATTACTTTTATCTTAGCCATCCTTGCACATTATCTCACCTCTCTTAGGTATATATCTTACAGTGGCTTAAACAGCAGTGGTTCCATAGAAATCAATGAGAACACTTCCATTTTCACCAGTCAAGAATATGGCCTTGTAATTTCTCTTCCTGTATAGCTCCACCATTCCTGATTATAACATCAATCACTCGGGAAAGAAGGGTGGGAAGATTGTTCACTGTTCATTGTGTTCTGCTTTCATACTGCTTGCAAGTGCTCACTCTCACACACTCATTTAAGAATTTGCCTTTTTTTTTTCTTTTTTCTTTTTGTATCAACATAGTCTTTTTTACCTACATGCTTTCTGGCCTTATTGCAATCTGATAATGGAAGGTAGAGTTTTTAGCATTTCTTTTCTCTGTCTTTTTTAACATGTTGTTAGCTCTTCTGGTTTAATATGTACAAGAGAGGCACCTCTCACCTGCATTTCTGTAAGCATCCAGTGCTAGCCTGGAACAATATCTGCTTTTACATTTGAGAAGTCAGGGAAGGATATCTCTCTTTAATTTGGGGGAAAAAACCCTGGTAGGTAAACTGTAGCATCCCTGAGACAGTGGAGAATATATGTGTGTTGTCTTCCAAGAAAAAAAAAAGTGAGTTTTCCTGTTTAGTGAACCTGCACTTGCTGTTGTTCTGCACAGGATTGTGTCTGCATATAATTAAAAAGACTACAACCATCAATATCTTCTGCTGCAACTGGATGGTGTCTAACAAATAACCTACTTTCCAACTGCAGAGAGAAAAAGATCTGGATAATTTTAGAGCAATAAATAATACTTGATCTGCCAGGATTAGTCACCACAGGGACAAAATTGATTGTGGAACCCTTATGGAGCAAGTAGTCCACACCTCGATGTTATGAGTATTGCAGATTCAAGCTG
The DNA here is from genome assembly GCF_003984885.1 of Neopelma chrysocephalum. Lineage (NCBI taxonomy): Eukaryota > Metazoa > Chordata > Aves > Passeriformes > Pipridae > Neopelma > Neopelma chrysocephalum. The sequence continues at coordinate 3,088,306 of NW_020897765.1, forward strand.
CACATAGCCTTTAATCTCCGGGAGTGAGTTTGCCACTGAGATTCACCTCCCTCCCTTTGGGGCTCTGTGCTAACTAGGGCTCAAGAAGGTGATTAGCGTAGCTATTAGGAATTTGGCTGAGGCATTAGGTTTAGTATAGTCAAAGAGAGGTGTTAGAGCTATGAATTTAGAGCGCTGCCCAGCTGGCAGCTGTCTTTGACTTTGCCGGTTCAAAAGAGGGGCACAGCATTTTAGCTGGATCACTAAAGGGCCCTGCAAAATGTAGATGTCAAGTATGAGGCAGAGAGGCATCTTCCCTGTTAAATAAGAAAATACAATAACTTTCCAGAGAATCTTCACTGCACTCCTAAATAAGCCTTTGTTCTTCTCCTCTTCCCCTGGCTAGGAGAGCCGAGTCTCACCACTCTGCTTGATTTCCCAGGGAAAGCACTGAGATTCCCTTTCTGGTTGAGTCACATCCATTAAGCTTCTACTAAATTCCCTGTCATTCTCTACAAGATGCTGTATGCAAACACATGAGTTTCCATAATTGTGCTTAGTTAGAATATGTCCCTACTGCGGCTCTGAAGGCTGTGCGGTTAATGCTAGTGTTCAATGAAGCTTTCTACTTATCTCTAGGACAGCCAGGTTGCAAACCTCCCACATGTACTGCCTTACGCCTATGCCACAAAGCATAGCCTGCATGGTTAGATGCATGGTTAGAGAGAGGTTCTTTTGAGGTAAAGAGAGTTCAGATTCATGGAGTAGTAGACACTTTGTCATATAGAAACTGGAGCTCAACCTCGTTATCTCACACAGCGATAAAGTGATTCACTGGTAAATTGAGGAAGGGAAAAAAGGAAACAAACATTTCAGCAAGCAATGCAGCATGAAAAAATAATAAAGTTTGAGGTTAAACAAAAAGTTTAATCCAAACCAGTTTTGATTCTTATTTCAGCTCTGTAATGATTTTAAAAGAATGGAATAGTTTTTGAAACAGAACATCCTTTCAAGATGAGAAACCAAAAAGTTCCAGCTAAAGTTCAATTATTTGAACTCAAGATGCTTCAAACATATTCTTTCAATGAATCTGCCTTTGCAACAACACTGACACAGGCAAAAGCAACGCTGCACCAAACAATGTCTTTCACTGCTTGTGATTGGGAGCTTTGAGGATGTTACTCAACTTTGAAAACCACAAGGCAGCAAACCCTAAAACAGGACCTGGGAGTTCCAAGTCTCACACCCCATCCTTGCAACTGCAGTAGAGGCTGTGATTGTGACTCTGAGCAAAGTGAAGAAGACCCTGAGTGACCCTGAGTGTGAGTGGAACTCACAGGTACTCACTCACAACTCAGGGTTGTGACCCTGAGTGAGTCAAGAAGAACTAGAAGGCTTCCTGAATGCTTGTGGCAGGGCCAAGTTTAACAGAGAAGTTAATATTGCAGTATAGCAATGGTCAGCAGGCTAAATTAAAGCCATAGGAGAACTGAAAGAGGCTAAAGGGTGACACAGAAGAGAAAGCAAGCGTGGAAATGAAAGTGAGAGAAGAAAAAAACAATTTTGCCAGTGACATTTCTCTATTGCTGTGATGGAAACCTTATTATATATGGACACAGTCTTCTGTGTGATGAACCATACATGCACAGCACCCAGGCCTTTTATCATGGATGGCTACAGGGAAAGTGGGATGTGCTAAGGAGAGGAATGGTGGCGGAACAAGCCATTAGGTTTCGTTCAGCCAAGGTAGTGAGGCTCAGCACAGGACAATATTCTGAATGGACACATTTCTTGGTGGACATGTTAGTACCAGTAGTCACTAAAGTAGTCAATTTAAAGAAAGCTGAAGGAAGTTTTTAAATAGAACAAAAATTTTCAGCTGCATTTAAAACCAAATCAACTTCAAACACAGCTTTTCAGTGGCCAGATTTCCCAAGAAAGCAATCTTTATTAGAATTTGCAGAAGCATATAAAGGAATTCCCCACAAAGTCCTTTCTGACTCATGATTTGGAGCTGGTAGGAGGGCCTGAGCAATTACCATGGCCCATACAGTTGTGAGTAGAGTTAACTCTTTTAATCAATTGAGACCAAAGAACGAAATCTGCTGCTGAGCACAGCAGGGGAAGGCAGGCTGGGGTTAGGACTGGTGTTACAAAAAGTAATTGGGTTGGGATTAGGTTTTAGGTCACCAAGTCTGGGCAAACTTTAATGCTAGAATGATTTTAACAAGTGCTTAGCTGAGACAACTGACAGAGAAGTAGCTGTGACAATGACCTGTAGAGGGTCAATGCTTGGTGTTAATGATGGTTGTTGGGGAGGAGGAAAAAGTAGCAAAAATTTGGGAGTTAAATTTAGAAAACAAATACCACATTTTTGTGCTGTGGCCCCAGAAGCACAACAATGCTGCACATCTCTCAGCTTGTTGCACATTTTCCTTTCTGAAACCTGCTTCCATGTGAAACCACGCCACAGACTGCTCTAGCTGTTTGTGGACAGGAATACCTCTGTTGCTTGGGTTGCCCCAGTTTGGTCCGTTTCGCGCATCAAGTCTGTGCAACATGTTTAAGGTGCAGTTCAGATATGGTGCTTTTTCTTCAATTCAACACTTGGAAGAAATAATACTGTTGAACAACTGGCTCCCTTAAAATGTGAGTGCTATGCAGTACAGAACGTGGGCTTCCTCCCTCCTATCTGGACTGATGTCTCTAGGCACAGTGGTCATGTCTGATGAACCATAAACCCTGAAACCTGCTTCAGAAGCATGCCAGCAGACTGCATCCCCAGCATGGACATGTCAGGATCACACCAAGGTGGGCAAGTTTAACGTGACCAGTTAAACTGGTCACAAAGGCCACAGCCTGTGCAGGCAGAGAATGGAGTTTGCCAGAGACATTATTTTTATCAGTACAGATCTGATCTGCCTATGAAGAAGTGAGAGATATAGTTACTTGGAAGCTGTGTTGTCTTCGTATTACCTTAGCATATTTCCTGTCTGTTGTGGTGGATCTTAAAATGCATTATAAACATTCAGTGTGTAGGAGCACACAGCTGATGTGCAAACTTGCACTGTGACTTGTGCAGATAGCAGGCTTAAGGAGGGGATGTATCTTCAGAGAAGAGCATAACCTAGCAATTTTACTTCCTTTCAGCCTCTGTGGCAATACTTCCTCTGCCAGGGAAGTCTTCAAGAAGAGAACTCTCCAGGCGCATTGGATGCTAAAGCAGATGAATATCTCCTGTTATCTTGTTTTGAAGTGGTCCCTACTTGGATATCGCAAATTGAAAAGGTTTTTGTAGTGGTTCCTGTCTCTCAGAAATACAAGCTTTGTTTATCCAAAGGTAGGTAACAAGCAGCAGGCTGGGCCCAAGCGGTAAGTTCTGCTCTCTGGCAGCTTCCACCCCCCTCTACAGTAAGGTTTCCCTGTAATTTGCCCCACATGTTGGTCCAAACTACCCTTGAGCACCTTAGCTCCTATATAAACATTGAGATATGATTCTTTGTGGGTTCCACATACACCATGGAGCCTGGCTGCATGCCTATGAGAAGTGGTAAGCAACTATGCAGTCAAGGGTAGGCACTTATTTGAAGATTTTTCATGTCAGAAATCCACCCCAGCTAAGTGTTTATTGTGAGGCTTTGATCTCAAAGATTTAGCTCTCCCTGTGGAGTAAAAGCAGATGCTTGGTAAGCTGAAGCTGTAGTCCTGACAACCCTTTCAATTGTCTAGACATGATTACATCCTCTTTTAAACTCAACTGCAACAATTCAACACACTTAACATGTTTACCTCAGGATGACCCTATTTACACTGCTTTGTTTCATGATACTGCAAGTATCTAATACTATTGAAAAATGCAGAACAGTAAGGTGGTTCAGGATAAAAACCTGCTTTCATTAACAGTAATAAATCTGACAGATGTGCTGGGTCACATATGGTCCTTATGTAGACTTTAGCATGGACCTAGAGATTAAGGAGTTTGATAACATGCATTTACAGTTAATACTTCTCATTTAAGAGTCTTGAAAATGTTAACACTTACAGAAAGGCTAATTAATGCTAATTGAAGAATGCATTAAATTCCAGACATAAGGCCAGGAAATGTTTGACATTGCTGCATTTACTTTATGTGATGTAGTGAACGGGGCAAGAGAAAACTAAGTTATTGTAGTTCTAACAGATGAAGAGCTGTCTTCATCTCACAAGTTAGTAGACTTAGGAAAAGAGATAGGAAAAGAGATATGAAAAGAGAAGGAAAGGAGATTCCAGCCTTATCAGTATCCTCAAGATAAGTATGAATTCAGAAATTTCTCCAAGAAAACCCAGCCATGGAAACAGGAGGTGTTAATGTGCTAGGTCAGCCTCATGTCAACCATGTCACTGGAGGAGGTATGTAAGAATTTTACCGGTAATATGATTCAGGACTATTTTACGTGTTTTCCAGTTTTGTAATTTTTGTAACTAAGAACCTAAAACTTTTCCTTTTGGTAGAATAAAACTTCTGATTTTCTTGTCAATCTGTTGTATTGTTTAAAATTGTCTCAGGTGCTTCTGATGAAGCAGAAGGTTTTTTTCCCTCTGGAAAGCCTAACAAACTAGTGTTGCCAACACAGGATCACAGAACAAACCCTTTGGATTCCTGAGAACTCAGAAAAGTGTGGGAATCTTGGAAAATTTATCCAGTGCCATACCAAATTGTGTCTGGATATCACCTTCAAGGGCTAGATTTTTAAACAAAGCTCTACGTAAATGTAAACTGTAAATGTTTTGAAATACTCTTACCTTTGTCAGTGGCAAGCTGTTGATATCTTCAGAAAACCCTGTACAAGATATGCTTCTTTATTCTTGTTGCATAGTCAATTGTCCAAATACCTGCTCATGCAAAAAGCTAAGGTTACTATTGTCAAAATGTAGTCTTAAGCTTGATTCAGGCATGTTTTTGGACTACTTTGCCAACTTCTCTTTCTCCTAACATTCATTTTGAACAGTCTTATTTCATGTGATCAGAAAAATCAGTTTCCCAGTATTGTTTTTAAGATGCCACTAAGTGAAACATCATTAAAACAACAGGAGTTATTTTTGAGGATGATTTTCTGGATATATTTTAATGCTTGGTTACAATTTCAGTTTGTTGCATCTATTCCATTCACATGATACTGAGAAATAATTCTTCAAAGAGGTTGTCAATATGGTCATGTCACCTATTCAGACTGGATTTCAGAAAGATGTAGGTAGTAAAAACGCACAAGTGAGATGTAGATGCGCATATACACAGACACTCAGTACATATACTGAGTAAATATAAGATTTTTTATGAGATTATGACCTCACAGTTTTATGCTTCACCATGAAGTCTGATCTGAGTTGCAAAGCTACAACTGTTAAAGTTGCACTGCTAACATCAAGAAGCATTAGGTTCTTTTATTTCTGGTGTAAAATGATTGTTACATACAGAAGACAGATCATGAATCTGAGGATTGTAAAACAACATTTTTAAAGTGAAAATAGCATCTTTAACCATCAGTGTTTGACTCCTAGCAAACAAAAGGAAGAAGAGGATGAATTTTAAATTTGGAAGCACCCAGTGAATTTTTAAGGACATATGACACATGATAATGGTAACTGAAATCTGTTCAAGTCAATAAGTCATAACTCACAGTTTTTCTTCAAAGTACACTGCTGTGTTGGCAACAATTAGCTCTTCAGTAATATCAAACAAGCAGATGATGCAAAAGAAACAATTCCCATATGTTCCTTTCAGTAATAAAATAAGAAGTCTATACAGCTAATACCTTTTCACACCATCTGAGGATTTTATCTTAATCTTATTAGGTATATTGGCAGCTATAAATTTCCACATGTTATGGAATGTACCTCAAAGATGTAGGTCAATCAGTGTCACAAGTCAAAATCTGTTCTGAAAAATAAACTTCTTTGCTTTATAATTCATCACCTATTTCTTTCTGCTTTATTTTTTCCTTTCTATTTCCCTTCTCTTTTTTTGCTCATGAAGAATGGTGCTTTGAAGCAAGAAAGTTATAAACTGTAGAATGTGCAAATAAGTCTATGTCAAATATACTTCAAAGATTTACACTCTCTTTATCATTCAAGTGAATTGTTTTTTAGAGGTTAGACAATATAGTACTTTTGCCCAAATGTTTTTCAAAGTGCTGTGTTTTAATCCCAGTTGGTGATTAAGTACCAGACAGCTGCTCATTTATTCCCCCCAACACACCCCCTGAAAGGAAGAAGAATCAGAAAGAAAAAGTAAACCTTGTGGGTTGAGATAAGAACAATGTAATAATTGAAACAAAATATAATAATGGTAATTATAATAATAATAACAACTATAACAAGAAGGAGAGAGAGTAAAAGAATCCAGGAGAAATGAATGATTCACAGTACAATTGCTCACCAGCTGCTGACCAATACCCAGCCCACCTCTGAATGGTGACCAACTCCTCCCAGCCAACTCCTTCAGTTTATTATACTGGGCATGATATCCTATGGTATGGAATATCTCCTGAGGTGGTTCAGGTCAGCTATACTAGCTGTGCTCTCTCACAGCTTTTTGTGTCCCTCATCACTAGCAAACATGAGACACTGAAAAGTCCATGATTTAGGGTAAGCACTACTTAACAACCACTAAAACATTGGTGTGTTATCAACATTATTCTCATAATAAATCCAAACAACACAGCATTATACCAGCTACTAAGAAAATTAACTCTGCCCCAGCCAAAACCAGGACAAAAAGAACAGTAACACTGCTAAGGTAATTTAGCCAAGTTAGACAACTGAGCCAGTGTGTATAAAATAAGACCTTGAGGTCAAGGGAGAAAAAAAAAGCAGATACAACTGACTTGGGCCTCCTGATTCTTTTTTTTTTTTGTCTGTGCTAATTTACTACAACAATTGTAGAATATTTTCTCTTTCTTGTATGGCTGAAGAAAAACTCCTACTGGAAATCAGTGCTAGAGGTCCATCCCAATACCAGGCAAAAACGTCTTATGTGGTTAAGATATCTGAGCACAGTCTTCAGGCTCTGTGAACTAAAATACTTGGATGTCCAAGAGAGTTATGTCAGTTCAAAACATTTCAGGATCTAGAATACAGTGGTAATACGTGGCTGGATTTCACAGCCTGTCTCCAGAACACCCCTCTGAGAATTACAGACTTGCCTGAAGTCTTTCAGCAGGAGAAATGATGATGAAGGTAACAATTAGACAGTGGCTGTTTCCCTAATACTATTCAGCCTTTAAGTCATTTATGTTCTCATGAAAATAAAAGAGCAAAGTCTGATATGTTACACTACGTTTACTTTTGTTGAAAACTATAAGATGAAATATAATTATATCAGCTGGCATGACTACAACCTAGAGGGTTTTACAAAACTGATTTGTGAGGGAAAAGGCAGAGGTGGGGAGATTACAATGTGTGTGTGCAAATACATACACCTCTGTCTGCTGCAAAATGTGAGACCAGGCTTCTGGTAGCAAGAGAGTTGTGAGCTAATTTTTTCTCGTTTGAACTCAGGGCAATTTTCAATTAGCACCCTGTTGAGCTGTGTTCACCCTCTGTCTGGACAGACCCATTTAAATCCAACTTTTATTTTGGCAGTCACATAATAAAAGATAAGAAAATTAAAAACAGTCTATATAAATGACACATGGAAGCATGGATGTGATATTTCTAAGTCCCTTTCCTACTTTTTGACAGTCAGGGTTTGTGGAGAGATAGTGATTTTCAAAGAAGAAGCTGTTCTAACATGCTGCCTTTCCTTCTTTTCTCATCTGATAAACTGCATTTTCAAGACATTAAACCTGCTTGAATCTTTCAAATTACAACAAAATAAGAACAAAAATGCTGAAATTTTGTATTTCTTTCTAAAATAGCAGCTATTTTTCAAGCTCTAAAGTTGGATTTGAATAAGTTTTAGTGTATATGCATTGTCTCTATCTTCCACTACCCTATATGAATTTCCTTTGTCTTACTTTTTACATGCAACTCTTGAAAACATGTTCTGCCAGTGCAAACATTCACTGTTTTTCTAATGCCTGAAATGTGTTGCAATTGTAATTGAAATACAGCATAGCTCATACATGGGAAGGTAAGGGTAAATATATTCCCTAATATGAGTGGAAAAAGATATAGTTACAAGTGGTCTCAGTAGCCTGATTTATCGGGGTTCTCAAGCATATGGAACTTAGTAGGAGAGGAAATAGAGCCAGAAGTTACAGCGTGAGCTTGTTGTTCAGAAGAAGAGGGTTCAGTTCCTGCTGTATCAGTGGCTTTTCCCAAGCCACTAGGAAAGGAGATTGCCCCCTCCTAATTTTAGAAAATACTCTGTCCTTACCTTACCAAGCTGTTTTGAGTGCCAGTCAGGGGAGGCTATGAGGTCTGGTGCCGCCTTGGTAAGGCAGCCCTGCAATAGATGGTGCTATTCCCACACTTCAGAACCAGGGTGTCATGCAGACTGTCAAACTGCAGGTCATGTGCTGAGGATGTCTTGATTTTATTTTTTTTCTCTTATGATGTTCTCACAAAAAGCAGGATTATTAAAACCTTTGCCCCACCTTCCTCAAGTAGTATTCTACTTCCCTGCTTTGGGTTTTTATTTGTTACCTACTATTGTCTCTCCATACAGCAGTTTTCCTCTACTAGATCATGTCATTATTCATCTCACTTTCCACAAATTTCCCTCTTTCCCTAAAGAAAGTAGAAGAAGCTCATTCACTCCATTCAAGTATGGAAACAACATTTTCAAAATGCTAGTCCTAACTGCTATGTCTTGGAGTCAGCTTAACAATTTGCATCAAATCCTTTGTTCAGAAGACAAAAGAACCAGCAAAGAGGATAATGGATTACCCACTGTCATGTTCCATCTGGAATTATCTAAAGGCTGGTTTGATAAGTAAAGTGAGAGTCGGCAGTGTGACTAATGTTGCACCATTATATTGCTATAACCTGTAAAACACAGAGATACCAGGATCAGAAGAAATACTGTTACAGAGCATCCAAACTGGATAACAACAGTGGAGGAAACACTGGCATCTCATCCATTAAATATATTGCATTGATATAAAAAAAATTATTTTTCTAGCAGGAGTGAGATATTAGAAGTCTTTATGCAAAACCACTTCTTGTTAAGTGTTTTTAGCATGGCATAGGAGATTAATTAGAAGAATATAGACACGCATGCTCAGACAGAAATCTTATTACAAAGTTGTCTTGCTGTAACTATAATAATATGTATATCTGTCAAAGAATCTAGATGCCAGTATTTAACAACAGAAATAAGCTGAGTAATGTAGTATCCTCAGTTCTGCTGATGGTTGCCTGTAAAGGCTCAACTCCACTGGTCAGCCTTTTCCTGGATAGTTACATCAGGAATCCTGGTTTGCCTCTAATGCTACTCTCTGATCCACTCAGAGTGCTTTAATTAGCTCTTAAAGACCTGCCTGCCCATACTAAAAAATGTTTAATATTTCTAATAATTGTCAAAGTGTTTGCCAAAAGCTTAACAAGGATTTTGGTACCATCCTTGTCTTCCTCCTCCTGGTTGAAGGAGCTGTAATATACAATAGCAACTCAATTGACCCAAAGGACACAATAGTATTTGTTAATGTGTTGTATTTGCTCTATGTGCTGTGCTTTTTTCTTTCACCCTTGTGTCATCTGGAACACCCACAACCTTCTCAAAATCTCTTCAGCAGAAAGGGGAGAACTAGGGTATTCACTAGAAGCGTCTCATGGATTTTGTGTTAATGTGCATAGTAAATTGGGTTTGCCCTAAAATTAATCATTGTTCTTAAAGATTCTGATAGTGGTTCCTGAAGAACTAGAAAAGTAAGTTTATACATAAATAATCCAGGAAATAGATTGTAGCAATAAACTCCAGGAAATATTCATGGGCGAGAGGGTCAACAGAAGTTAGGCAGCGACCCTGAAGTAATAGTACATTACGGTTTTCAACTCCAATATACTGAGTGCAAAGGAACAAATTGATTTTTTTAATGCTTTGAAAATTAAACCAACCACAGTAAAAGTGTTTTATTACACATCAGCCAAAAAATGTAAACCATGCCATAAAAGCTATTCAAGTAAAAACAAACATCACCACAGATACAGAAGGCAAGATTCTGTTCTTTTCAGGTGATGCCTCCCTAGGGCTGTCAATCCCTAATGGCTTTATTGCTACAACTGACAGCAGGATTTGGCCTGACCCTGGGGACCAGTGCAGTATGGCAATACAGAGTTGGCTTTCTTTTGGAAAAGAGGGACTTGAGGAAAGAGTTCTGAGATGAAATAAAGGAAGAAATTAATTAAAAATTTTCTGTTTAAAAAATAATAAAATTAAAATGCCCATTTTAATCTAATCACATATTTGTTTAAAATCTCAGCATAGGGTACCAAAAGCCAACATCCACACTTAAGGCATGTCCTAAAGTGTCTGCACAGCAAATCTCACTACTCCTACATACAGCAGGTATCACTCACTTCTAAGTAACAGAAAACCAAGCATAGATTAGTCCTGCATTATCACTAGTTTAATCTCAGAGTTGCCATTTCCTCTATTTCAGGAAAATTCAGACACCAGTTCAGCCTCTCTTGGAGTCTGCAACCTGTGTTAGCCTGTTGATGCCTTCTGACATGGGCCCCTCTCCCATCAAACTGCTCCAGCAGCTCTAGAAGCAGGTGTGGTATCACCATTCATCACCTTTGCACAAGCTGATTTTCAGTCTTTCATAGTAGCTGCCCCTCATTAGCTGCGTTCTGGAGGAAAAAGCAGGAGGAGAGTTGATTGGGGTATTATTAACACTTTCCAGTTGATTGCTGTGGTGTGAAGTGTATATGCTTCATCACAGCCTTTGGCAGTTCCAGCTGGTGTGACTGGGGGATGAAGTTTCTAATAGTCAGATAAAAGCTGGCTGAAAAGTTATACCATCTCAATTATATTTCTGCACAAAGATCTACCTTTGACCAAAATTATTTAAGTAGAAGGAACAGAGAGCTCAAAGTGACATGATGTGATTGACCTTCATTGGTATTAGTCTCAGCAGTTATTTCTTGAAATCAAAGCTTCCTACATTTGCAGCTCACAAAGAAATGTATTCAACTTTTGGGGAGAATAGGGTGTAAAGACATTTGTTGAAGAAAACCTCAAGTATCTTTTTTTTGCTACCATTGCTCAGAAGTATCAGTGCTAAAAGATCTCATTCTACTTTTTGATTGATTGCTGTGGTTATGAAAAACCAAGCAGTTTCCTCAGATCTTGGCTCTGAATTGATCATGTATTAAAAAAAACTGTCAGGAAAATAATTGCATTTTAAAATGTATGAAGCATGTGCAAATTTGTGTTTATCTTGTATGAGTTCTTCTACGTTTAGAAACAGAATAAGAAGAAAATACTTGTCAATGAGACAAACCATCTTTATTCTGGATACATGAAGGACCCAAGACATACCATTTGGGGGGAAGTATATAGTAGAAAACCTGTGCTGAATGTTGTTCCTTATGCAGTAGTATGCAACTAGGTTCCAGTTCCCTCCTTTCCCTTTATTAAATAATCACAGAATCACAGAATAAGCTGAGTTGGAAGGGACCAACAAGGAAAGAATTTAAAAGAAAATAAAATTTCTGAATGCTCAGGACTGAAGGTGAGTAAAGACATCTTTTAGATACAGTAATAAAATTTTCTATTATAAATATTGCTGGCACATATCTCAAATTGCATTTTTAAAATATATATCCATATGCCAAATATAGTTTTGTCTGTTCTGAGGATAGATCTTTAATCTCTGCAGATATAAAAAGACACTCCAGAATCTGGTGGATTTTCTACAATAGAATGAATTAACCCAGCGTTGTAAGACACTTTGCACATCCAGTCTCTTATAATGAGAAAGGCATAGACAAGTGTACATTATGTTGTCTGAATTCTTATTTCCAGATGGCAGCATCCTTCCACGGGCTACTTGTTATTTATTCAAGCAACAAAGACACTTGCACCTCTAAGTTTCAAAGCTTTGGTGGGAAAAGCAAATCCTCTGTCATTTATTACTACTAAGCTAAGTCTTTGTTCAGCTGTATCTATTGATGACGTTAACTGAGGACATCAGTTTTATAAACCATGAGAACCAAGGGGAAGTGGTCTCTTACTGGTTTGTGGTCTTCTGCAGGCACTAGACTCAAAGGAGCCGGAGCAAAGCACTGTGGTCACTGCTTCACCATGTGGCTTGTACGGTCCTCAATTCATGGTCAGCTCCATCAGGACCTGAGACCACTTGAAAACTGGAGGAAAAGCTTTTCAATCACTAGTCTAGAAGATGGGGTTCTCTTATTCAACTCCTTGCCCTCTGTGGGCTTCGGCAAATCCCTGCGGTGCAGACTCATAAGTAGTGTTCCAGTGGAGCAGAGTATGCAATGAGTGAGGCATTGCTCTGAGGAAGGTGTGGAGGAAGTCACCAGCCAAATCTCCCCATAAAATAAAGTAAGCCACATGCAGAGGAATATGCTTTCTACCAGAAGCACACTCAGGAGAAGCAATCAAATCAGTTGGTGAGAAGTCCTGAGGGGAAAAGTTTACCTGGTTTCTAGAACTTGGCTACACACTTACCTGCAAACCTAAATTGTTGAATTTGGGTTCATAGCATAAAAACCCCTTACTAGAGCTGATTTTGGATAACAAAATAATTCACTTCAAATCTCTGATGGGGACTGGGTCTTGGCTTCTGAGAAGACATTTCTTCAGGTGAGAAGAAGGCATTTTTTTTTGAGGGATTAGTCATGAAAATACATGATGGATAAGAACCAGAAATCAACATCCCTATGCAGTGATCTCTTGCTTCTGGTTCTCTGGCAGTGAATCTCATGTTGTGGCTGTAGCTGTTTGGGATCTGCTTTCATTTCTTTGCTTTGTTCCCTCTCCATGCTGGTCTTGGTGTGAGCAGTAGCCCCACATAAGCACCCTGCTTCTTACTCCTGTGGGAGCAGAAACTCAGGAGTTTGATGGATGCAGCTCTGGGGCTATGTTAAGGGAAGAGATGCCTGTACACAAGGACAAGAGATGGTTATGGGGGAGGAAAAGAGGTGGAAGGGGGTTTCTGAGGCCATGACCGTGCGAGAGGAGTCCCTCAGAAGATCTGGAGAACAGCATTTCTGTTATTAGGTTTCACAAGGCATGCATGGGCACAACCACTGAGGTAGTCCATTCTGACTCCCACATGCAAAGTGTACACGAGGTGCACACAAACTGATAGGGGGCTGCTGGCTTAAGTGAGGAAGTTTAGGTGTGTGAGCTGTATGAAGGTGAGGAAAAAAACTACTCAGTCTTTAAACATTTAAGAACTGCTGCTTTATGTCCTCAGACCTTTAGTGCTTAAGGTAGTTAAGAAGTAAATCATAGGAACGAAATTTAAGGATGTGTTCTGGTAAAGCTTAAGCAAGTGCTTTCAGCAGATGCTCGAAGGTTAAATATGTGCTTAAAAACTTCACTGAATTCTCCTTTTGAACAGAATTAGTCTGAAACGTGTTATTTACCGTAGTTCTGTTTCTAGCTTCATAACTAAAACAACTTGTGCTTCTCACCATTTTGTGGATATTAAAAAGAAACTGATAGGTGCTCCAACTTTTAGGGGATTTAGTAAGACTACCTGCTATTGTCTATTACTACTTAGGAAAAGTTAGTTTCATATAAGAACAGTCCAGAATTTTGTGTTTCTGAGAATGTATATTAATATTTTGGTAGTCTTATTATATAACACCTTTTGATACAAAATTAGTCCCACTTAAGAGTATCCATGGTTATTCATATTGTGTAATAATCAACTAGTATTTTGATGTATTTTCTAAAAAGATTTTGATAACTTATGTTGACACTAATCATCTAAAAAACCAACCAAACAACTGTGACCATTGCGTGTCTTAAACCATTTGTATAACCTTGACTTTGTTGGTGTTGCACTGGAATGACCAACAGGTTTAAAATGAAGCACAAGCTATTTACTATATTCTAATGTGACTGAAGAAAGACTTGATTAGGCAATGCATTGGTGTCCTTGTATTAGCTTCAGAACCAGTATACCTATTCTTTTTTGATCAATCACAAACATGTTGTGCAAAAGTACACAACGAACTGGGTCATTGAATGTGTAATTACACGTTGCACATAGCTTCAGAATCTATTTTTGCTTTTTTTTTAGCAGATGCTATTAATATTTAACAGCAGCCATATGCAGCTTTACTTCCCATTGAAGAATGATTTAGAAAATGCTCTATCATAACAAAAAGATTAACAGAAAATAACTTGAAAGAACTATTATTCAAACTGGTTTTTATTAGGCTACTCTTTAAAATAAAATTTAACACATATCCTTAAATACAACTAAAATATATATTTTATAAAACATATATAATATATAAAATATATAAACAAGAACATAAGATAGTCATATATTATGAATGTATGAAAATTAAAATTTATTTACCATTTATTCTGAGGACATTGTAATGGAATTATTTTCACAGGGACCTGTTAAATATATACAGATAGAATATGTCCTAAAAAACATCAGTGCCTAAATTTTTCCTCTGGACAAGGTATTTTTAGCAGTAGTGATGGCTTTTTTCTTCTTTTCAAATTTAGTCATGATTGTTAAGGTTAAAAGTTCCCAGTGTGCAACACACTGTCCTTCAACATAGCTCAGATCAAATATTTTGGGCATTTCCTTTGGGCAGTTTGCCATTGTTCTATTGGATTGGAAGTTACAGCAATTTGACTGGTATGTCTATTAATCTGTTTTTTCCCTTAGCTATTGAAAGCAAGTATTGTTGTGTCTGTACTGCAGCTGAAGCAGTTTTGCAATTGAAAACTTGCACATTTGCTTTCTGCTTACACAATAATCTATTTTGATAGAGGGTTCTGTTGACTGCTGCATAAAGTAGCAAGTGCTATCACCAAAAAAATGTACAGCTTTAAGAGAATAGTAATACTTTGTTATCTAGAAAAGGCTGTCTGTGTGATTTATATTTCTGGCAGTGTATTAAATGTGTCACGTGGGTGTCAGAGAAGGATAAAATATCTTCTGTTATACAGGCGCCTCCTGTAAGTCTGTTCTTGGGTCCTCCTTAAGATATTTCCTTTTTTAATGCAATATAAATGGAAAAGTGGCATGAAGTACTTTTGTGGTGCAGTTCAACTTAGTAGTCAATAATTTCATAATATAAAGTAGACATACCAATATGCACTCATTATTCACACACTGTTAAGGTCAGAAGGTGTCATGAAACTTGAAGCTACATAAAAAAGGTCTGTAGTGAATGATTGTGGTAGCTGTACACCAAACATGCATCCAGCTTCCAGAACTGTTATTTTGCAGCATTCTCCAGATTTCCATGCAGAATCACAGACCACACAGAATAAATAGAGTTTGGAAAGGCCTCTCAACTCTAAAGTGAATGGCCTGTACAGTGATTGAACCCACAACCCTGGCATTGTTAGCACCATGCTCTAACCAACTCAGTTAGTCAGGGTCACTTGTTGCTTTCTCCCCATGTTTTACTAGATGCTGTACTGCTGGTGGTACCAAGGGTCTCTCAATGGGACTCAAAGTCTTTGAACTTCATCAAGGTGACATTGAAGCCCAAGATTTTCTCTGACTAGAAGAATTAAAAATTATATCTAATCCTGTTAACTAAGCACAGCTGGTTTACAGGCAACTGGGGCAGCCTCTGTGGCAGTGCAAAGTGCTAAGGTAACTAATAGATATCAAAGTGAGCTCCAGAACCACGTCACGTAAGAGGGAAAAATAAGTGTATTGCTCATATTGCAAATTCATATTGAAACAAAAAAAATTTCAACAACAAACTTGCCTATCTTATTGTTATATGGTTGCTATATTGTGTGTCAGATGGAGGAAAATTACTTGTCTGCAATGAACTATCCCTCTCCACCATGTGCCTCGCGTTTCTTCCCAGAGGAGTATTCACTCAAACAACAGGTAGGGCACAGCACTTATTGCACAAGGTAGCACAGGAGAAGAACAGTAATGCTTCAAATATCTATGATAGTATGTTTCAGGTACAGTTCCTACACCATGGTTTTGAACTGTCTGAAAATTATTTGATCTAATGATACAAGTCTGTTCAGCGAGAAATGAAACCAAGATAAAGCAACTTATATACAATTATTTAAAACATTGAAATGAAAGTACCCAGAGTTAAGAGTTTAAATCCAAATTTTGGCTATTAAATAAGATATGCTGTGTCTGGAACTTCTTGAGGTCTCAGGACTGCAGTTCCCATTGACTTCAGTAATATTTATAGGCAATTGAAACTCTTGAAAATCAGGTGACATTATTCATGATAATCAATGTAGTCTGAGGACCAAGAAAGCCTTGAGGATTTTGCAATCCAATATATGTTAGAGACAGTATAGAGGATAAGTGTAACTTAGCAAGCATGATTGAAACAAATCACCTATTTCATCAGAAATCCATTTCCTTTTCATGTAGAAAATAGAATAAGTGAAGGGTTGAATGATCAGTGAGAGAAGACAGGAAAGAAGAGGATAAAAAGGCAGATATAAAGACTGAAAGGCTGAAAAAGATGAAAGATTGAAAGTTGAAATAAACAGCCCATTGGCACAGGAAAAGAGAAGCCCATTCAAAAGCATAGACAGTTCTCTGAAGATGCAGAGGTCCAGAGATATACATGCTTTGCTTGTCTTTCCTCATGTCAGCTAACACGTGTGTTTGTATACAGATGTATGACTAATCTGTGTCAGGTTAAAGAACATAATGCAGTCTCATCTTAGTTTTAAATAACAAATATGTGCAACTTGATTAATCAGTTCCATGGTAAAAGAAATCAAATCCATTCATGCAACCACTCCACTAAACGATTTTATATTTTCTCTTGTAGGACTCGATAAATAATCATGTTTGCAGAGTGCTCAGCACATGAAAGACATGGGCTTGCTGGAGTGGGTCCAGATGGAGGCCACAAAAATGATCAGAGGGATGTAACATCTCTCCTATGAGAAAAGCTGAGGGAGTTGTGGTTGTTCAACCTGGAGAAGAGAAGGCTCTGTGGAGACCTTATTGAGCCATTCAGTACGTAAAGAGGCCTATAAGAAAGATGGGGTAATGGTTTTAAACTAAAAGACCATGGAATTAGATTGGCCATAAGAAAGAAATTTTTTAAGATTAAGGTGGTAAAACACTGGTCCAGCTCGTCCAGAGGGATAGTCGATACCCCAGCTCTGGAAACATTTAAGGCCAGGTTGGACAGAGCTCCAAGAAACATAATCTAGTTGAAGATGTACCTGATCCTTGCGTGGAAGTTGGACTAGATGACTTCTAAAGGTCCCTTCCAACCCAAAACATTCTATGGTTCCACAATTATCTTTTCATTTTGAGATAAAAAATTGTACAACAATCTGAGAGCTGTGTATGGTATGCACTGGGTACCACCTACATTTCAGTTTCATTTTCAGAGATCTTTGAAGGAATGTATGAGGTGGTGAGTTTAATTACTATTTATAGGAGGATGACAAGCTAAATATGACTGAGCCCACACGTCTCTACTTATAGGTGACATTTTGTGCAACAACTTTCTGTTGGTGAATTTTTCAATTACCACTGCTATTGCAAAACAAAAAATTTTGGTCAATTTTTTTTCCAGTTAAATGCCTTAGTTAATTTTCAGTGAACTTGGAGAAGCAGCATGTTAGCTTACTCTTTGATTTTTGTCTTAAAGTAGGAAATGGATAACACTAACAGTATAGAAATATGAAAATATTTCTATTCCTAGATACATAGTATGTTGAATATTTACTGACATAAATTCCCTCCCTTACCTCTCACCATTGTACCCCATACATAATTGAAGACATTTTTGTTGAACTGAAGAGGATTTTCCTTGCATCTACTTAGTAGAAAAGTTAAAGTGAAACACAAAGTCATACAGACAGGAAAATAAAATGAGACTAAATCCAAATGTGTCAATGCTGCCTTTCAAATCTTTACCTGTGAGAAACAGACGTTCAAGAGAAAGTTCACAAAGCAAGTAAATTAGGCAGATTTCGAGTCATTGAAAGTAACATTTAAAGTGTTGCTAAAATGCAGATATTGCCTTGGTTAGTTAACATATACAAAGGAAGTTACACGAGTTACCAGAACTTTTGAACCTGAGGATCCTTTGGCCACTGTATTTTCTCAAGGGTGTCCAGAGAAACCTCCTGCAGGCTGAGACAGCCAAAGAGAAACATCAGAGTAATTTAATCCCTTCTGTCTTCTGGATATTCTAAATTGGTATGGAAGTATATATCCAGGAGTATACTCCTAGGAATCTTCCTTTATCCTTTTGATTTGCTTTGTGTTAGTAGCAATTTTGCATAGAAGCTCAGGGCAGCATAAAACCCTGAGAGTTTTACTTATGTCTTCAATTTATTACATGATTAATCATGTTACAATGAATACAGACTCTTTTTACAAAAGGATGTAAATCATTATGAATTCCATGACAACACTTCACATGAATCTCATTGAATACTTTAACTA
The DNA here is from genome assembly GCF_003984885.1 of Neopelma chrysocephalum. NCBI lineage: Eukaryota > Metazoa > Chordata > Aves > Passeriformes > Pipridae > Neopelma > Neopelma chrysocephalum. The sequence goes on from NW_020897765.1 coordinate 3,106,848, forward strand.
CTAAAGTAGGTGTAATACACAGCTCCATCGGAGGCCAATTGTAGTGTAGTGCTTATTAATGTCCACTGCTGGCTAACATGTCCATGTGAATACCAGATAGATTACTAATATTGATGCCCTTGGCATAGAATGTTTCTAACATAACTATATGTTGGTACTCAGTCAAATGTATTCTTAGATAACAAAACCACAATAACATTGATGAAAGCCTTATAAATTGGCATGCCATATGTATTGTAAAATACTTGTCACATAATGATACTGGTTTTATGACCTATGACTTTATAAAGTGGCTGAAAAAAAAATTAATCACTTGAAGATGTAGGGCTCAAAATTAAAGGCTAAGATGAAGAACAAAATGAAAACAGCTTTCTTTTGAGAAAAAAAGGAGCTACTTATAATTACCTTTAAATTAGTTAGTCTTAGCATCCCAAACTTTCAAAATATGCAGAAAAAATTAAAGCACTAGATTATCAGAAGGTTTTTGTTTTCCATAGCTCTATGCTAATCATTGTGCTGAGTGTGAACTGACTTTTTGCTTCTGTTATGAGCAACCAAAGTCTTTGTTCTGGGAATGATCACATAATTACACAGAAGATTAAAGAATTCCCATGAATAATTTGTGCTCATTTCTCCCTGTTAAACCCATTTAACCCAGTTGAGCATGCCTTGCTGACTTGCTTCAGAGACTCACATTTTCATTAGAAAAGTAGAATACCCACCCTCCCCTGCAGCTGATAATTTTTTTGGCTTAACCTGTTGCCTAAACATTTCCCTGAACTTGACCAACTCTTCCCCAAAGCATAATCATTTGACATTGTTCATAAATAAAAGTTAACTCCTTTTATCAAGAAATGGTAAAAAGAAAAGATAACATTTAAAAATTCATTGAACTATCAGAATGGAAAATTCCTTTTAGTAGTTGGAACCAATGTTGGGAGATATATTTTAGCTTGTGGTCCATGAGGGGCCAGTGGACCGCAAGAAATTAATTTTCACATCACAAGCTACTTTAGTTTAGCTACTACACCCCGTTTTCACCACCTGAATACTCAAGTCAAGCTTTATGTTACTGTGTTCTCTTCTAGGCTGATCACTATGTTGCTTATTGGCCCTATTAAGATAAGGGCAAAATTTTGGTTTATTATAAAACAGTAAACATGCTGTAAATTTCTGGTGTGTCTTTGGTTATGTTCTGATCTGTTCCTTCTGTCCCTCTTCGAGATTCACCTTGAGTATCGTAATACAAGTGAAATGCAAACCTACCAAGACTAATATGCTCAAGTTTACCATATCTTAGATGTTACATATTAAATATTCTGTAGAAAAATGCACCTTTTCTTTTTGAGCCTTTTTTTTTTTGAGCATGAATTGTATCCCTAGGAATGATTATAGCTACAGATGGTGAATTAAAATCCAGATATGAATATTAGCTTCCCTGACATTTTTGAAGACCTGTGGATGGCTGCTGCAGGAACATGCACTTTCAGGCCACCCTTCTGGTCAGCTGCATACCTGCTTTCAAATACAAAGGGAGACTACAATACAAAAACTACAATCAATGAAGTGGTAACAGTCTAGCAACAGTTTGGAATGTTGTTGCTATGTGTGTTCTTAGTATTGTGTTTCCCTCCTTTGTTGCACTTTGTAGTTCTTCAGCCTCACACAGTGGAGAATAATTTCCTATTCTCAAGTCTTAGTAACAGGCTGGTACCTTGGAAAATAAATGAGTGTCTTTAAGTACTTAGCAGAGAATACTGTTCCATGTCAGGTGCCTGAGTTCTCACATGTTGTAATCTACATGGAGCAATGCAGCCCATAATAGATTTTTCTACTTAGGTGCTTATGAACTTCCATTTTTGTTAACTTATATCTGAATTCTCTCTCTGCTTTCTCCCTCTCTTCCCACACACAAACTGAAAATGAAAGACAGAAGATGCCAGTTTTTGACGGATGCATTACTGCAAGTTATATGTATATATTAAGCTCTTTCTATCTAATTCATAGAAAGGTCTGGAAATTGGTTGTGTATAAGAGAGCATTTGTATGTACACTTTATCCAATGAAAATCTTCATAGCACATACATACATTAATGAAATTTGGAGTTAATTAAAACAATAGGAATGGGAATCAGATTATTAAATCTAGACATTTCTGTTGCAGACATAATGTCTAGACTGTCTTTACAGTCAACAGAAAGAATTAGGAGCTGCTAGAATTCCATTTACTGCATTCTAGGGTAGGCATCTACCTGAGGACAAGATTAATTTAACTGCTGCCAACTTGATGGTTACAAAAAGTGGGCATTTTTTAGGTGGTTCTGCTGTTTATATAGGGCAGCATGTCTGATTAAGATGCAGCAGATCAAAGCTCTAAGTAATCCAAGAACCTATCTCCAGCTGTGTCAGATACTGAAACAAGTAATGAAAAAGTCAAAAGTTGTGCCTGAGGCCTCAGCCACAGCTGAGCAAATAATGAAGGAACTCTAAGGGGCAATTGATGTTACTTTTGGCTTAGAATTATCTCAGCAGATATGGCACAAGCTGGAGACAGAACTTAGTGAGGACAATGATGTCAAGGAGGAACTGGGTGCCACCATGGAATCAAAGAACTGCAAGAACGTTTAGGCCAAAAAGGACTTCTGGATGCCACCTAACCCATCCACTAGCTCAAAACCAGAATAACTTCAAAATTAGATCATGTGGTTGATCAATTTTATGATTTTCATATTCATCAGGCTGTTGCTGTTGGAACAGGGAAAGGATAAGAGAAAGTCTCATCAGCAAACATCTGGACTAAATCCATGGGCATCTCCATTGTAATGACCATCAGATGCAGGAAAATAGGAGGCCTGGAGTAACAGTATGAAACATTGGTACAGAGGCAACAGTGCAACCACTGAGCCCAAAGGGGAGCTTTGAGCAAGGCCTGAGCCCCTCAATATTGCCAAGGGGACGGTACACAGCCACACGTTGTACTTAAAGTTTTGTATACAGAAGATAAGATCTTGCTCCCTTTCAATGCCTCTTCCAAAATTGTGGAGTAGTATCAGCAGCAGATGTCAAGGCAAGTATTGAAACAAGCTGCAAATACAGTGACTCTAAGACAAGATCTGTGTGTGAAACGATTGCTGATATGTACCATAAATATGTCTTGTATTGAAACGAAGATTAGCTGAAACCAAGAGACTTGTTGCTTGTTTGTGTTCTTTACGACTGTGAGACTTTGGGAGCAAAACAACTCTGAGAAGAGCATAATGATCACACTGAAGGTGGTGTTAGGTTCTGTTAAAAGTTTATGTCTTGTAATTTATTTCTGCTGTTACCTTGGATCATTAATGTACAAACATATTTGAACTAGTCTGAGTACAGTATTTATCATCCGTATACAGTATCCATCTTCTAATTTATTCTCAGAAAACAGGTCACTTGGAAACAATTTATTTTTATTACTTAGAATTTAATACAATAGCAGCATAAGCTTACAGAAGGTATTTAGTCAAGGGTTATTATTAATTGAGAGAAGTAAGAAATGTATGTAGAAAGTTTTAGCAATATTTTTTTTCTGTATATTAGTATCCTGTATATTTCATGTATATTTGTTCTTTAGATTTTGAAATTGAAATTGTGGCAAGGATAACTGAAAATATGAATTCTATGAATTTGGTTCAAAGTACTGAAAAGTTCCAGAAAATTAAATAAAAATTGTATTTTTTTGTCTTAAACATTTCGGTCTGGGGCTGTTAGTCTGATGAGACAATAACTATGGAGTGACTGTAATTAAGTCTTTTGTTCTTGATGAAATAAGAAGAATAAAAAAATATTGAAGTTCAGGAAGTTTAAAAGTATGAATTTTAACACTTTCTTTGTAAACATTCTGTCAGTTATAAAAATGGAAAATTATCTTGATGAAAAGCCTACCTTGCTTCAGCTACAATGCAGAAGAGTCAGAGTTCTCTCTTAGGAGATAATTACTGATGAGTAATATCATGTTATTTGAGTTCTTTTACAATAATTCTTTATAATCATATGCTTTTATTTGGGACATTAAAATATCAGTACCATTACTAGTAAAATAAATTTGTTTTGTTTCATAAGGGAGAATGTGATAAAGTTCTACCATTATTGATCTTATCCTTTTCATTATTGTATTTTTTTACAGATATAAATAGTGTGACACAATGAATGAAGATTTAAGAACTATAGCATAACTAGCATTTTAGTGTTTAATGAAATTCTGCAAGCAGTGCTAGTCTGTTGCAGAACAAATGACAATTTGAGTACATAGGCTTGACCTTGTAGGAATGTTCAATGCCTGTTCATAACACGGAGATCAATCATCTCACAGAGATTTATCAAAATTCCAGAGTTCAGGAGCTGGAGGCACTTGGCACTTTGCTGGATCAAGTGTATTCTCTGTGTCTTAATTGGTACAAGTACAGTAAGAAAATTCTATGTTTCTGTTTCAGAAAGAAAACAGCACGTGAGAAAGAAAGCAAACAGCTCTTGTCACAGTTCCTTATTTAAAACCTAAATGAATAACACTTGGTAACTTTCAACTAAACTTGGCATTAGGACAGGTGGGTGTAGAAAAGACGTGAAGCTCCAAGTGGCTTCATTAAAGCAGCAGTGGGGCAGGTGACAGCTGCACAAATTCAGGACACAGAGAAGGAGCAGTTGCAGCGAGAGTTTGTCACCTGTGCTGCCAACCAGTCAAGGAGCCACATGTGCAGCAGCTGATCAGCACACAGGTAGCTCTGGGCCTACAGTGATTGATGCTTCTTTTTCAGTTTGTAGTAGTTAGAACACATTAAGGAAACAAGCTCAAGAGACAAAGGTTTTGAGTGGGCTATGGAGTTTGGGCAAGAATTGAGGATACTACAGCGGATTACAGAAGATAGAGGAAAGTGAAACAGAAGGTTTTACAATGCAGCAGCGATGTACTTATGAGCATAATGCTAGAAAGGTACAAGATGGGCAAACATCATGCTTTGTTACTTCAGCTACCCGTGAAACAACATGTCAGTCAGACTATAAAGAATAAGTTAAAAGTAGTTTTGTGTCCCCAAGTACAAAGATATATAGATATATAGAAAGATATAGACTATGGTTATACTATGAAGAAAAAGTGAAAGAAAACCAAAACAAACCCAAACCAAAAACAGTAAGTCCTGTGCATGACGGAATGAAGCCGGGCTTTAATGTGCTTTTCTATCTGAAGTCTCAAAAGTCTAATAAATGTCAAGCAATTCAGCTTTCCCTGAATGAAGAGATACCATCTACTGTGCAGATGTCTGTTTTTATGAAATTTGTAGGAGTTTAGTAACTTTGAAACATGCCAGTGGGTTTAAAATTATGCACACTGTAGAAATACAGTATGGGAAGAAAACACAAGCACAGCAGGAACACTTAAGCCTTCAAGCTAAAAATGATGATCTTATAATGCAAGTGGGCATTATAGAAGATGACAAATTGTCAGGTTATTTAAAGTGTAAACATGTTACAAGATACACCCGGTACCACAGAGGATGACAATCAAAATCACAAGGCAATCCAGAATTCCTTCCCAATATCTTTCTCATGTAGGCACGGGCCGACATAAGTTTCAGCTGTGTGGGAGGCCAACCTATTCAGCAGAAATATGGTTTCCTACACATGCTAGTTTCCACCCTCTGTCAACCACTAAGCTAAATTTATCAGTAGCACTGTGGTAAGAACTGCAGAACTGCAGAGCTGACCAGAGGGAAATTTGGTCAGATGTAGTTATCAAGGTTAATAATAAACATATATTTTTAAAAATCAATTTATGTAGTGGTATGCCACATTGATGAATCACATGATGAGCTGATATGCAAATCCATGATTCATGACCACTGGTGATTTAGCTTGATATGTTTCTAATTATACAAAGACTTTTCTTTTGCTTCTACTTCTTGGAACATTAAAAGTCAATTAAAATCCCTTTCTAATGTAAAATTACAGAAATATTTAAGTCATCCTTCCTCAAATACCAGACATAAAATTATCATTCCCAAACCTCAAGAATCTGGATTTGATTAAACATTTTATTAACATATTGGAATTTAAAATGCACAAATGTAAAATGAATTCATAGTTATAATTATCAATCTCTTTTTCCACCAACAGAAATGACAGACGACTATATGTAATTACGTTTTACTTATGTATGGATTCCATTTTTAATATAAAGTTATTTTCTGAACATAATTGTTTTAATAAAAGAGTTATTCTATGAAGGATTATTCATTCATATTGCAAACACTACAGTATCATGACATACTTTCAAATTTTAGAAAAAATCTTCAGGCAAAGAGTTACAATCAATATTGATCTTGGTTTATGTTTATGTTTTCAAGGAACTACATAATTTCTCCATGTCTTCTGATGCTACACCATAGAGAGGATTTGGAAAAGAAGTAGCATTCACATCTTCATTAAACAGATACTGAAATAAAAAAGATAGAATGAAATTTAAAATCCAAGTCATTCAATTCATTTGTTAAAATGCACATATGAATGGCTGTAGATTCATGATAGAAGTAATATATGATGATAAGTTCAAAGAAAACTATAAAATCAATTAACTTTTTTAGATGAAACTTTCAGTTGATAAAAATTAGCATAGCTCCACTGAAAAAATTGTCTGCAGCATATACCTGATCAAGTAATTTAAACTTCTTCTGCATCTGTTTCCACTTTTTTTCCCGTCTCCAAAGCCTTTGCTTTAATAGACATATAGTATTATTTTAGGAGAATCTGTGTACAATAGTGTAGTTGCAGTGGGTCTCTAATTTTGGTAAGTGGTATTGTAATTTAAATAACTGGTTCTAATATTCTTGAATGAGGAATGTATGAGAAAAGAGATACTATGAACCCTTTGGGTAAGGATTTCAGTAGTTCTAAAAATTTTATTTAGCATCTGCCTGTACTGGAACACATTGAACTACTGTATGGTGTAAAAGCAGCTATGATAGGCAACATTAATAAAATTGCTGTTATGAGGTCCTTACCAACCAAGTCAACCCTGGTCATCTTTCTCAGATTTCCAGAGTTGCTAACACTATGAGTAACAATACACCATTGACTTTAACTGACATTTTTCCCTTTCCTCTGCAGATGAATTTCGTTTACTAGCCCAACATATACCCTAGAAATGTGTTATTACATACCTCATGCCATGGAGAGACACTGATTTGAACAGCGGGTGAGGCGACATATCCAGAAGACTATAAAAAGAAAAAAACTGCTTCAGAATATTTTTAGTGAGCTGCAAATAATATTCTGAAAATATTTTTCAATGTTGCTGCCTGAATAACACATTCTTTGGATTCAAAATTATGAGGCAATACTATAGGCAAGAGTGTGGCAGTGCTAAACCCACACGGTTTTGGTGTTCAGAAAGGTCCAGGAGAATTGTTCTTTCTTTATGAAACTTAGAGACTCCCACAAGTGCATAACTTGTGGATATTCAGCTGGAGATAAGAGTTTTTGCTCATGTTTTGTCATATCTTTTGATTGGTGGTACACCATTCAGATTTAAGTCTCATCAGACTTGGAGAAAATTCATAACTCCTGTTTTCCTTTCAAAAAGGAAAATTAGTGTAAACATGTATTTTTCCAGTCTTAAAGGAAATAAAGGGAAACCTGGTACAGAACAGGACTTCAATCACAATGCCTGGGGCTGTCTTCCATGAAAATGTCTCTCCTGATGCTGTGCTTCTGTTTTTCAACTTGCTATTAAATGAAGCCTGTCAGGAATCTATTTTAACTAAAATAAAAATGTCCTGATAAATTGGACATGATTGTGATGGGAATGTTTCCAACTTGGAGCTCTCACAAACTCCAACCTATAAGTGAATTCATTTGATCTAATGTCTAAAATCAGGTGTAAGGACCCTTTTATTGAAAGTAAATGGCATGTCATAGTTAATCCTATTCAAAGCCACAGTGGAATCTTATATTATTGACTGTGCAAAGGACTAGGAAGTTTTATTTTCTATTTTAAACCAAGCCTAGTTCTTTCGATGTTAATAGGAGTAGTATCAAAATGAGGGCAGGAAGGATATTTTAAATATTTTTTTCCTGCTTTTTACTCCAGGGTGCTTTGTCTATTTTATTTTTAATTATAAACAAAATTATAAACAAAATTATAAACAAAATTATTGCAGATATCTGCATTTTAAGTGAATCATATATTTCTCTTTTTTAATGTAAACCCATAAATTTTAGATGTCGTAATTTGATAATTAAATCTTACCTTGAAATCTTTTGCTGTAATATGTTAACTTTTAGATATGTGTTTTATTTATAAACTTCTTTGTTACTCTAGCAGTCTTTTAATTATGATCAACAAAATATATTAGGCAAATGTGTGACCCAGTGTTTGTTTAGTGTCAACATGAATTTTACGGTGATGGGAATTGTGATGCACATTTAAGGTACTGGGAAGTATTATAAACTGTTTTATTATAGTGAGTGTGTAAAGGCAGCTTGGATGCTGAATCATGCATTTTGTGGTTTTATTGTTGTTGGTGTGTTACTGTTGTTGGGTGTTTGCTTTGTTGGGTGGGGTTTTTTGTTTTGTTGTTGTTTGTTTGTTTGTTTGTTTGTTGTTTTTTCCAAAGTAAAAGGTGACAAGTCCCAGTGAGCTTTTTCTTATCTATGTATGGCTAAATATTTCATCCAAAACTCTTTTTTTTTTCTCTGAATCAACAGCCCACAGCCATAAAAGTTATAAATATTGAGATGTTTTCAAAACTGAGCTGATTTCAAATCTTCCTACATTTTAAAAATGCAGTGAGAGCTGCGTTAATTTTTAATTCTCACTTCTCTTATTAAATAAAATTCAGTGAGGTATTACACTGTTTGTTTCAATGGAAAACTATTTGAGGACTACAAACTCATACTTTTCTGAATGTATAGAAGCAGTTATTGCTACTTACCTTTACTTTCTCAGATGAACTAAGGTCTTTGTACAATGGATTGGCAAATGAAACATTCACAGTTTCCTGCACTTTCCTTGAAAAGTCAAGCAAAAAAAAAAGGGAAAAAACACCCACCATATCACACAGGTTGTCAAAGAACCGAACAGTTTCAAGTTGAAAAGACTTGAATAAAAAATAATACATGTCTAAATATATTTCCAACTGAGCTCTACTGAAATTAATGAAATTAAACCAATATTCTGTATAAGTAATGTCTAGGTTAAAATAATAATTTTACATTTGTAGCTGCTTAAAATGTTGCTACTTTTGGATATGCATAGAGCTATTAAGTATTCATAAAATGCAGGTACAGTGTTATATATTAAACAAAACATGATTTTACCTTAAAAGATCATGGTCCTTCTGTGTTTTGCAACTATGACACAAACAATTCATTAATTAACATGGTCTTAGGATCCAAGTTCAAAACACATTAGTTATTTAATTGTTATAAGAACTCTGATTTTCCAATTAATTAGGAAAGAACTTGCTTTGGGTCAAAATCATCAGTATTAGTTTTAAATCTATAGAAGCAACCCATACCTTTTACTGAAAAGCCAGAAGTAAAGAATCACTGAAGGTATTGAAATGCAAAGGTTTCATGAATTAACACAATGCCTTAAGCAATTTATAATAGGTGAATAGGACAAATTTTGCTAATTATGCGTCTCATGTCCATTACCTCCTCTAGACGTTTAAAGATATGCTTTCCTGATAAAGGTCTTCACATATTCCATTTTCTTTGGAAGCACTTATAACATGTGCAGTTAATCCCATTAATTCCTTAAAAGTAGAATGGGGATGGATCTTTCTGTCTACACCTAAATATTTTTCTCTTATAGATGACTGGTTGCTAATATTCCACAATTCTTGAAATCACAGAATCATTTAGGTTGGAAAAGACCTCTAAAATCACCGAGTCTAACCTTTGACTGATCCCCACCTTGTCAACTTGACAATGGCACTATGTCCAGTCCTTTCTACCTCCAGGGATGGTGACTCCACCACCTCCATGGGCAGTCCATTCCAATGCTTAATAACCCTTTCCTTGAAGACATTCTTCCTGGTGTCCAACCTGAACCTTCCCTGGCACAGCTTGAGGTTGTGTCCTCTCATCCTGTCACTAGATGCCTGGGATAAGAGATGGACTCCCACCGTGTTCCATCCTCCTGTCAGTTAGTTGTAGAGAGTGGTAAGGTCTCTCCTCAGCCTCCTTTTCTGCAAGCTAAAGAACCCCAGCTCCCTCAGCTGCTCCTCACAGGACTTAAGCTATAGACCCTTCAACAGCTTTGTTGCCCTATTCTCTGGGCTCACTCCAGCACCTCAGTGTCTTTCTTGTAGTGAAAGGTGTGAAACATCAAAAGTGTTCCAAGACTATATAAAAAACAGCAGCTGAATAATGAAGCTGAAGCTAATCTTTGCTTTTGAAGAGATGCTTTTAGTTTTTATTGATTTTTTCCACAGTTTTTAAGAATAAGAGCATGTGTGTACATAGAAAGCTGTGTTTGTACAGTATTCTAAGACAAAAATTTTCCTAAAGCTTCCTATCAACTTCATTGATGGAGAAATGGATTTTCTTGTATTAAAAAGTCCTGCTCCTACAGGTGGCTGAAGCAGTGTCTTCCTAGAAGCTGATAGACAGGCTCTGGGTTACTGAGGGGAAAAGAGTAGTCACAGAAGCACAGTCGATGGAGGTGTTGGGAAGGGAAACTGTTCCTCAGCGAGAACCACAGAGGACACACACTGCATGATTTCTTTTGCAAATAACTAAAACCAGAATGGCTGCTTAGGAGGAAGTCACAAGTAGGCTACAGAGTTGTATGACCTTATGAATTAAACCAGCACAAGAAACTAAGTTTGGGGTTTACACTAAACCAGAAACGTCTCTATAATATTTTTCACAACAAGACCGTAGGAAAGTAATTGCTTCTAATGCCAGTCTCATAATTTATTTTGATTACCTACAATGTGGAGAGCTAAATATTTGAACCTGTTGAGTTTTTCATTTGATCTTAATCTTAAAGATCATGATATCATGATTTATTACAGTTTAGTTAGTTTAGTGAAGCTATAATATATTAGATTATTTATATGCATCCTAAGTACATATTTGCATACTAATCCTCCTGCATAAAGTCCAGAAAATATATACAGAATTTATTTTTTACTCTAAAATGAAAACATGAGGCCAGAAGAAAACTCAGATGAGAAGTTTTCAAGAAGTTAGGTTCTTCTTCTAAACTAGTGCCCAAAGGGCCAGATTTTCATGCCTTAATTTTTGTGTCTGATTTAGACATCGCAGACCAACTGACCTAAAAGCATGATGTGGAATTAAGCACATCAGTTCTGCTTACAGTCAGTGGAGATATTTCCAAAAGACAATCCAAGTCACAAAATTCTCAACAGGAACCTCCTTTACTGTGCCAATAGCAAATGGTGAGGATAGGTCTGATTGTCTTTCATCCCCACTCCCCCATGAGACTTAAGCAATTTATGCAAGACCTATATATAGCTTATTTTGGGCAAGAATATGTTGAGTACTTAGGTCTGTCCTGAGGGTAGGAGGATGCTGAACATGGATCTCCAGCTTTCTCTGCAAGGAGTATAACTAACCAGAAGAACACTGTGCCAAACCGTGGGCACCAAAAAGAGTGGTGTCTGAGTTCTTAAACAGCATGTTTGTGGTTGCTGTGTTTAGTGCTGAAATTGGTCCTCTGTGTGTGTGTGTGTGTGTGTGTGTGTGTGTGTGTGTGTGTGAGGTTTTCTCTAGCATGAAAACTGAGTCTTGCTCAGGCTGCCCAGTAGATTTCAGGTGTTTCTCCACTTTAGATCGGAATCATGAAAGAACATATGTATTGGTCATACATATTGGTCAGGAAAAATGGGAATTTTATGGCCCAAAATGTGGACAGTGCTTGAATTTGTGCACCCCAAACTTAGGTGGAGAATGAGCCTTCTTAAGTTCTCTCCTGTTCTTAGAAACATTTTTGCAAAAGCAGGGCTTTCAAAGTCACCTTGAATGTACCACCTGATATGTAACTTATATGCTACACATATATGCAACATATATATGCACATAGATGTACATATATCAGTGTATTTACACAAACACATGTATGGTTACCCCCATTTGTGAATGTAGCAAATGATTCTTTCTAAGGGATACCAATAATTATCGTCAAAAATTCTGAAATATTTTCAAATTACTCAAAAGATCTCAAAGAATATACAAGAAAAAATGTAATCCCATGTTTACACAAGTGCTGTAATCCATCAACTGGATGAGGTACTAACTGCCTGAATCACAGAACCACAGAATATACTGAGTTGGAAGGGACCCACAAGAATCATTGAGTCCAACTCCTGGCCCTGCCCAGGATCATCCCCAAGACTCACACCATGTGCTTTAGAGTATCATCCAAACGCTTCTTGAACTTTGTCGGGCTTGGCATTGTGACCACTTCCCTGGGGAGCCTGTTTCAGCACCCAAACACCCTCTGGGAGAAGAACCTTTTCCTAATATCCAACCTAAACCTCCCCCGAAACAAATCCAGGCCATTCCCTCAGGTCCTGTCACTGGTCACCACAGAGAAGAGATCAGTGTCTGCCCCTTCTCTTCCCCTCAGAAGGAAGTTGTAACTGCAATGAGGTGTCCCCTTAGTCTCCTCCAGGCTGAACAGACCAAGTGACCTCAGCCACTCCTCCTACGGCTTCCTGTCAAGGTCCTTGAGCATCTTTGTTGCCCTCCTTTGGACGCTCTCTAATAGCTAATATCTTCCTTATATTGCAGTGTCCAAAACTGCACACAATATTCAAGGTGAGGCTGCATCAGTGCAGAGCTGAGTGGGACAATCCCCTCCCTTGATCAGCTGATGATGCTTTATCTGATGCCCCCGAGGTCATGCTTGGCCCTCCTGGCTGCAGCCCAGGAGGATACTGTGAGAGACAGTATCGAAAGCTTTACTGAAGAAGTCTGTGCTAGGGAACTGAGATAACATATTCTCACTACTTTACATGTTGTGTATTCATCTCTAAAATTAAACACAACACAGTAGAACTTTAGCTAATCAGAATATTAAGCTCCCCTGATCAGAGAAAAGCAATGGTATGTCCACTATTGTACTCTGTCACCAATATAGATACTGCTGCAGAAGGCATAAAAGTGCAGTACTAGTCAGTGGGCTGACTGCTGCCATCTGATCATCAGTTTATACCCTCATTTTAAACTTCTTGATTGGACACTTTAACTAAATGTATTATAGTGGCTTGGGTTAAGCTCATTCCTGCAACGCTTGCTGTTATTTGACCAAAGTGAAACATTGACCTGACAGAAAATGATAGCTTATTGCTACAGTAAAGAGCAATATGCCCATCTCCCTCATGGTGGGGAGAAAGTTTTATACGTGTTGCCACTGTACTCACTGCTTGAAAACTTACAGTCCAGAATAATTGATCAATGGGAAATGTTTATAAATCTCGTTTGTGAGGAAAACTCATAAATTGTAAGTTCAGAAGACTCTACCAAGTAGGGAATAACAAGGGTTAAAAATGACAAGCACAGAACAGTTTAAAAAAAAAAAAAGACGTGGGTAAGGCAGTTCAGAGAGAAGTGGGTTTTCTAACATTACCAGAAATACCACAAAAGGAAAGGAAAGGTTTAATCATCTTGAGATGAGGTAACATAGGTCATAGCTCATCTGTATTCTTTAGTAAAAAAACTACTGCCTTGCCATAGGTTTCTCCACTACGACTTCACAGAGACAGGAAGAAGTTGCATGCTCCACAAAAAAATACCTGCCCGCTATGTTACCGCTGAGTAACATAACGCTTTGTAATGGAAAATTAAAGTATCTAGATTTCATTTGTTTGGATGCAATAGGTCATAATTTTGTATTTTTCAATGTACCTTTCAAAGAAAAATTAAATCTTTTGTACAGGACACAATTTTGTAGGAAATATAGTACCTGAAGAATGCTTATCATCTGGACCATAACAACAATGACAAAATCCTAGTGGACCAAAGATTCAATTACAATTAAACTACTAATTAAAATAATTCCTTTAAAGAAGTCTTAATAGCTATTCTAAAGCTTCAGTTCTAAACAGAAACTAACCTCAAGATCTCAATTTCCAAAGTATTTACAAAATCTTTTCAATTAAATTTAGGTTTGCAAAATTAGGCTATATTTTGCACATCCCACAGAAGAAACAGAAGGCATGATGCAAGGAGAGAAGACTTTCCGAAAGCTGGATCTAGAATCATCTACAAGTCACTGGGACATTTGATTAGATGGTATATATGCTGTCTTTGTTTCCAAAGTCTGCACTTTGTACTTTTTGTGTCCCTTTAGGAAATTTAAATTTTTAATTTTTTCTTAAATCAGTCCTTTACATCTTTCATCTTAGTGGTCTTGACAGCTGCAGACTGAGATTAGCTCTGCTTCAGCTTGACACCTCTTGGTTCTTTGCAATCCTTCCTATGTGTAGTGGTCATGAGATGTACATCTCAAAAAAACCATAGACTTCTGATGATAATACTGGGTATCATCCTTCAGAACAAAAAGAATAAATGGATTTGGATAGCAGCATTAGACTAATACACCAACTCCCAAACAACAGTTATGGCTGATGCTTCCAAATTTTATTTTTTTTTCCCGTAAAACTGCACATTTTTCTCCCATTTTACAAGAACAGTATCTGTCTCTGTTCTAGTTCACAGGCTGAAAATGACTCGATAAATGTCGTTATACTGTCATTCTGTTTAACACTTTGGGATATAGGAACAGAGGCATTGCCAGCAACGACCTCTGGCAGCCCTTCAGATCCACTTGGAGAGCCTCGCCTGGAATACACTACTCGTTCCTCCACACCAGACCTCCAGAAGGGTAAGGTCTAATCGCAGAAAGTCTGGCAACAGAAACTGGGAATCATCGTAATTATAAGTAAACCTTAACTACGGAGAAAGACAAAAAGCACTGAGCTTGTTTAGCCTGAAGAAAGCAGCCTGTAAGGAGGCACAACAATTGCCTTCAAAAACAGAAAAAGCTTTTTGCAAGGAGGAAGGGAATGATCTGTTATTGTCCACGGTGAATAAGAATGAACTTAAATTGTAAACAGACATATAAGGATTTGGAAAATAAATTTTTAATAGTAAACATCTTTCTATCCAAGGTACCAAGATTGCCTGAGGATGCCATCAAATTCATGTTACTAGAGGTCTTTACATGCAAATTTAGGAGGGATACCATTGAGTCTCTGTTATGTGGCAGAATGAAAAATGGCTTCTGTGGGTCCTTTTCCCTCCTGATTTTCTAAAATTCTAGAATACTTTCTCAGAGCACCTCCATTTTTCACTCTGTTGCCTGTGTGGCAAAATATATTATTGATATGCTTCGGAAAATTTAATGTACTGTGCTTGTTAAGATTGACAGTACTGATAATAGCTGTGGTACATTAGCCTTGCAACTGGTGGCACAGATCAAGAATAGGAAAGAAACAAACTGAAAGGATCCAGGGACAATGACTTCTTTGGAGGCAAATGCAAAAAAGCATAGCTTTGCTGGGCAGAAAGTCACTTAATTTTCATATTCTCACTTTTTAAAGTAAAATGAAGCATGTGAAGGAATCTGCAATAAAATGGACGTTAAAATGAAGCTTTGCTTCTATGTGGTCAATAAGGACAGATGCCACTGATGGAGTGGAGTAACTGGCAGCCTTCCCTTCTTGACTAGGAAATAATCTCTGCAGTGCAAACAGGAATGTGAGAAATTTGTAAGCTTCCCCAGTTTGGAGTTTCTACACAGCAGTTTCACATATCCCCAGCTGGGAACTGGGAAGTAGTTTGCATATCTGAATGCCATCATGGTAGTGAAGTACACTGTTGCCAAGCCATGTAGCCGGCCACTTTTGTCCATTAGGAAATAAACTTACATGATGACTTCCAGTAAATTCCACTCAGTCAATGGAGCATTTAAAGCCTGCAGATCAGAAATTAAATTCTTGCAAAGGAAGGAAAAGGAGAGAGCAAAGGGAAAGTGGGGCATCCTTTCTGAGTTGAAAGGAAGAGTTTAGACACTATTAGTCTTTCCAGTGGAAAAAAAAAAAAGAAGGACAAATGTAACTCTTAGGCTCTTACTGCTGCTATTGACAACTTCTCAGCCAGCAGCTGTCTAAGGGGTCCCAGCCTGGACATACTGCCTGCTACCTGGCTTTCTGGTGAAAAAAAAATAGTCCTATTGGACTCTGAAACTTCTTCTCTAGCTCTTGTGCACGTTCCTGTGCTATTTCCATTGAGGCATAGATGGACCTGCACTCCATTTCAAGATGTCCTGGGAGCTAGCACCAACAACTGTTAATGTGCCTCTGGAGAACCATCTGCCAATACCTGCCTGTGTGGTTCTATATCAATAAGTCAAGGAGATACTAATGGAAATTATCTAAAAATAGCTAGCAAAAGAAGTCATCAAAAGGTAATAAATATGGCCTCAATTGTGTGAAAGCTTCCTTAGAGTGACTATACTGCCTAATGACTTTTAGAAAACAATATGATCCAGGAGGGCTAAAAGCAGACACAGGCCTTTGAAGAGAAAATTAATTGCGGGAACGTATCATTTATGTGTCAGTTAAATTCCTCTCTTTCATCAAATCTATTAAAAAAAATGAGGAGTAAAATCTCATGCCTCTGTGTGGTGCTGTCACATTGTATATTTTACAGACTTATGCAAACACAAGTCCCTTCTTATTATAAAGGCTTATCTTAAAAATCCAAACTTCTGTATGGTAACATTGGCTGCATTTTGACTAGTCAGTTCTGACTACTGATCAAGCACTTAAAGAATAATTTGCCATAATTCACCACTACATTTCCAGTTGTGATTTTTATATACCAAATCATGGTAGGCACTAGATAGTTGAAGAAGTAGAGACAAACTGCCTGAATGAACTTATCTTCTCAAATTCAAAGTTTCAGATTTCATTTTTTTTACAATTTCATAATTTCAATCAAATTGCCATTGATTGGCTAGATTATTTCTTAGCAAGATGCCTATAAAATGCATTTTAACTTACATGTTAAGTCAACTGTGACTAAAAACAATGAAAATTATAAATTTTGGTTCTGTACCATGGGGAAAATGATTTGGCAATCTCAGTTCATAATAGACAACATTTGTAATCACAAAAGTTTCCATCAGCATAACTGATCTTTTTGGCAATTTCAGTGAAAACAGTCAAGACTTGAATGAGCTTTGTTGCATAAGCTTATCTAACCCTCTATTTCACAGCTCTGAATCTCTGCATATGAGGGCTGTGATATTTTCTTAGCACCATAGTAAGAAGATCCTCATTCACCCCTGTTTTAACACCTAGTAGGTGATTTAACACCTAATAGGTGTTTTAATAACTAATAGGACATTCGCATGTTTGACATCATATTGCAACAGGGCACAAAAGAGACTGGGTGTTTTTTTAGCATATATAGCTTTTCCAAGAAAGGAAAAAATATTCTTTGAATACAGATATGTGGGTAGAAGAGATATGAATGGCAGTGCAGTAACCTTTAAGCAGACATTTATGAAAGGAAAAGGTAGAAGGAAACATTGAGAGTACAGGAGAAGTAGCTTAAGGAACAACAATACTTTTTTAATTAGAACACCATCAAACATGTTTTGAGAAAGTATTTTTTTCCAAAGATACTAATTGAAATTAAAAAAAAACCTAGCAGCTCTTAAAATAAAACTAATCTTGCACTTCTGAGGTGTCTTTCCCTATGTGTGCCTTAGCAAGCTGTATTACGGTGAATGAATTAAATCTTGAAGCCCCTACAACATTAGATAAGAAAATGTTATTCCCACTTACAGAAGAGGAAGGAGATGTAAAGAAAGCAGGTAAAGCTATGCACTCAATTAACAGTAGCACAACTAATAAAGGCTCCTGCTTCAACATTTTTCTTCTGTGTCCACAGACAGCTCTACCTGTCAGGGGAGCATGCAGGGACAGGAGACATGTCAGCAGCAATAATGTCAGGACAGGAGTCTGCATGGATTAGTGGATAGTTTGGGAGATAACAGCATCCCCAAAGAGAGAAAAGTCTATAGCAGAGAACAAGTTTAAAGGAAAAGAGACAGCTTTGAAGATGAATTCTGGAGAAGAAAATGAAGGGTGAGGAAAATCTAACAACATGAAAATAGACAGTGCAATGCACAACAGAAACTGCTGAAAGGGAGGAAGGGACAGTGGTAGGTACTTGCCGACAGAGCAGGATCTAGCAGAATAAGTTACAAGATGGGTAGAGAAGAAACACAGGTGTAAGAGGAAAATAAGAAACAGAATAAAAAAAAATCTTACATTAGGGAGGAGAGAGAAAGCAGAGATTATCCGAGGGATGACAGGAAGGGCTAGGAAATATATCCGTGAAATAGTGAATTGTCAGTGTAAGGCAGTGGCAGTGTCAGTGTCAGTGTAAAAAACCTCTGAACTCTGAATTTTATAATTTAAGAATACTCATACAATGTTACAATCAAAACATTCTAAGCAGTCAAGCCATTCCTCATTGTTTCCAGGCTGGGGTCCACTAAGGTCAGCTTTTGTTGCAAAGCTAGTTTTTCTGCTTAGTGTTGCACATGAAGACAAACAGACTGCGGGGAGATTTAAAAGTTGAAACCAATGAGTCTGGGCAGCTAGCCATTGCTTTGTGCCACATTTGTGTCTGCTTTACGCAAAATAAAAGTTTCACTTACGTTTCTGGCACTTTCTTCTTCGAAAGAAAATACAAGGCAGCAGCTGTAATTTTAATCAAGAAGAAACCAATACCAAACCAAATCCAAATATCTGCAAAATTAGAGCAAAGACAGAAATAAGTAAAACAAAACACTCAAAGAATGAATTGAAAGATATTTCTTTCCTTTTACAGACCCACCATTTTGTAGGAGAGTTGAAGTTGGAGGCTGAAGAGGCTGAGCACTTATGTGGCAACGGTTTCCTTCCCATTCTTTTCCACATCTGTGAATAAAACAAGAATTTTTGAAAAAGGGAGAAGCAGGAATGATTAGCAGGGATGAGCACAGAGGAAATGCAAACCTTTTAACACTTCAGCCGGGGAGACTAAAGCTTATCCAGGAATCATAAAAAGCAGCATCCAAGTCAATATAATGGAATGTAAGTGAGAAGCACACAAAACAAACTTAGGACAGAAAAATAAAATGAAACTAAGTTCAAAGCTTAGAATTGGCTTCCTCATCCATATTGTCACTGTATTGTTTTCTCACAAAAGAAATCTGAGTAATTTCCTTGTATCCCTCCATGTGAAAGTTAAATAAATTTCTGAGTTGAGGAACTGGGACCCTAATGTAGAGAAACACAAACAATTAGAGATGAAAAAGATGGGATTTCCCCCCCACACCCAATCTGTCTCTCTTTTGTTTTACTATTTTCTTGCAAAAATTATATCTTTCTAACAAATGCCCCTTCAAAACCAAAGCGTTACATTTGAGCTAATAACTGCAGCCAGATAAAATTATTCTAAAATTACTGTTTGGCAAAATCCAGTCTTAATTTGAAGTGCCAAATACAAGAAATCTTACACAAGCATTAGTGTTTTAATTTGTTGCCAGTTACAGTTCTAATACTGTTAAATGCATAGGAAATCTGTTTTGCTTATCACGATTTCTCTCTTCACAGTTTCACAAACAATGTGGGCTGGATTGTATATTGAGTTTCCTTCTCACTGTAGCATAACCAACTTTTTTTTCATAGTTATCAATTTTTATGAAGTAATACAAAACCTCACATGTACGCAATTAAATTTTTATATTAAGGCTATTTTATTTGAACATGTGAGAGGGAACTTCATGTTTTTTGCCATGGTTTAGCACATGGAATTGCCTTTGTGCCTTACCCTAGCAGGTACACAGTGAGTTAACTAGGCACTCCAGAGGGAGAGTTGTGGTGGTTCGAAACTCCCAAGAATCCAATTTTTATTCCATTATCTCATTTTTCCAGAAAATGACTTTGAGTGGTGTATGTAGGGAGAAGAAGGATTGGATGATAGGAACAACAAGAATCTGTCTGTAGCCTCAATGACACCTAGAAGAATCCAGAAAAGATCAGGGCATGTTAGAAAGCAGATCTGTATCCCAGTTTCAGATTTGACAGGAAGAAGGTGACTTCACTAGAGACCAGAAGAGACTGATGCGGGATTTGTTGTAACTCAGTGCTCCATTGAAAAATTGTGGGCAGAGACCATGCCAGAGGGGAAGTACCAGTCCTACTCAAACACAGTGGACAGAGAGAGATTTATTAACCCATTTTACAGAGGTGAGTTTTCTCTGGTTAGAGGGTTACCTTGTTCAAGGTAGGTAACTGATGTAACTAATGAAGTCTATCTTTAGAAACTGGAGCCAGTAGCATATTCTGACACGCCGACTTTTAAGTAAAAGTGGCATAATTTCAGCTGTCAGCTCTGGCTGAGCTGGAGACCCATTTTATTCAGTGACAGAAAATACCTGGACCATTCAGTCCTCCTTCTTCTTCAGCATACTACAAAAAAAATCATGTAATTCATAAGCTGCCTTTTATGCAGACTGATGATTTTATACAAATGTCAAATTGCATCTGGGCTTCTACCAAGCTCTGTGGATCCATGTAGAAACATTGCAATCTGATGGTAATCACCCATCAAAATAATTTTCTGATTGCTCTCGATTGTATAATTTCTTTTCTCCCTGTTTGCCAGATTTTCTCTTGAGCCAAATATGCTTTTAATCCAAATTGCCCTCTTTCTTGTCACTGCAGAACTTGCTTGACTGTAAAGAAAGAATAAGAAAACAGATTTGCAGCTGTGCACAAGAACTACTCAGACATGGCAAGAGAGGTGCCATCTGCTGCTCTGGATCCACTAAAGCACAGTTCACCTCAGAACTCTCACAAAGCAGGTGTGTATACTGGTAAGAGTATAGGAAAGTTCTACTACCCAGAAGTCTCTTCATATGTTATGTTTCCATTTATTGATGGAATATTTCCACATATTCATGCTGTGTTTGAATTATGGATAAAAAAATTAGGCAGCTTTTAGTCATATGGGTAACTACTCCATCTTCCTGAGCATGCATACGTAGAGGTTTTATAATCAACTACTAACCACCTTAGGTTGACCATTTATTTCCTTCCAAATTTCTGAATTTGAACACAATTTTTTTATCTTACATGACACACATCACTTAGGAATCTGATGTCAGATTATCAACGTGCAATTTTGGCCAGTAAAATGATTTTCCACTGTGTCCATGTAGGTCACTGTTATTGATTTAAAAAAAAAAAGGATAGAAAATGGATTAAGGTGAAACAAAGATAGTATCTCTGAAACTTGGTAAGTTGTTAGGACAAATTAAAAAAAAATAGATGGGAAAGATATTGACGATGGGAAAGCATGAAGCATGGGGACTATCTATAGGGAGAGGGAGGAAGCAAGGAAAAAAACATGAAGATAGTTAAGACAACATAGCTAATCCTCAAAGACCAGGATGGATAAGAAGTGTTAAACAACAAAAAACTTGAAGAGTGAATATATTAGCTGGTTAAAAACTCCTTCATGTATCTTCACACATTAATTTATTTGTTAATTTCTAACTTTGACAGGGAATCGTAGCAATCATTCCTGTCGCTGAAGTAAAATATAAGATTATCAGAAAAATTTGTTTTATAATTTGGAGTTTCCTTCAACTCTTTGTAAGGTTTGGTTGTTCATTACTAAGAAAATTCCATCTTCTCAAGTTAAAAATAAAAGACTTGAGAAAGTAAGAGTTACAGCTAGTTGAGAAGACTACAACTTTCACTGAGGTTCCAAGAATAAAGGGAAAATTGTTCATTAATATCCTTGGCTCTCAGCTGATAGAAACACTGCCTCCGGGTTTTAATGAAGCCAAGCATTTCTGTGCCCAGAAGAGAAGGAAACTTGTCTTAAATATTCAAAACAATCTTGTTTCATAGATATCTTGCAAGATTTTGTTCCTTTTGTAACTATCCTCTGTAGAAACTCTAGCTGACTACAGTCATAGCTGTGGTGGAGAAATCACTCTCTAAATTGAGAGGAGAGAATAGAATTGAGATTTGTAATGGTACTAATATTTACCAGTAACTTACACCGGAGAAGAAGAGAATAGTTCTAGACCATGAATGTAAATAAAATATAAATAATTCTTATCAAAGTACTCCAGTTATTTCACTCCATCGGAAAGCAGAGGGGTATTTTCAAAACAAATAAATAATTTAGGCGTGGTCTTCTATAGGATATTGGAGGTTTTGACAAGAAATCCAGAAAATTGAGATTATTTTATAGGTTTGAAAATGCTGTACCACTATATATTTTTTTATACTTAACAAAATCCAGAAACCATTGCAGGCTATAACCAACAAATCAAACTATTTTAGAAGCTATGCAAAACTTATACAACAGAACACGGAACCTTTTGTCCTTAAGGGATGACGTACATGTACCCCCTTCTGAGTCTGATTATTCACAGCCTTCTGCCTGTGCAGTCCTTTGCAGCTGTGTGAGGTAGGTGTTGAAATTATGTTCTTCTCATATAGTGACATTTCCTGTAGACTTCACACTCTGTCCAATGCCTGTAGGACCAGGCAATTGATAAAAACCCAGAAAAGTCCCTCTTTTCATTAAGGAATAAAATAAAAATACTGGGAAAAAAGGTGGTAAAGGCAAGCATGATATTAGTTTATAATGATTATATATATTATATATATATTATACATATGGTGGTGGAAGATATTTCCCTAGATGTTTGTACTGAGGACACAGAATACCTATTCCTATGCTTTTGCAATCATAATAATATGGTCTCAACCCTCAGGCTTTGTTCTTTGCCTGTTACTGCAAAACTGTATGTGAATGACAGTAATAATACCAGGCAACTTTATAGGAAAAGAAGTCAAACTTCACCTTTCTACTGTGCAGTCCTTGATACATGTAATCCTGAAGTGAACTTTAATTACTCTAACAGCTCCAGGTAGGTCAGAGCAGCCTGCACCCAAGAGATGGCTCACTTGAAGTACAGCTAATGGAGGAAAACACTCTTAACTACCCCGCTCACTGCTATGCATGGACTTCCAGTGTTTTGCTTTCAGCTGGGAGGCAGATAAGTTGCTTCTTCAAAGTCACAATTAGCTTCCTCTCTGATGAGAGCAGCTGGGGATATACCAATGCTGATGTGGTGGAAGGACCTTATGGAGTACAGATCAACCATGTCTTCTGGGCTATGTGTTAAATCTTCATTAGCAGGGTAATGGGAACTTCGAAGATCTTGCTTAATAATCCTCTTCTGCTATTTTATTTTTAAGACAGACAATTCTGAAAAAGCTCTGAATTTATCTCTTGAGCCATGAAGCTGAAATTCCACATTATTTATGTACAATTAATTTCCTTGACTAATGACATCTTGACTAATTAGCACCACCACATTTTACATGAGTCTTAAGCTTATCTGAAATGCAGATATAGCCACTGCAATCCATTTGGACAGGAAACTCCTCATAGTTGAAACAGGAGGAGTAACAGAGAAAGACAGATGAAATAGCACTTGAATACTTCCATCCCAGTGCACATCCTAATCTATCCTGCCTGACAAAATGTCTTGTGCTATTAGCAAGTTCTTATGGTAAAGTCACCCTGGAAGGCAGAATGTTAACCCCTTAAATTTGCTTCTATGATTTCCAACTCATTATTCCCTTATATACATGTGAGTAATTCAGAGGAATGAATTTAGCGTTGCCCATGTTGCTGCATCCTGTGCCTGCGGTTATGGCTCATCTCACTTGGAAAGAAAAATAAAAACCAGACAAGGTGTCCGTTGTTTTTCGATGTTCAGTCAGGGCAGGTTTAATTTAAAAGGATGTCCCTGGCTGATACACTGCTTCGTTTCAGGATATAAAAGCATATCTGCTTTTCTTATTTTAATCTGAAATTTTTTTTATATAGAAAACCTAATCTGTTATGTCTTGCATATATTCAGAATGACCAAAAGTTAGTCAGCCAACTATTTGGTGTACGTGGTATTAACAGTATATAGATTAAGGCAGTAATATGTGGATGATTGTAGTTATACATTCCTATGAGCATGAATGTACACTTTGCAATATCCTTTAGAGATTGTACTTATGAATCAACCACAATGCACTGAGCCAGTACCTTCTGTGTTAACTCAGATTTGCCATTGCTATGTTTCTAATACATTTGCAGTGTTTGTAATACATTGCATGGGGGTCATTACACATGAACGCTGACTTTTTTTGGGATCTGTGCCATATGTATTGCAGTGCGGGCTGCTCCAGGAGTGATGACAGAGAACACAGGGAAAAAAAACCCACCAAACCCACAACCTAGTTCCTTGCAGAAAAGAGAGACTTGACATCCATTTGCTATATCAATGTAGAAGTTTCTCTGTGCACAAATCTTTGCAATCAGTATTATACAAAATAAGCTTCACTAGATTCTTGGACAGTATGATGAAAACAGCAACTCTTCATTCCATTTTGGAGAAAGAGGTAACCTCTAATTCCGCAATGTAGTTTTCTTTTTGCACACATACCTCAAAGATCCTCAGATGTTGTAAACTCCCAGTAGCACAGAAAGGTAGAGAGGAACGTGTAAGCCAAGAATTCCCTATAATTGATCATAAAAGAAAGCTAACTAAACTTCTGAATGGAATTATATGATGTGACTGTGTATGATAATAAGGGCCTGGATTTGAGGATCTAGATATAGCTTCTATTTTGAAAACTGCTAAAATTATTAGCTGGCAAATACAAATGAGTTAACATGAAGGTGAGCAATATGAGGTATAAACAAATGCTAAAAGGACTGTAAGTAGTCTAAGAAAAGATCTATGCATCCTCATAGATTATTCAAAGAAAGTAATGGCTCATTTTGTATCATAAAAGCATGCAGGATGCATAAGAAGTAAGATAAAAGACATCAGAGATTGCAGTGATTAAACTCATATGACAGAGACTGAAAATATCAGATTTAATTTATACAAAAGATGAGCGGGAGCAGATATGCTGAAGGTAAACAAAATGATATATGGTAATTGGAAGAAAAACTGTGTGGTCTATCTTCTAGAACATTCAATCAAACTGAAAGGAAATACATCTTAAATTAATAATAAGGAACCTATTTGTCACATAGTTCTTAACTGACCTGAGGGAGTCCTTGCCATAGCAAGTCTTAGAAACCAAGAACTTAATGATATGTACTAGAGAGAATTCCTTAAAACAGAGATTGCAACTCTTTAGAAATTACAGGCTTAATATGATAATTGATGACAGTTTGGAAGAAAATTCATGTATTGGCATTATCATCTTTTACATGTAGCTTTTCTTCCAGGGTGTGCTGGGAGCTACTCCCAGGTCCCTAGCATGACACTGATTACACACTGCTCTTATAGCCACAATGAGAGGTTCTAATTACAGCCGGAGCTGAATAGGAAAAGATAACTGTTATAAGGACGGACTTGGTCAGTGTATCTAATTGCTTTTTATATAGATACAAAATGAAATTATGGTGACCAATTTTAAAGGTTTAGAGAGGGACTTAATTTTTCTAATGTTAACATCTGAAGGGGGAGATATCTAGAAGCTGTTCAGACCAGCTTAAACTGTGGGAAATGAAGAGACCAACCTCATCTGGGTCCTTTACCATTGTCTGTAACAGTGTCACAATGACTAGTTCAGATTAGATAAGTACATTTAGCTGTTTCACAGCTAGGCAAGAGGAGCAACACCTTCATGCTTGCTGTTAAATGTTGAAAGAGAAAACAAACAGCATCTGGTGTTAGAATAGGAGCACGGGGGTGAGCTTTGTATCACAGACAGCTTGTGAATGACATCCTGTCAGGTGCAGGCAAATAATTTATTAAATGAGGAAGGGTGAATGCTTTCTCTAATGTCTGTTGTTTTAAATAGAGAGGATTGGAAAATTTCAGAGCAAATGTTTTTTTACTGAAATTAGTTGACATATGAGAAAGTTCGTATTTCACAGAGAATATGAATTTAAATTTTAAAGAAATTTTTTCAGTGTCTGAAAGCTGCCTGATTGGCCTGATTTCTTGACTGGCTCCTACCCTAAACACCTCAGAACAAACTTAGATTTTGATGTTATTTTGCCAAGAATTACACTGATTTGAAAACAGGTTACTTTATGGCTTCACTAAAATTCCTCCTGTTTCAGAGTAATGTGTTAATCTTGGACATAACAGAATTTTTTTCAGGGTATTTAATCCTATCATAAGGAAATGCAGACCTATATGGAAATTATTTTCTGTGTCATTTGCTTTTGTGCCTTGACTCTTTAATGAAATAAGCCCCAGAAGAATTCATTGAAGGTTGGTATGTGTGCACACTCTATTTTATGGCACAGATTTCAAATATTCAGATACAGCAATGAAGCAGACGTATGTGTTCACAGCAGATGGTCAGAATTGAATTTCACCAATTCAAACAATTACACTCTTTTTTATGCTACCTTGTCCCACCTTCTTAAATAATAATTTTCTGATAACAGATTTTTCACGACTATATCACTGAGTTAAAATCTCCAGTGGGAGATTTTAGTAGTGAAGCTACTTCTGGCACTGAAGAAAGTATTTGGTGCTAAACTCAACAGTGAAATTACTATTCACTTAGCTAACCATTAAACAAAATAAAAGTCTTAAGAATTTCTCCAGAAAAAAAAAGTGATTTTTAAAATGAAATTTTCTCTAGGACAAAACCAATATTTCAACCCTGCTTTAAATAAAGGTTAATCCACCAGTAAGCATCTTGTTTAACTGATGTTCACATGAGATATTCACATGACAGAGAAAGAAACAGCTTGAAACAATGTACTGAGTACATTGATCCCTGACAGCTGGAAATCAGAGTCCAAATTAAACTGAGTCCTGAGTTTCTTCCCCCTGATTTTGAGTCTGGGGTTGTGCTTTGTAGAAAGTGACCCTCGAAATGAACGACCTTCTTCATAAAACACTCATTTTAAACTTGCATAAACCAGTAAAAATTAGTCATTTTTTGAAGTAGAATCAAAATATGGGATACTGAGAGCACAGGGATGGCTTGAGGGAAGTTTGGTGCAGATACTCCAAGTGATGTGCCTAGCATATAGAGTATTTCAGTAGTGAGAAAAGTGACTGATCCCCATCCATCTTTTACTCTAAGCAACCTAGGAGATTGAAGTAATACACATTGGCATTTACAATATGAAGTGAACCTGCTCAAGAAATCTGTATCAGTACAGCAGCACCTAAACTGTTGAAGAGAATTGAAAAAGTTCACTGAAGAGATAGGCCCTAGTTTTAATCAGCTTACAGCAAAGAAGTAGTCCTTCATACCAGCCTGCCCATCCATCTTTTTTCCCAGTTCTTTTTTCTTCCTTTTTTTTTACTTTTTGTCCAATCTTACATACCTTTCTTTCTTGTGTTTCTCTTCTATTCTTTCCCTCCCTCCCTTTTGCTCTTTGTGGAACATTCAATTGGAGCTGATGCTTGATTTGCTCTTGAAGAACACTTCAAGTAAGGGAAGAATATAGAGAGAAGGAGAGCAAGGAGAGAAAGAGACAGAGAACCATAAACCTCTAGGAAGCACCTTTTACGTATTTGTGTCTCAAATACAGACCCTAGTTGCAACTTTTAGAGGTCTGAATAAAGATTAGGGAATGACCTGACAGAAAGACTGACTGTGCTGCTATATTAACAGCTGGTAGCAAAATTATTTTGATTTCAGAAGTAGCACTGATTCCATGTTTAAGTAAAATTAGGAAACAATGCTTAGATTATAGAAGAGACCTGCTCATTTCACAGAAAAAAGCCTTTTTGCCTGAATGACAGTTCTGTTGATAGAACAGACAGGGTTATGTATCAGTAGAAAACCTGATAAGAGATCTGAGTATATTTACAGTGGCTGTATTTTTCCACAAAGACCATCCTTTTCTTGCTTTGTTTAGTTAGATTTTGGGTTTTGATTTTTAGTTGGCTTTTTTTTCTTTGTTTTTGTTTTTTGGGGTTTTTTTTGGGGGGAGGGAGAATTGGGGGATGTTTTTTGTTTATTGGTTCTGTTTCATTCTGTTTTGTTTTTTAATGTTTGCTCTTATTGCTTTTAATCTGTTATACTAACAGTACTACATGCTCATTACTTCATTATCTGCATTATAACTAGTTATGCAAGAAATAATACGTATTTATTGCAAAATCAGTTCACAGATCTGCTTTTCATTGCACTTTACCCTATGAATAGCTTTTGTGAGATGAAATAGTTATTTTAAAAGCCTGAGCAATGTATGGTCTGTATTAAACTATGCATTTGGCACAAATAATAATTAAAAAAAGTGATAAAGTTATTTTCTTTCCTTTCCAACTGCCCCTTTTCAGCATTGGTTTAGTCTTTTTATCAGTTAAAATGGTCTGCTTTAACCAGAGCCTGTCAACACCAGGCATTGCTCCTGGCAGGTGGACTGTAGTATATATTGGAGATTATAAATCATTTTGTCATTCTCAGACAGTTGTAAATTTATCTGCTTACACAGGAGACAACACTGTACAATAACATCTAATGCTGCTTCTCACTGTTGTACAAGCTAGGTGCACAAGTACAGGCTAAGATTACATCAGCACAAGTATATTCTTTAAAACTTTCTCTTGTATTTTAAATGTGTGTCTATACCAAAAAAACCCACAACACAAAAGCCACAAAACTTTTCTTTTGCTTACCGTCCATGTACTAGAGAAACAGTGATTTACACCAGGAACTACACATCACCCAAAAAAGGCTTGAGTTCTGCAATGAGTTCTACAAATACCAGTGTGGCCCATAGAAAATAATGCAGGGATGTTGTCTCTGCATAATATGCAGATATTACTGGCAAATTTCACAGATGCTTGGGGAATTCTCTCTCTAGTTTCTTGCTAACAAGTTAAATTTATGAAGTCTTCAGAGGAATGACCTTTAAACAATTTGTGAGAACCTAAGACACTTTAGATGCAATAAAAATAATTTCATCACAACCTTTCTCACAGCTCCACATTCTGTTACTGTTGTTATGGTTACAGAGTCAAGACTTGAGAATTTAGGAGAAGCTGGAATTAAGGATTCCCATGCAATTTCAATTCAAACCTTCACACATGCCTGTTCAGGCACATATTTAATTGGACGATCACAAACTCCCCATGCACCTCCCTCCCAAATCTAAAGTTTTAATTCCAGTATTCAGTGCTTAGCATTGCAACAAGATTAATCTTATATCATACAGCAGAGGTAATTCACTACACCTAATAAAACCACTACACCTAATAAAAACAAATGAACGAACAACCCCTGCCCCAAACAAAGAAACAAACAAACCAACAAGAAAAAACTCTATTCTTATTATGAATAGCTAAATTGTCACTTCTGTTCTCAGTGTTTAAACCTTCTAACTTCAGCACTTAATACTACTCTATTAGTTGACGTGAGGAGAAAATTGAACTCCAAATAAATACTTGAAACTTTTATTAGGGAGAATAGATAGGTCTAAACTGGGTTATTTAACTTGATAGAAGAGCTTATTTCAACCGTTATACTTGGCACTTTGATAAAGCAAAATCTTTCCCATGATCTTTCATGCATCGCATATTGTTAATAACATATGGTGAGCTACAGTTAATGATAGAAAAATTTTTAACAGTATTCCAGCATCCATTCAATAAAGTCTTTTCTTGGTTACAGCCAAGGAATATGCAGCACAGATGAAGAACTGGGAACAATTCCCCTGATGTTAACAATGCTGTACAATGAATCAATGTACATATAACAATTCCGAGCAGCCTATATGCTCCTTTACCACGTAACACAAGGCAGAACAAAAGCTTAGTTAACCTGCATTGCTAGTTAACAGCCCTAACAGACAGAGTTAGTATCCAAAAATCTGTGAGATCAAAGAATCCTTGCTATGTTCTGTTTTTCTACTGATGATTTTATGTCAGCAGTTGGGACAAGGTGGCAGGGAGCCATGACAAACATTCTGTATTAATAAGGGACAGATTTACATTTTGTAAAGCCACAGGACTAAGACTTTTATATAAGCTGAAGTCAGCTTTTATATAGCTGAAAAACTGATTTCATTAAACCACTTCTCAGAACCTCAGGACATTGCAATTTTTCATCTATTTGGAATAAAAACTCTAAAATTTTTTTCTGCAGGGTTCCTAGCAGATGATTTTTTTTTTACTATTCTTGAAACAGTCTGTCACAAAGCTGGTACAATGCCCTGCCTTTATTCTTCAACATCAAATAGCTGAAAATCAAGACAGGATAACTTAATTTCACAAACATATTCAAATAATTAGAGTAAGAAATGTATCACATTGCTGCATATCAGTCCTTTTTTCACCATATATTAAATTATGACACATATGTTCTCAAATATGATCTGAGTTAGCCAACTCTGAATTGTGCAAAAGGAGACTGAACTTGTTTGCATATGATAGTTTACTATTTTTGAATGAGATTAGGCATTGATGTTTTCAATTTCTTTTACTAGATTTTTTTTTTTATCAGAAGAATTTTCTCATAGCCCTTTTTTTGACTCTGTTAATGTAAAAACAAGGATAACCCAAAGTTTATCCTTCTTTTTGTGAGGTACTTGAAGGCCTGCTACTTTACAGTTTCCAGTTTTGTCATAAAAAAGTTTTCTATTTTTTTCTGTCCTTTTTCTCGTCTTGGGAAATACTCTAAATTTTAGAGTTCAGTAGTCTACAGTACTTTTTTTCTCTATCCAAAACTTGTAGTATAATTTTTTTGGTTGTGTCGTGATATTAACAAGAACTCACCATCAGAACTGATGCTACATCTCGCAGAAGATATGGTGTGGGCACCAAGTATATGGTGAAAATAGCGACAGTGCAAAGCTAACTTATTGGTCATTGCTGCCATTTTATCACAGGACATGCAATGTCTGATTTTCATATTGAAATTTTACAAATCTCAGCCTGTCTCTTTCCAAATGTAAATTTCATGTTAATTTTCAGCTTTATGTTAAATTCCTTTAAACAGTGTGATTAGCTTTGGTTAAACCCCTTGATGGAACAAGGAGGTTGCTCTTTTCCGGGGATACTACAGATCAGCCAGAGGAGAGCTGAGGAGAGGAGCAGAGAGACTGCAGATGAAATCAGGCTGGGCAGGACAGGGAGACAGTAGAAAGTTGCTACCCTGTGGCTCACTTAGAAACTACTGAAAGGAGAGGGGAGACAGGCTGTCAGAGACAAGGGAATGCTGCTTTGGGATGGAGGGGGAGGAGCAGAGCTTGCAGTCACTCAGGAAAATCTGAGATAACTGCAACAAACTGGAAAGTGAGAACACATCTGTGAGGACAAGTAGGCAAGGGGACAGCTGTGAGTAAATGCTTTTATTTCCACTCTGTTGTCCCTAGTCACACTGAGTTTTCTCAATTTAAATAGTATTCTAATTCAGATTCCAGTAAAAGCTGGCTTTTAGTTTAAAAGCCTTTTTGTGTTCAGTCTGGGCACATCCATTTTTACGACAGAGCATGTTGCAAGTACATCTTATGGGATCAAAAAATAACACAACAGTATTATCAGGAAAAAAGTGCCAAATTTTCTTTCTTAGCCTGCGTTTGACTTTAGGGTAGGTCATAAAGTATTAAGCCCTTGTCAGCCACAGAACTAGTCTGCTTTCTTCATCTCCAGGGTGTGAAAATACGGTAAAACTTCCAATGAAAATCATTGGCGGCTGTGTCTGCAGGTCTTTTCTCATACACAAGTACATCAGGAGACATGCAACCGCTGGGAAGTGGCAGGGGCCTGAGCCTGCTTCTGCTTGTCTTAAAAGGTGGAAACCAGAAGAAAACATCCTGCATTATGGGCTTTGTCTGTGAGCCAATGTTTGGGACTTAACTTTTTTAAATATTTTTTTTAATATATAGACATTCTTCAGCTACAATTTACAGTACAAGTGACAAGAATTTGTGTTTTCTTTATTCTCTCAATTCAGTCTTTAAGATTTTAATAACTTGAGGTATTAGACCATATATTGTGATTATTAGCAAATTTAATTAAAAGATATTTTGCTAACAGTGGATTTAATAGGGCCTAGTTTTCTATGTGTTCACTTCTATTCATACTCTCAATAAAAGCAATTTACTCATGTTCCCATAATTTCTTCCATCTTTAGCCTGTTTCTTTCAGACCTCTTCAGTACTCTCAACTTTCTCACATGAGTACATGCTGCTGGACAAAAGTTAGCATTGTGCCATGTGTGTCGGCTAAAACATGCAGGACAAAGAGGATAGGTAACTGTTGAGCTCATACTGCCACTTTGCCTTATTTTAAGGACAGCAGATGACTAAAAATTAGGTTTTCTGGTTTTTCATTAGTAAACATTTTTTTCCCCAAAATTCTAGAGATATCTCATCAAGATTGGTCAAATTTGACTGACGAGCAAAATATGGATTTGGGTGGAAAGAATTATGGTCTGACAAATAGAATAGCAGTTCAGTCACACTAGCTTTGTTTCCCTAGTGTATCAGGATAAAAAGAAGTTTAAAAATAGACAATTTTTCTGTTCTGTTTGTAACTCTGACCAATATCTGTTAAGACTTGTATGTCCCAAACAGGCATACCTTTTCTTATAAGTCATTATGTCTGAATAGACTAATGGAAGTCTCAGCAATTATTTACTATAAATCCTAGAGAGCAGCCCTGTGCCAGAGCTGTATATTGATGAATGGCACAAGAGAAAATCTTGATAAACAGACACGCTTTTAGCATAGCCACTGTACCTTCCTTCTTTCCTTCCTTCCTTCCTCCCTCCCTCCTTTTCTCCTTCCTTTTCTCCTTCCCTCTTGCTCTCTCCCATTCCCTAGTTGTGAAAAATCTTGTAGTCAGGGTCACCTCAGGGGAAATCAAAAGGAAAAACAATATCTATTTCCTTCTCTTAGCTCTTACACATGTGGAACAATACTGGGAGAAAACAGTATTTTACCAGTATTTGCACCTCTGTCATCTTATTGTCATTGATGTGATTATCTTCAACTTAATTTTTAGTTCTTCGGATAATCTACTTCCACTTGACATTGTCCTATTTCAGTTATTAACCAAACACATCCCTCTCTTAGTTAAAAGGTTTGTGACAGTGATGAGAGATAGGTTTTCTGTGCATCACACCACCATCTCCCGCCTTGCTGTTTCTGGTGAACAGTGTGATTTGCCCTAAGACAAGAACACCAGGTGGGGATTGCAGGAGGAACTGTCTGGATGCTCACACAATGAATACGTTCCAGAACTGTGGGGTCTGTGCTGGCTGTGATTGACTGTGGTGCACATCAGACTGCAAAAGGGTGTAAAATGCTGCTGGAGACTGGGCCAACTGTGCAAACTGGTCTCCTGAGGCCAGAGGCATGGTACTGGTGGATCCCTGCCCTGGCAGGGACTTACTTTTGGGCATGTGAGTGAAAACGCTAAGATGCAGCCTAATATAGAGAGAAAATCCTAAAGTAGCCACATAGGTGCTTTGTCGCCTTGCAATTGTGCATTCTGCAAGGCTAAAGACTGCAAACCTGTCTGTTTCTAGCTGAACCTGCTTATATTATAACTTGTTAGACCTGCTTATGTTATATTCTGCATTGACAATATTTAGAGACTGTATTAACAACAAATCTAATCACAATCATCCACTGGATCTGAAGTAGTCTCAGCAACAAAACATTAAGATTACAGCAAAATAAGACTGTAACAAAGAATAAAACTGAATCAGCTATGTTTAGAGTCATGAAAAATCAAATAACTTTAAATATGGGAAATCCTTTCATAAGGATTATAAAAATTATTCTTTGAACATTCAAAAATGACAACTGCCAATCAAACACAGAATCTGTATTTGGACTGGGCTTTGTCACAAACTTCAAATCAAAAAATGAAAAAAAATCAAAGCCAAGTGTTGTCCTTAAGTAATTTATACAGTTCAATACCATGATGAAATTGTTTCATTGTTCAGCAGACCAGCAGCTTATTTCTGGCCACTTAAAGTTTAACTCTTTTAAGGACTCTTTAGCAACAAATTCAAAATTAAGAGGAAAAAATAGATCCTTGTTATGAAAAACAGCATCTTCAAGTCTAACACAAAATAAGTTAATGCAAAGTTCTATTTCAAAGTAATTCCTTTTTGTAAGACATGAACAAAATGTTGTCTAATTTATGCAGTGAATGTTGGATTGGTGTAATGTTGACTGGCTTTTTCACTTTACGCTTCCAGATGGAGAGAAGAACATTTACGTCAGCTGAAGAATTGGTTCAATTATTACTGTGGTGTTACTACTACGAACTTCTTTTAGTGCTCGAGAATGAATCTAGAAGTACAAAGCCTATGGGGCCAAAGTGCTGGCAAGAGTAGAAACAGTATGTGTTGTGGGTATATATAAATATTAGAACCTGCATAAACATCAGTGCAAACTGAAGGATCTACTCCGTTTTGTAAACTGAGAACTGAATACTGGTTTTTTTTCACCATTGAAATGTTGCTAGCACCTCAGACAGTCTTTTCTTGAAAGTCTAAGGGTTAACATGAGATAAACGCTTGCTGTTTATGCACTTGGCAGTTTTGTGAATAACCTTTTATGTAATTTTATTTACCTTTAAGGTTAATTATGTTTTCTTGAGCTTGTCCCTAAGAAGTTCCATTCCAACTCTTCTTTTATTTCTTCCTCAAGAAAGAGACTTTGAGAACTTACTTTCCATGAGGATTCAATAAAAGCAGCCTTCCTGTTGCTCTGGTCACCCACACAGCAAAAAGGAAGTTAAACTGTTTGCTGACATATTTCTTATGGTTTGAGTCTGAGCCTTTGCTCTTGAGCCTGCTGCCAAAGTCTGACTTGCACAGACAATACTTTGTGGGTGGTGACTTCACTGGGAATCAAGAGCCAAGAATTGGAGAAATGTCCTGTGTGCCATATCTGTGGTGGACAGGAAAACATTACTGGATCCACAATTTTAAAGTTACAGCAGATGTGCTTATTTTGTGGTAACCATGCAGTAGAAGAAAGCCATTCTGTGGGACCTAAAGTCCAGCTTAGCTAATCATAAGGCAGGTTAGCAAATGTAGTGTTTTTCTCATGACATTTCATAAACACAGGATTTCAAAGTGAATGTGGATGGAAAGGCAAATAATCCTTCCATTCCTTGTGATCTGCATATAATTGTGGTTTCCCTGAACTGGCTGAAAGCTTAGAGTAATTATTTGGAAAGATTGGCACTGTTTAGAGAGCTAATGTATCTCCATCAATTCCTATCTTACCCTTGCATTCTTTGGAACATACAAATGAATCTTGATATATTCATTGATAACAGATATGTAGGCTTTATCCTAGATCCAGATGTGGAGTTTCTATTAATATCGTTGATATTTTCCTACAAGGAATTTAGTTTGCAGTCAGTTCTAAGGAAGCTGAAATGAACACGTAAACCAGTGTTTCCATAAAAGAAGTGAGTAGAGATTAAAGATGGACAGATATTGATTGTTATTTAGGATATCTGATTTATTCCTGCATATAATATGTGGCATTATCAACAAAAAGATAAAAACCTGATTGAAAGCTGAATAAATCATTCTAGTTTTGCCTTGGTATACTACTGAAAAGAGTATTTACTGATTGCTCTTAATTGGAGTCCGATACTTCACAACTAAAGTCCAGCAGAATCTATTCATCAAACAGTTATGTACATCTATCATTGCCTTGTTCTGACTAGCCTTCTAGAAGCTTCAGTAACACTAAAAAATAAATAGCAAAAAAAGTGTGCTCTTTATTGATTTGGTTTTCAGGTTTTTGAAATGAGAACATAAGAAAATCCAAGAATTCTGCAAAGACTCATATTATGCTTCCACGTTTATACAATGGGGTTTTGGTGGTTTTTTTTCTTCAAAAATGGTTTTTCTGGCTTCTCAGGTCTCTAAGAACATGTAGAAACTTAACACCTACTTATGTACTTAAAATTTACTATTGCAGTTCCTGCGGTTGTTATTATGTCTGGGTCCCTTTTCATCAAAGCTCATCAAAACTCCAAAGAGTCCTTCTCAAAAAGAGCTTGAAACAGGCAAACCAAAAATGCTGAAGGAGAGATAGCACTATCAGAAGCTTGTTAATGGTGAAGTAGTAACCCACAAATGAAAAGGGTAAACTTTATTAATAATTAAGCAACATTTCATCAAAAAGCCTTTTGAAAGTAGGTGGGATATGGGCTTTAAAATTGCTTGTATGCTTTGAAAGACCTTATGTTAGGGGAGCTGCATATCTTAAACTGAAAAATCCTCATTTCCAGACTTGTACAATTACTCTCAGGACTGCCAGGCTTCATAAATCTGTGTCTGAAACTGCTGCTTGAACTGCCCTAAAAATAACAAGAGCAAAAAAAAATATTTCCATGTGGGTTCTTTGTTGCAGAAGAGTGAATTGGTCATGAGGAATGTGCACACTTGGCATTGCTTTGGATACTTAGCTGCAATAATTTTTTAAACCACTAAAAAAATGTGTTTTACAGTTACTCTGTGCTTCCTGTTTCACTAATGCTATATGTTTTTATTCTGTGTGGCAATGTTTGGGAAGCAGGGGGGCTAGGGGGGTGTTTCCTGTGAGAAGCTGCCAGGAGCTTCCCCATCCGACAGAGCCCATGGCAGCCACAACTCCAAAACGTACTTGCTGTTGGTGAAGGCTGAGCCCATCAGTGATTTTTCCAAAGTCAAGTCTGTTTTGCCCATGACGGTGACTGGTGAGTGCTCTCCTGGTCCTTTTCTCAACCCATGAGCCTTTTGTTACATTTTCTCTCCCCTGTCCAGCTGAGGAAGGAAGTGATGGAGTGGCTTTGCTGGGTGTCTGGTGCCCAGCCAGGGTCAACTCACAACACTACACCAGAATATGAGCTACAGATAGGAGTCTTCTGACATCTTTTGTATTTGGAAACATTAGAAAGGAGAGTGTCATGGCATATTGGATGGAAATACTTTTTAATGAGGACACACTTCATTCACAAGAAGGAAAATTGTTATTCATATTTTAAAAAATTACTCCATCTCCTCAGAACCTCTTCTCTTCATCATATAACATACACATGTTCCTGATGTGTTTGTACAGTGATAGTCCAGGCTTGTACTGAAAGAAATATTCTAAGAATGAAAACAAGTATGCTTCCTTTCTAAATATTCCAGGTTTTGGCTTGGTCAGATGGGATATTTTCTGTCAGAAATAACTATGTAGACACTTTTCTGACTAGACAGCATTTTTCAGAATATTTTATTAAATTTCTCCTTTTCACCAGAAAACTTTAACGTGTTTGTTATTCTAGGTAAAAAATTATTCTTTATCTTGACAATTTGAGCAAGAATAACACTATGAGCAAGAATAACACTATAATAGTACTGATAAAGGCATTGAGGGAAAGCAACGAAGGGGCTGGAGCACAAATCTGATGAGGAGTAGCTGAGGGAGCTGTGGTTGTTCAGCCTGGAGAAAAGGATGCTCAGGGGAGCCTTATTGGTTTCTACAACCACCTGAAAGGAGACTCTTCTCCCAAATAAAAAATGACAGGACAACAGGAAATGACCTCAAGTTGCATCGGGGAGATTTAGACTGGATATTAGGAAAAAAGTTTTTCACTGAAAGGGTGGTCAAACATTGGAACAGGCTGCCCAGGAAGTGGTGAAGTCTCCATTCCTAAAAGTGTTGAAAAAACATGTGGATGTGGCACTTAGGGATATAGTTTAGTGGAAATGTGGTGGCATTGGGTTAATGGTTGGACTCAATGATCTTGGAGGTCTTTTCCAGCCTTAAAGATTCTATGACTGTGATTCTACTCTCATTTTCATTTCTCAGTATGTCATTGAGGGGGGAAGATGAAAGGAGAAAAAGTGATCAATCATGTAACTAAATTTAATTCAATCATGTAACATTTAGAAAAGTCTAAGTAAATTAGAATTTACAGAATTAGGGTAAAATCTGGCTGTCCTTTTAAGAAATATTATTATATCCTTAGTATCATAAAAATTGAATGCAAATTGTTCTTCTCCCAGTTCTAAGTAAAAAGAAGGTACGAATGAATAAGTTTAGCCCATGGTATTAACAAAGGTTTTGTTTAGGTTTGGGGGATTTTATTTGTTTGTTTGGGGTTTTGTTTGCTTTTTTTTTCCCCAAAGATCTTGTGAGTTATAAAATACTTTATTGAGCCAGCCTAAAAAGGGGAAATTTTAATTCTGATTACTCTTGCAGCACACATGTGCTTCTTAATTATCAGCATAGCTTTGAATCTTGCAGTCTAGCCTGCCTCAACAAAAGAATTGTACAGTTCACTGCTGTGCATTTTTTTGTGACTACTTGCACATTCTTCATAGTTGTAAGAAACTATATTCAAATAAAGAAAACCTTAAAAATTTACCATATTATTTGTTCCAGCTTTTGCATACCAATACCACCTGTGAAGACTTCATACTACTGGAAAAAAATAGGTAATTATAAAAGAAGGTTAGACGCTGAAGATAAAAAAGTTGTAAAAGAAGCTCAAATGTCAAAGGCAAGATTATTGTACTATGCTTTGTTCCTCTGGGTTTATAAGGAAAGCGTATGTCTAAATCCTTCCTATGCCCAGTCTTTGTTTCATGCATATTTGGAATGAAGTTATTTTGAAAGAGAAATCTACTTTCTGTTCAGTAAGTATAGAGCTTTGTCAAATTGTACCTTAAACTTTGACAAGGTTGCAGAGACCTGTTAAAAACATAGACAATCTATTGCTATTGTTGTGCTCTGGGTAGGGGCAGGTATAGTCTCTGTTGTAGCAAATGTATCAATTTTAAATGAGAAATGATAGATGGAGTTAGAATAAATTATGAAGGCTTGGAAAGCAAGGTCAATAGTTAACATTTGATGCAATAAGAAAGAGGGAGTAGAGACATAAAAAGAAGAACAATATGGTCAAAGCAATGGTCAGAAGAATCCTCTTGGCAGCTGCTTTTGAGGAACATCAGCCTGAAAACCTTCTAGTCATTCAAGTAAGGAGGGTCAGTAACTGAGGTGCATGATGATGACAGCTTTTGTTAGATGTGACAGGTAAGAGAATGCATTTTAAAACAAAAAATCAGGAAAGAATGTGCAAGGTACAGATGCAACCTGCCTGTAGATATAAGGGAAGTTCAGAGTGTAGAATTTCAGAGTAGTTCAGGATGATTAAGGAAAAGGTTTTCTGGAGGACTTTTTCACAAGACTAAAATTCAGGTCACGTTGACCTTGTAGGAGGTATAAGACTACACAGAGAAAGCTGATTAGTGTTTCACCATCTTTTTCATATACACAGTGGTTCAACCATATAAAACATAGAGAGAAATAAAATAATGTAAGGTCTGTTGTTGTGGTCCCATTATAATAATATAATAATGGCCAGTCTTCGCGAACGAAGATTTGGGGAAAGGTCTTTTTACCTTTCCAGCCTGCGCAATGGATTTTTTAGGTGAGACACAGCCTGCGCTGAACTGAGCCCACCCTTTAATCCTAAGGTTCATCTGCCGGGGCCAAGCAAGCTTGGACAATGGCAGTGAGGTCCTCAGGACGTTGGTTTGTTTAGAGTGACCTTCTCATAGATGGATGGCCTTACAGGGCTAACGGGCTCCATCTGCCCAGGGGAGTTTCCTGTCCGGGAATCGAACACGGGCCGCGGCGGTGAGAGTGCCGCATGCTAACCACTAGGCCACCAGGGGTCCCCGGTCCCATTATGACACCTATTGAAATCTTACTTTGGCCTTAATGTCTATTTCAATGACAATAGAAATAAATATATAATTTTAAAAAGCTAAGAAAGAGTGATTTGATAATATATCAACTTCTTCATTATATTTAAATGCACAACTGTGTTGCATAGACCCATCTTGAAATGTAGTTTCTGTACCAGTATGGGTTTTGTAGTTCAGAATAAAGCACCAGTTATATTAACAATCTCTTTGTTTACAGAGACTTGTATCTCACTATCTGTAGTAACAGGATGTAGAAAAGAATTTTGAAGGCACAAGGTATTAGAAAGATTGCTTTAGAAGCATTATCTATATATATATATGTATAGATATGAATGCTGAATGAAGAATACTTGCTATACCTCTATAATCCAGTTTATATTGTTGGCTACACAGCTGTATGTTCATTTTTAGCTTTTCTTTACTATCTTATGATCCATCAGTAAGAAATTCTCAGCTACCACTATTAACTAAAACATTCTCAGTATGTGGCTTTTTTGCTGATCTCATTACGAAAAGAAACTAACATAGTGATAGGCTTTACTGATAACATCAGGAAAGCCATGATAAATGGAGAAAAATTTCATAAGACGTATTAAAACACTGGAACTACAATAATGAGTAGCTGCTGCGTAGCCTCTCAAAATGTATTCTGCCAAATTGTTTCACCTTCAACTCTAGAAGCAAAAGAGACAAGAAGGTAGTCTTCATGAATTTCTATGACTATGTAAAAACAATATTTTTCACATACTAAAATATTAAAAAGTTTTAGATCTTTCTTCCATTTTCCTAAGTCCCCCCAAAAGTTCACTTTAATAAAATATTGATTTACAGAAGAGATAAAGAAAAACAAAGCAAATAAAAGTGCTTTTTCCCCACCTATTGAAGTCCGTTAATAAGTCCTGCATTTTAAATTTTTAACTTTTTTTTATAGACTACAATATAGATCAAATCATGCATTTAATTTACCTGATAAAAATCAGTGGATTACAAAACAGTACTTAAAATCTGAAAGTTACTAGAGGTGAAAAAACTATTTGTAAACTGGAATTCTGCTCTGTAAAAAACAAGCATTGGAATATTCATCTCTAAGTAGCACTACTTTAAAAATGTTTTGTTCAGCTCCTAGTGATGCAAAGCTGCACTATCAGTAGCTTGCATAGGAAACTCAAGCATGCAAGGACTGCCTAATACAAGCTCCATATAGCTGTATGTAGTCAACTTGTTAGCTCACTTTTGCAAGCCTAAGCAATTATTTCTTTTTTGCCTAACTTTTGCCACCAAACTCTGTTGAGCATTTCATCAGTGGAAAATACAATAGTTAATAAGGATGAATGCCAAAAAGATTAAAGTACAAAATTGGAAAGTTCTAAGTGGAAATAAGGAAACTCATGAAGCAATAAAAACAATTTTCTAATATACTAAGTTAATGACCTAGAGCTTAAGCACATTTAATGTTAGAATTTAGACAATCCTTACTGTATAATCTCACCTAGCACTTACATTAAAGAAGCCATTGTCACATATTATTGATTCCAATACTATTTTATTTTCTTTTCTAACAAAGGCACTTGTTAAGGGTTAGCCTAGTGCAATGCATGTGTTTATACACAGTTGATACCTGAAATCCATCCAAGGAATTTATACAGCTGCTGAGGTGCCCTAAGTACATACAGAACTAGAGATAAAAATGGAGAAGCCAGTCTGGGCTTGTTGACAATTCTTTCTGTCTGAACAAAGAGAGAATCACCATGGTTTTACCTTTCATGTGGCTGTCCAGAGGGTGAGTTAGGGCATGGTTTATTTCAGCACAGCTAGGAAGCAATATGATAATTTGTCATCTAGTCTGCTGATATAAAAGCACACATACTGCAAATGAAATATCACACATCCTGGTCAGTTAGTTTTCTCATCCTCAGGGAAACAATTTTTGGTGGGTTGACTCTGGCTGAATGCCAGGCACCATCAAACCATTCTATCGCTTCCCCTCTGCAACTGGACAGGGGAGAGAAAATATAACAAAAGGCTCATGAGTAGAGATAAGGGCAGTGAGAGATCACTCATAATTACTGTCATGGGCAAAACAGACATGACTTGGCGAAATTAACTGAATTTATTACCAATAAAAATCAGGGCAGGATAATGAGAAGTAAACCAAATCTTAAAAACACTTTCCCCACACTCCTCCCTCCTTCCTGGGTTCCACCTTCTCTCTCTCCAGTGGCACAGGGAGATGGGGAACGGGGGTTACAGTCAATTCATCATGGATTGTTTCTGACACTGCTCAGGGAGAGGAGTCTTTCTTCTGCTCCAGTGTGGGATCCCTACCACTCTGTTGAGAGAGTTCTCCACAAACTTCTCCAGTGTTGGTCCTTCCTACATGCTACAGTTCTTTGCAAAGTGCTCCAACCTGGATCTGTTTACATGGGGTGCAGTCCTTCAGGCACAGACTACTCCAACTTGTTCCCCCAGGGGTTCACAAGCCCTACCAAGAAACCTGCTCCAGCATGGACTCCTTTCTCCACGGGTCAGCAGGTCCCTGCCTGGAGCCTGCTCCAATACAGGACTCCCACAGCATAACAGCCCTCTTTTGGACACCCAAATGCTTTGGCATGGATTTCCTCCACGGGCTGCAGGGGGGTCTCTACACCCTTGTGGTCCTCCATGGGCTGAAGGGGCACAGCTGCCTCACCATGGTCTGCACCATGGGCTGCAGAGGAACCTCAGCTCTGGTGCCTGGAGCACCTCCTCCCCCTCCTTCTCCACTGGCCTGGTGTCTGCAGAGTTGCTCCTCCAAAATATTCTCACTCCTCTCTTCTCTGAGTGCAATTACATCCATGCAATTATTTATTTTTCCTTCTTAAATATGTTATTACAGAGATGTTACTAACTTCTCTGATTGAGTTGGTCTTGGCCAGCAGCAGGTCTGTCTTGAATCCAACTGGCATTGGCTCTCTCGGACATGGGGAAAGCTCATAGCAGCTTCTCACAGAAGACACCCTTTTAGCCCCGCTCTCTGCTACCAAAACCTGGTCACACAAACCCAATACACAATTAATTTAAATCCAACCCTTTTTCACCTCCATCATTTCAAACAAACAAACAAAATCTCAACCTCCTGCAATTTACTGAATTCTGAAGCCTAAACTTGACGACTGATGTACTACAGGGTTTGCATAGCAAGGTTTTTGTAGCAGCTGGGTGGGACTACAGAGGTGGTTTCTACAAAAAGTTACCAGAACCTTCCCCCATGTTTAGCAAAGCCAATGACAGCTGGCTGCAAGATGGACCCAATCCTGGCCCAGGTCGAGTACATAAGTAATGGTGGCAGCACTTGTGATGAACTTACCACAACCCTCATTCCCCATCCCCCTGTACTGCTGGAGGGAAGGAGGTGGAAAAGTAAGGAATCACAGAATCAATTAGGTTGAAAAAGATCTCTGAGGTCACCAAGTCCAACCTATGACCAAACATCACCATGTCAGCTAGACTGTGGCACTAAGTGCCATGTCCAGTCTTAAACATCTCCAGGGATGGTGAATTCACCTGGGCAGCACATTCTAATATCTAATTACACCTTATGTGAAGAATTTCTTCCTAATATCCAACCTAAACCTCCCCTGATGCAGCTTAAGACTATGTCCTCTTGTCCTATTGCTAGTTATCATGGAGTGAAGTTGAGTTTGGGAAGAAGGGAGGGGTGCGGGGAAGGTATTTTAAGATTTAGTTTTGTTGCTCATTACCCTACTCTGCTTTGATTGGCAATAAATTATACTGATTTCCCCAGCTGAGTCTGGTTTGCCTGCGATGGTAATCGCTCAGTCACCTCTCTCTGTCCTTATCTCAATGTACAAACCTTTCATTTTATTTTCTCTTT
This sequence comes from Neopelma chrysocephalum, assembly GCF_003984885.1. Taxonomy (NCBI): domain Eukaryota; kingdom Metazoa; phylum Chordata; class Aves; order Passeriformes; family Pipridae; genus Neopelma; species Neopelma chrysocephalum. The sequence continues at coordinate 3,150,540 of NW_020897765.1, forward strand.
CTGTCCAGATGAGGAGGGGAGTGATAGAGCGGCTTTGGTGGGTATCCTGCACCCACCAGAGAGGTTTATCACTGAAGTAACTCTGGTGTTGACATCCATACTGTAACTCTTGCATGAGCCACATTAACTTAACACATGTTAAAGGATATTTCAAAGTTCATATATATCTTACAATCTAGTATGCATTTTTGAATGAAAAATATTTCTGTACAGTGAAACTACAACCTTCAGACCAGGTGCAGACATAATTATTTTAGCTTAAAGGTATGTGTACTTTTTTCCTAAAGGGCATACAAGTGTCTGTGTGGGAATAGCACACAGTTACTGCTTCCTGCTTAGAGATGTAGCCTAGTAGCTGATTAGAGCAACAGCAAACATGAACAGATCCTTCCAGGCATTGAGAAAAATCCTCTATGTTTGTGTGTGTGATTAAAATTAAAATGCGTGGAGCTTTCCAGATCAGTCAACACTGCAAAAGCTGGCAAGAAAAGTTCAAAAGTTCTTCATTTAGTAGAATTTGCTTCTTTTGGGAAATCCCTTAGCCACCTAGCAACAGCACAAAGGGTATAATTCTTGGAGACTTAAATTCACATTGACTGAACAAGAGGGAAAATTTCAAACGAGCAAGATAGCTTGAGGACATTGTATCATCAGTGTGTCTAGTGGGTCAGACTGAGGAGGCCACATACCACGGTGTGGTTAGGACAGAATACAAGATGTATGTCTTTTCTACACAACTTACACAATAACATAGATTCTCAAATACAGACCTCCACCATCCTCATCTTTCCCGCCATCAGAAGAGACTTATCTGCATCACAGCATTTCTCATTGTAGTCGTAATTCAAAACTCCTATCAACACACTTCATGATATATATGTTTTCCAAAAGTCACCATTACAAGTTTTATGATAAATTTTGTACTGTATTAGGTGTATCCAACCAGCAGCCTCCAGGTGCCTCCTACAGAGAGGGCTTTAATGGAGAGCTAATTGTCATTCAATTAAGTTTTGATACGCAAACATGCAGCTGTAACTTTTGGGGATGAGAATACTGGCTTTTGCAGCAAGTGCTGTCTCTGACGTTCATTTAAACCCAAGAAGATTGAGTCTGAAAGAAGACTCCAGCTAAGTAAGAAAATCTGCACCCAGACTGTGTAAATTATTGTCTGATTTAATGTAATCCAAAAAATGTAGAGCAATTTATGTGCCTATAAATAGATATACCCAAAGATGTTTTTAAATTTCTGTGGACAAAAGACAGCCACATGAATGTGAAGAAGAAATGGCTGTAGCACAAGCATCTTTGCAATGCTTTTGTTTATACTTCCTCAGTTGTTCCCTTCCTTCTGTCTTTTGAAAAGTATTTATTATTTTACTGCTATTCTTTCCTGTTTAGAACAAAAGATAAAAAAAATTTCGTGTTTTAAAGCTTTCTATGTATGTTTGCTACTCTTGAGCATTTGGTGTTAGTAGGAGTAACTCTTCAGGGAACCCTCCATACTTTGGCAAACATCCAACATCCAACATTAATTAACATTCTCCCATATAAAAATCTCTTATATTATCACTCAACAAGCATCCTCTCCTACACATACACTTTCCAGATCCTAAGCTTTTCCTCATTGTATGCAAACCCATCTCCTAAATTTTAAATGTAATAATGCTTATGGTTTTCTATAAGTCATTCTGAGGTACAGTGCACTGCACTTAGTAATAACAAAAATCCAGCAGTAGTTTCCTACACCTTGTAGTTACCTCATTTCACTTTGAGTCTTTTAAAAGAGTATATTGAAAATCAAAAGAGAAATATAGGATATTTATCAGAGAAGTCAAATGCTTTCAGCATCTTAAGCATTGCTGACACAACTGAGGAGAAATATTTTTGCTTTATTATTCTCATATATCCAAGTAATTTTCATTGTATCTACTAAATTATGCCCTTCTCAATAAGATGATAGTATCTTCATATTAAAACATCAATTATTTTGTTCAGATGCAAAATATAATTCTCCCTCTGATCTTGAAAGTTGCAATGATGATGATAAAGTACTAAACCCAGCTTTTATAATGAAATCCACAGCTAGTTTTATTCCCAGAGCTAAGTGTTAGCACCTCTCAACTCCAAAATTTTGCAAGAAAAGGTTGTACAAACTGTTCATAAAGCTCTTAGATTTAGAAACTGTTCCAGAAATTCCTTACTGATGTTTTACCAGTAACAGGCAAAAACATCCCCACATATCATTAAAAGACAATTTGAAAATACCTAGTTCACAGTTGCTTTCCAAAATGACCAGTGGGCTATATTTAAAATAAGCACTTTCATTGTGAGTGCTCTTCAGATTCTAGCAATGGGCCATTCAAGAGAGACTTTTTCTGTTTGTTACAGTAATATTTCACCTCAGGAAAACAGAGAAAGACTATAAGCTACTTAGCTTGCTTCCAGTTTTAAAGATATCCTGAGCCTTGGTTTTCTCTACAAAAAGAGACCAAAACCCAAGAGTTAAATGAGAAAGTCTGATCTACATTTGAAGAATTCTGAAAAACATGATCAGAAACATTTGTTGTAGAACCAAGCTTTGGGTCTGTTCAGTCATATTTGTTTAATTGACTGTATTACCCGGCTTTCAATTACAGTCAAACTTTAACATTTACATAGAGACAACCTTGTTTTAGTTTTATAATAAAAAAAAAAGAAAAAGGTAGATTCCCCCCGGAATCTTTTGATTCAACAATCAACTGATTCAGATCATTCCCAAGAGAACTTCACAGGATTTTGCTGCCTCATTGGAGAAGGTGGCAAATCGCTCTATGTATTCAATTAGGTTTGATCAAGATAAATGTCACTCGGATTTTTTCATCATTTCTAGGAGTTGCAAACTGCATGAAGCAGCTGGCTTCAGTGTGATAAAGAGCTGACCTCAGGTTTATACTACTATCTTCAAAGAGGAAGAAAAAGAGCAAAGCTCGAAGTAAACTGCTTCTAAATACAAAATGATAGCCAATGAATCCATTTGTAAAGAAATAATTGATACTTTGCTCAATGGCAAAGTTCTCACTAGGTAAAACTGATTTGGCCAAACTGAAGTAGTTTGGTACAAGTGGGGAAAATCTAAGAGAAAAAAACCAAACTTATTAGAGAAATTTGACATATTCTTTCTACATGAAGGAATATGATCACTTGAATTCTAATATATGAGGGATTCAGTGGATTTTAGAATTTTTTTTCCCATTTTTTTGTGTTGTGAAATGATCACTGAACACCCTGTGAGTAGGCACTCACCATCAAAAGCAAAAGTTGCATAATTCCAACTATTACAAAATGAACAAAATGCTAAGATTTATGAATCTAAGTCTCTACTGCACTGCACAATAATCCCTATGAGATTTTCCTTTGGAGAAGGCTATGAAGTTAGAAACATGAAAACCCCAAAAGCAACAGTATTTTTGTATCAGGTACCTTGATTACATGCAACCTTTCTGATTAAGAAAGGATAAAGCGCAAACAAAAAAATAATATATGAAATAGAAACTTTAGGAAAGCAAATCTTTAAAATGCATTTCCGTCAATATACTGTATTTTTCTTTCAGGGTAAATTGTGTCTAATTTATTCTGGAGAGCAGACATATTAACCTGTCTTCCCATATTCGATTTTACCCAACTCAGGCAACCTGAATTTGTTATTTTATTTACCTCAGCATCACTTTTCAGATGGCACTTGGGTAATGGAAAGACACGTAAAAAAAATTTCCTATGGTAGCTATATATATATATGTCTTTGTTTCCCAGAAGGCAAAATCTTAGCATAGCATTTGATTCAATGTCTTATCTTTTTGACTACTCATCATGGCTTTTGTTTTTATTCATGGCTACATCCTTGTTTCATTCCTCCTGTACGTAGATTTGGTTTTCATGACCGCAACTTTCTTGGGTAGGTATATAGGCTAGATATAGCTTTATCCTATTTCCACTTGTTCAATAAATCTAAAGGAAATTATTAGGAAAGAAGTGAAATCAGTACAAATTTTTTTGCTTTGTTTGAACAGTTAATAATCTGCTGTGCTTCAGCAGCTACTGTGTCAGCAATCCTCTCTTTAACTAAAGTGGGAATTTCTGAGAGCAGCAGGACAAACAACTGAAATGGAAACTGCCATCTTCTCCCACTATAAACTCACTTTACTTATGAATTGTTTCTATACTGTCAGTCTCTCGACTTTGCATTTCCATCAAATTACAGTCAAGAGGCTTCCAAGTATTTTATTTTGTAAGTTTGGAATACCATTATCACTCCATTTTCATGACATCCTGCTTGATATTAAAATAACCTCCCACTTTTAGTTTTTAAAGATAACTACCACCATCGGTCCCCAAAAAACAGTAAAACAGTACGGGTAAGAGTACATCCAAAGTAAAACTTATTTAGAAAAAACCCAAACAACTACATTTCTCACTGGAAGATATTGTCCAGTAAGGATGAGAATTTCCCTCCTTTGCCACATGTGATCATCTATCATCATCATGGCTAGGCTTCGCGAATGAAGATTTGGGAAGAGCTCTACCCACTTTTCTTGCAAGCGCATTGGTGGCTAAAAAGGCCAATACGAGAAAGGCATGTCCGGTTGCAAAAGACACAGCAGAAAGACTCCTTGGATGGTATATTCTGCAAGGCTCGATTCTTTCTGCATTGTCTTTTCTCCTCAAGAGTGATCCTGCGTGCTTTCTCAAAAGCATCAGCAGCGTTATAGATGGTCTGTCTCCAGGCCTCCCAATTGGAGGCCAGAGTAGACCAGTTATGGTGATCAATATGCCCGAGGCTGAGTTGTTGTTTCAGGGAGTCCTTGTATCTTTTCTTCGGGCCTCCTCTCTTGCGGCAGCCAGCGGCAAGTTCACCATAAAGCAGGATCTTAGGGAGGCAGTGGTCCTTCATCCTGGAGATGTGCCCTGCCCAGCACAGCTGTGTTCTCAGTAGCATGGCCTCAATACTTGTGATTGCTGCCTGTTCGAGAACAGATGTGTTGGTCACATAATCTGACCAGTGGATGTTTAGGATTGTACAGAGGCAGCATTGATGGAAGTGTTCTAGGAGACGCAGGTGGTGGCGGTAGATGACCCATGATTCGGAACCACATAAGAGAGTTGACAGCACTATGGCTCTGTAAACACTGATCTTGGTACTTTTCTTCAAGTGTTTATTACGCCAAACTCTTTTATGGAGCTTTCCAAAAGCACTATATGCCTTCACTAACCTGTTGTCTATCTCCCCGTCAATCTTACCATTTGAGGAGATGAGGCTGCCTAGGTAATTGAACTGCTGGACTGATTTGAGTTCTGATTGGCCAATGGTGATGTGGGGATGATGGGGGACTTCCTGAGGTGCAGGCTGATGGAGAACTTCTGTTTTCTTTAAACTGACTTCCAGCCCAAAGAGCTCAGCAGCATCTGCAAAGCAGGATGTTAAACGCTGCAGAGCTGCTTCTGTGTGAGCAACAAGGGCGGCGTCATCAGCGTAAAGCAGCTCCCGGACAAGATGGTTTAAGGTCTTGGTGTGGGCCTTCAGACGCCTTAGGTTGAATAGGCTTCCATCAGTACGATATCGAATGTAGATACCATCCTGATCATCAAGGTCTGCTGTGGCCCTTTGGAGCATCATGCTGAAAAAGACTGTGAATAGGGTAGGAGCAAGAACGCAGCCTTGTTTCACACCATTCTTTATTAGAAAGGGCTCAGAAAGTGTGTTGCCATATCTGATTTGGCCGTGCTGATCCTCATGAAGAGAGATGATCATTTGAAGGAACTTGGAAGGACAACCTAAATGTTCCAAAATCTGCCAAAGACCTTTTCTGCTCACAGTATCGAAAGCCTTGGTGAGCTCAACAAATGTTACATAGAGACCTTTGTTCTGTTCCCTACACTTCTCTTGCAGTTGTCTGAGAACAAATATCATGTCTGTGGTGCTCCTGTTGGCTCTGAAACCACACTGACTTTCAGGTAGAATTCCTTCTGCTATAGTGGGGGTCTCCCCGCCACATGTGATACTCAAATGGAAAAGGTATCAGTCTACCAAGGCATTATTTAAAGCTGCATGCCACTTTCCAGGGCTCCTTCTCCAAAATTTATTGTGCTTACCAGAAGTCAGTATTTTGAAGACAAAATTATATTCTGAAAAAACGTCTTCACTATCAAAAAAATAATTTTTTTTATTTTATTTTTTTATTTATTTTGTAGAATACTGTTTGCTATTGTAATATTGAGGATAAAATACTTTATTTGCAATTTAAAATAGTTCTTTTCTGTTGTAATAATAAGCTCATTTTAAAAGTGAGAAGGAAAGAAGCAAAAAATAGAGAACCATAAAACTTTTAGCTTTTCTAAGAAGAATAAGCAAAAATTCCCCTCCTCTGAATTAATTACTACCCTGTAAAATCAATTATTTTTCTTAAACATAGAGGGAAAATAATCTTTGCTTTTATCAAATAAAGGAAACAAACAAAATAAGTTTCTATTTTTTGGGCCAAATCAACTAACAAAACCAACTAAAATTAATTATCTATGTATAGTGTATAATGACTCCTTGTAATTCTAATCTCCAGAGCTCAGTCAGCTAGATGGTATGTATTCAATTAATTTTAAAACTGTTTAATGAAAATGTATTTCTAATTTTTAACACGACTGTTTAATTACAGGCCCGTGAATGTAATTACTTTTTTTGTGCTAAAGGATAGAAACTTCTCATAATTCAAACATTAATAAGATCACTCGTATTATAATCTTAACTACTAGTCAGTGTAACTGCTCTGCAATTTGGTATATTACATTGAAAATATTTGTATAAAATAAAAGTCAAGCATTGTATTATGTCTTTTCCAACATAAACTATTCCATTCTATTTTTAGCAAGGCCTGCAGCAGTAGGACCAGGGATAGTGGTTTTAAAGTAAAGAAGAGGAGATTCAGACTAGATAGAAGGAAGACATTTTTTACAATGAACATAGTGAAATGCTGGAACAGGTTCCCCAGAGATGTGGTAGATTCAAGATGGGGTTCTGAGCAACTGATTTAGTTGAAAATGTCCCTGCTCATTCCAGGGGGTTTGAACTAGATGAACTTTACAGATCCCTTCCAGCCCAAACCGTTTGCTGATTTGACAATGATCTGATATTTATTATATGTGAGGTTTAGTGCATTTTAAATGTGCATGTTTTCTATTATTCTTGTTCAGTTGGATGAGAATGAAAATTAAGTATTAACAGTCTGGTAAAATATTTTTTTTCTCAGTGGTTCTATTTTTCAGCACTAGTAGAGTCTTTGAAGCCTCACCAGTCCATTTCAGTGTGTTACAAACACATTTTTCCCAACTTGTTTATTCTCATCTATATTCCTCTCCTATGTTTCCAGAGGTCTGTGGTCTACTTTGAAACAAAAATAAAACAAACACAAAAAAACACTGGACAAACGGTTGGGGAAAGCATACATATAATCAAAGGAATGATTTGAAATCAGAGGATTGAAATTGCAAAAATTCTAGTCATCATTGCTCAAATGATCATGATTTGCATGTGCAATCACAGTAGCTGATTGCCAGCACCAGACACTTGGCTACACGACTACAGAAGGGACCTCACTCAGGACCAAAGGAGTCACATTTTGTCAAATGAGAGTGGCCATAGAATTTCAGACTAAAGCCCCATCTAGTCTGGCCAATGAAGAAAATACCCATGAAATAGTAAAACCAAGATAACCATGTTTGATGTGCATCCCAAGTAGCCTTCTGGCCAAATAGGAGAAGCAAATGCAAGTGGCTTTCAAACCTAACTCAAAAATTCAGATATCAAGGAGGACCAGGATAACAAGCTGTTTCATTAAAGTAGGAAGCTAACCATCACCCACAAAGCATCCTTTCTCTGCATTTATTCACAAACTCTCACTGAGAACACCCATGAGTATATCAATCAGTTACATTCTCAAATACTATGACCTCTCACTGATATTAGTGCAATCATTATGCACCAGCTAAGAGAAACTTTTCTCAGTAGCATGAACAGAAATTACAGTAATCTGACACACCAACTCTGTTACTCACTCCAATATAAACTGAAACTTTATCTAGACTTGTATCCAGTGTTCCTTTTTCCACCTGGTCTCCAGATATCTCTTCATAAAGGGATGTCAAAGCTCGCCTTTCACCCACTACTCACCTTCCAACCTTAGTTACTTACTACTGGAAGAAAGCCAGGTTGAGGCCCTAAGTATTTACCTTACATATTTAAGCTACATTAGTGAACATATGTGAAAATGAAAATTTCCCTAGGAAATGAAAACTGGTATACTTCTACATTTTTTATTTTACATACATTTTATTTTTTTTTTTCTTTTTCATGGTGTTGACAAGTGGGATTTCAAAAAAATCATGCTGAAGTTTATCTCAGAAATGGTTACCTCTCCTGTTGTTATTATATGTATGAGTAATTATAAAGCCTTGAATGGTATAGATATCAGACTGTTGATCTGGTTATCCTTTTTCTTCTCCATTTGCTACTCTCCAGTCACTTCCCTTGCTGGCAGAGTTTTCAGGAAGCCTCTGACTATTACACCATGCACTGCTTTTTAGGTATTCTTGAATAGAGATGACATATTTCCCCAACACAAGCACATATGGCTCTTGGAGTTATGTTAGCCCATCAGTTAGGTCATTTTAATTTCTGTGCCTTTTCTCTGATTGCCTATGCATTGCATCAGAATTAAATATCATGTTTCTTACTGAATGCTGAGGGAAAGTACCTTATTTACTAGTTTAATTTACTGTTTTTATTTCAACTGTCTTTTATTTCTGTGTATAAAGAAGACTTGCTAGTTTGGTTTCCTTTCTCTTGCAAGGCTGAACATTAGTTCAGATCTCATAATTCTCTTGTATGCTTAAAATCTCAATTACTCCTGCAGTGCTTTGTCCCTACAAGCAGTTTTCTCTTGGACCAATGACTTAATCTACAAACTGTAAACTCCCTATTCCAAATCCCTTTTTTTTCTGCTGACTTTTCATTCTATTTCATCTGCAATATTTCTCTATTGTTTTTGTCCCTTTTCTCTCTTTATGGGTTCCAAGAAGTTTTGAAACGGCCACCTTAATGAAATTCCAAGCTTCTTGTGGAGACCATTCTCTGTTCTATAATAGAGGAGATTCTTTGGAAAAGCTACAGGTAATTAACAGTGCTTTCTGAAAGCCAAATCGAAGTACCCTGTATGAAAGTGCCTATATTTTCTGAGTATGTTATTTATTACATTTCTTCAACGAGTAAAGGATAAACCTGTCTTGAAAGACAAAGCAGGCTTATTAATGTGCATTTTCTAGCAACTAGGAGACAAACTTTAATGTCTAGTCTTGACTAAGATAGATACTCTGATAAAACAGTGAGTTCTTTATTAATTTGGCAAACTCTTTGGCAAGATCCACTGAGGCATGTGAAAGACAAAAGCATGATAATGCATGCCATTTCTTTCTTTGCACTTCAAAAGTCTCCTGTAATTTCCCAATAGGAAACAGAGTGATAGCTTGTGTAAATGAATCCCTTCAGATAGCCTGAGACACCTTCTAATGACTTGTACTTTCTACATCAGAATTGTATACATTATTTCTTTTTCAGCACAGAGCATTTCCAGAAAAAATGCAAGCATATATTTAAACCTTTTTTTTTGGAATAAGTGGAAAAACATTACTTTCTTTTTCCAAACACATGCCAGAAAGGTAAAGATGAGTATTTGGCCTGCTGTAAAATCTTCTCTGAGGTACAAAACATCCGCTGCATATAATGCACAGAAGCATGTGTTGTTAAATGTTGATGTGAAACACGAGACACAGAAAACAAAATGTCAGGCCAGCAGGTTGTCTCATGTCATGACGTATGAAAGCTACAGAAAATTCTATCTGAAAAATAATATTCTTCTTGAAATGTGGTTTAACTCACTAAATGTAAATAAAAATAGTGTAGACACAAAGTCAATTTAAGAAATACACTTCTATTGAATGTCATTTCAGTCTCTGGGAAACAAAACTTCTCTTTCAACATCATGTTTATCCAACCTCAAACACAAGTCAATCACCAATGAAACTTACTGGCATAATGGAATGTCATCTTTGATGATGCATCTTCCTCCATTTTTGCAGTATTCTTCAGGACAAACTGCAAACATAAAATTAAAGATTATAATTTCCCTCTGTTGTTATGTTTGTCATTGTCTAATTTTCAAAATGGCAGAATATTCACATCTGTCATTTTGGTGCTTAATACTTCCAAAACTTCTTCTTTTAGACCTGGTCTGGGTGATATAAGTGTGAAGTCATGAGCACATTATAAGCAATAGCGTGCTCTTGCTCTAATAGAAATCTCGATGCTTCAGTTGAACAGGCTTCAAATTTTTCTCAAGTCAAGTCTTCAGCTGACTCCAGAAATGGAGCTTTTACAACTGACTCTATTTTCAAATAATAAGAATATATAAAATAACACCCAAATGAACTGAACTAATACTTAATTAGTACCTAAATCTACATTATTATTAATAGCTTTTATATACAGGTGATGAACAGACACTCCTGTATGACCAACTTTTTTATTAAAGATGTTCAGAATTTCAACACTCAGAAACACATTCTCAAAAGAACTAGAAAAATCAGGCTTTAAAAGAGTAAAGGCATTTAATTAGTCAGTGACATCCTACGAAAAATTCTTGATGTCCTTAGCTTGGATTTCCATATCATCACATTTAGTTTTACTGAAGCTTAGTTTTACATTGCTCTAACAAGAAAAAACTCAAAATCAAAATAGAATCACCTCAATCTTTAGTAAGAAAATGATTGCTAAAATTCAAAGTAGACCTAAAGAGTTTTGGATATATACCAATTGTTTATTGAGGCAGATAACAGAGCTATTCAGTATGGACACCTCCAGTTTTAAGAACAAATTTTGAAAAGTAAATTACTTACTTAAAAGATCTGCTTTCTGATAAAAAAGCTTCTGATAAAAAGTGGAAGACTTGTAATTTACTGTCATGCAAGTCTACTAATTTATTTTCCATATTCTTCTGCATTGAAATAATTTCTGAATATGTTCCCATTAATTTAAAATGCTTTTTATAGATTAAGTTTATCAAGTATGAATTCTCTCTGTGTTGTAAAATCAGTAAGTTTTTAATGTTAAAGTATGATTTCTTCTCTCACATAGGTAGCCTGGTCTAGTGGAATGTGTTCCTGCTCAAATCAGGGGGGTTGAAATTAAATGATCTTTAAGATCACTTCCAACCCAAACCATTCTATGATTCTGTGATATATAGTGAACACAATATTTGTGGGCAAGTTTCATTCCCAAATAAACTAGTGGGAGTCCTACCAATAAGTGTTTGTAAACTTTTAGTTTATGAATAAACATTTAACATATTATAATGAATTATATTTTTGCAATACATATCATACATTGTGAACTTTATCACATAACTCTTAAAATTGTAAAAACAGAGTTAAATTCTAAAGCATCTTCAGCAAAGCTAGGGGAGTACTGTTAACATAGAACCAGCCCAGTGTTTGTAACTGTCTTGGGAAAGAACTGCAGTAACTTTGTGTCATTGAATGGGATGCTTTGAACCTAGATTTAATTATTTACATCATTATCTATGTTTTTGTTAGATTTTATTAATAAAAATCAATTCAGATTGAATATGTATTATTGTCCTCTACTTATCTTTCTCCACCACTTAACTATTGCAAACCAAACCTGAATATTGTGGCAAGTTCATTGCGCTAAAACAAATGCTATTTGGTTTATCTTCCAACATGGATTTGCAATACACTTGAAACAAACAAACAAACAAACCCCAAACAATCCTATTAACTCAAAAATGTGGGTTAATAAGTGGGTTACTCAACTGGCTAAAATTAAGGGAGTGCCTCGTAGCGTACTACAATGGGTTGTAAGGTTTGGTTCTTTTTAACAATGCATTTATACCTCAAGAAACATCTCTTGTGAAGATGTTAAGCATATTATTTTTCATCTTTTTTCCCCTCTTTCATCTGTGTCATACTTTCATCCGGAAAGCTCATGCCTGATATAATTTGATAAAGTTTTAGAAGAGGAAACTCAGTCAAGTTAGAGGACTGCCTAAAGATTCAGTAGAAAATATTATTTCAAATTAAATTTTTAAGAAAAACTAAGTACCTGAACAGCTGGACTCATCAAGGCTGAAATCAATGCAGTCTGCAATTCCATCACAACGTTGGGAGACTGCTATACATTGATTAGTTGATGCACACAACAAAGAACCATTGAAACAATCTTTAATGGCTGAAACAGAAAGTAACATGGAGGTTATTATCAGCTGTATTTCTCTTTCTCACTGTTAAAAAACTAGCAGAAAAAACTTGATTCATACTGTAGGCTATAAACTTGCATCTGTGTGACCTCTACAAGCTTTCATCTTCAAAGGCATATAACTTTACTATTGAATTGCTAAACAAGTAAACAAATACAGAGCACAGATGGTAGAGAAACTGAATTTTCCCATATAATATTTGTGAAGAAGAGGAGGGCATATTAACTTAAAGTGTTGAGACCGTAGGCTGCAAACCCCAAAGAAAACCCATAAAAAGATATAACAAAACATAATCAACTTTCATTCATCAACCAGTTTTAAAATGATGGAATTAATTTTTTAACACATAATTTTTTAACACGTTATGGAGGGAACAGTCATACAAATGGATCTAACTGCAAAATACTTTGCAATTCAAGACAATGATATTAAGTTATCAGTGCTGAGGCAAAGAATGTTAAGAGCACATGGAGGCACTGAAAACAATGCAGACATGAAAGTGAAATTATCAGATTTTTGTCTATATTTAATTTTGCATGTCCAAATAAATCTGTAGAGAGTCTGTTTGAAAGAATATAATTTTTAGTATTTCCTAGGTATTTAAATCCTACCAGGATCACAAGATTTTTGTTCACTACAGAAAACTCAGAAATCACTTTTTATTCATTGGTATGAGCACTCAATGAGATGGTGCCGGGGTCTGTAAAAAAGTAATGTATACATCCCATTGGTGCTAATATGTTTGTTTTAGACTAAATAGGTGAGATAATGTACCCTTCACTAAAATTGACAGTAAGAAAAGGGATGGCCAAGTAGAACATCTATAACTGGAAAACAGTTACATGATTTTCTTTTTAAATGCAACTAATAATAAAATCCACTATATTAGTTGATATAAAACAGTATTAGCACAATACTGTACAACCTAACTGCTGTGTGAAGTCCACAGGAAATTCTGTCTGCATAAATCTCTAAGTCAGGAAGAAAAGTATTTCTGTGGTAGAAACTGTGGTTTTAGTAGGGATCTGACTAATGTTTTTTGTTTGTTTGTTTTGCTTTGTCCTGGCTTTCTTTGGAGCTTTATGCTTGATCTCTGCAAGATGCATTTTGACAACTAGTCTTTATCCCAGAAGAAAACTTTCCCTGATGAATCCCTGAATTCAGAACCCAGAACATTTTTGACCACCTCTTGTTAAACTTAAATGAATGAAATTACTATGGGACACAAAATGGAAGGTGTCAGTAATTCCTAAATTGAAGTTTTCTAAAATTACCAGGTAGATTGGATCTGCATCAAGGAAAAAAAAATTTTTAGTCTAAAATCTAAAAAAATTAAAAAACACTCTCAATCTGTGCTATTATTACAGTACACATACGCTGGAGTTACTAGCAAAACAATCAATTTTTTAAATTATGCATAAATTTCAATACAATAAATAAGTTTTTTGAGATATTTACTTTTTCTTTCTGACCTTTCTCTGTTGACAAACTTCTATGACTTTTCACATGTTTAAAGTAAAAAGCTAGAGATTAAATGCTGTGCTCTCATGGCATACACAGTTTGATCTGAGCACCAGCTGTGACAGTAATCAGCTTTCCACTGATTCCATTCCAAAATAGCACTAACCACTTTCTTTTTGCTTTGCCTGCAACCAGTATCTTCTTCATAGAAGAAACACAAATCGCTGCTTCTGTATTTCTATCTTATAATGCCAATACTTACATGTTTCTATACCATGAACTGAATTTTGGAGTAACAATGTGATTACAGACTTGAATAAGTTTCCACCCCACTGAGAACCCCAAAGATGTGCAACATCCATGGAGAATTTTTGTTCTTTGACTAGACCAGGATTTAATTTCCACTCAATCTCTAGGCATTATTTAGAAGTCAAAGCAATAAAATAAATTAAACAAAACAGAACAAACCACAAAACAAAAAAAACAACCCCCCCAACAAACAAACAAACAAACAAACCCCCCAAATCCCCCAACCCCCCAACATTTCAATTCTTTGGGGGATACTGATAATTATAGAAATCTTGTGGCTTTCAGATTTTGAGATTCTGCATTAACTCCTGTGGTGTGGAGCTGGGATGTGCATGTAGTAGGACACAGGATGGAGGTCTAATAGAGGACAGATTGAAGAGGAAACAACTCAAAGGAAGATTAATGATGAGAGGGTTATTTCAAGAAAGGAATATATAAAATTTCTACATGCCTTCAGGTTATGTAGAATTTAAGATAAGAGATACCTCCAAAATCATGTCTTTTGCCAACAAGACCACAGAGCTCACTTCTAAACAAAATACATACACAAATAGTCTGCCACACTAATTTGCTAAAATAAATAGCATGTGCAATGGCCTACATTTATATTCAGTAGTTTTGATACAAAATCTAATGAACTCAAATTTCTAATCCTCTGCAAACTGATTGTAACCTTTTTTTTTGTTCTGATAACTATGAAATATAATGTTAGAAAAACTTTTACAAGATGAAAAGTTTAGGAAGAAAAATTTTTATATGCAAAAATCCTCTTTTTTTTTAATGTAGCTAACTATTTTGAAATTCCTAGAATGCATAGGCCTCAGTTCATATACCAATAATGAAATATTTTGAAATAGGCAGACACTCAGGGTTCAAAGCCTGTTGTCCTTGTGTTTTGTTTGTGAGCCTTTTTCCTTGCTTGGGGCAGAGATCGCTGCTACTGCATGAACAGACTTGATTTAAAAACCCTTGAAAGGTCAGGACTGTCTTGAATGTTACTGAATTATAGAACTGCTAAAGTCTATCTGTCATATCGGAATCAGAGATTACAGAGCTAATGCAAATGCAGCTTACTGATCTATGGAAAAAAAATAGAAATGCTTGCAATTATTAACAGAAATGCAACAGACATTTTTAAGCATTTACAAAAGTTGATAAGCAGGGAATAAGAATGCATAAGCGAAACTATTTGGAAATGTAAAGTGTCTCTGCAGCATTATAGGTGATACATAGTATTTTTTTGATGAGAGAATGGTGAATTTTACGTTATACTTCATTATATTGCTCTTTTTCCTTCCTAAAACATCACTGATTTAGGCAAGTTAGCATTGCCACAACTATAGCAATGAAAGTAACTTACGGCAGCCAATTTCATCTTCATTAAGGCGGCAGTCAGGCACACCATCGCATTTCAGGAGGGATGGGATACAACCTGTGGAGGGACACAGGAACTCCGTTTCCTTGCAGGAGCCTGGAATCACGGTGGTAGGCCTCTCCATGGGACAATTCATTTCATCACTTCCATCCATACAATCTTCAACTCCATTGCATCTTGCAGCGAGGGACAAACACTGCTCCACATACGCGCAGGTGAACTTGTCACTGCTGCAAGTTGGAGGGTGTGGATCAGCTGATCCTACAGAAGAAAAAAAGAATATTTATTGATTCTCTTCTTTCAGAAGTCTTTCATATTGCCTTTGAGATATACATAAGGGCTGCTACGACTGCAGCTGATTTTGCTTACTAAACTTTTTTAAAAAGCCCAATCCAAGTTCTATAAAAACACAGCTCATAAGTGCAGAACACAGTATTAAAAACGTTTTGTCTCATATTAACTCCATTGCTGTTGCTGCAGCATTTTGCTTCTAAAGCTCAAGTTCAGCATTTATTTTGATCCTATTACTTCTTTTGGCATGTACGCACAGAAAGGTTAATACTAAAGTATTAATAAATATTGTCTTTCACCCTGTATCTGGAAAGCATTAAAATAACCCTCAAGTTACAATCTTCCTCTATTTGTATTCTGAATGGGTGAAGAAAAATCAAAGACTATGTAAGTTTTGACCAACAGGGAGCACAATTCATGGAAAGCTATAATGAAGGGTAAGGTCTGAACCTTCAGCAGAGTAAGAAGAAGATTTTCATGAAGTAACAACAAAGATTTTTACTGATATAATGTATCATCACTCTGGTTCTATAGCTTAGTTTGATGTGATAGTGAATTAAATCAAAGAAGATACTAGATAAAAGTAAGTTTCCAGGGTACAACTAAATTAAAAACATGTTCTTAAAATTTCAGACTTTAACTAATTCAGACAGTTGACAAAAAAAAGAAATGCTTACTTGCATTGCTGGAAGAAAATACTGGAAAAAGCTTTCTGTGATCATGTATATAAACAAATTTGTCTCACACACTAAAGTCCCTCCTTCTTCCTACAAAAATCATTGCAACTGAGTTTTACCAGCAGAGAATTCAGAACTATACGGGAAAACTGAATTCTAAGCAGCTGGCTAGGCTAATGTTGTATTCTTTTTACCATCCATTTGTATACTAGTGTTGCCCATGGAAGTAATGTGATGGATTCCTGTACTTTTTTTGTGCAGAGAAATGAAAAAAATCTCTAGAATTTAACTCTATACATTTAATCTTTTCAAAGTCAGTTAGCACCAGCTGAGTAAAGAATATAATATGATTGTTAGAGACAAGGAAAGACAAATTAATGTCACCACTTCTGTAAAGATAGGAGGTTTGCTCTGAAGCAGAGCAGATCAAGCACAAAAGTTATGAGTGGCTTTTAGCTTGTTTTTTGAAATGATGCAAACATTGTTCTCCCACCTCAGATGTCAAATTTTACTGCCACATTAAGGCATGACGTTGTAAGGGAGTACCTGGATTTTGGCATAATTTTGTGACTTCTAATCTACTAGTCATAGAAGTATGTGTATTCTGCAATACCAGGCAGCGTTTTACAGCACAAGGACTTTGCTGAAACATGCTCAGTTTCTAAGGTACCTGCATTGTGAATATTAATAGCATTTTGTACCAAAACCAATTAGCCTCTAATGCATTCAGATAAACAGAATACTAGCCTTATTTTACTACCTTGTTCCTTGTGAAACCATTACAGAAAAAAGAGCTCAAAGTTCTGTCTAATATAGACCTTTTCTAGATTATAAATTTTTGGTTTTCATATTGACTTTATTAAAAAAGTCATAATTAAAACACTTCATACAATAGAACATTCCTGACATTATTTCATACCACTAGTGTTATTAAATTCTATCATGCTGCTAGAAAAATGTATTTGGTACACTGAACATAATCTAAACATAAAACAATAGAAATGGGTTTTGATGCAGCGAAAGTAATAACCTAGTGATCTTTTACCCTGTTTGTATTCACAATTATGTCATAACTCTTTCAAAGATAGGTACATGGGATAGAAAAGATGGAGGTTTCATGTGCTTTACAAATATGTTAGTTAATAAAAATTAGTTTCATTTATGCTACTTCAAAAGGCTTATGAAAGTTGCCTTTAGATAGTTGATTATAGACATTTAAATTATAGTAGATTGATTTTCAACAAATTAGATTTGCTCTATATTTTGCATTTTTTCCTACTTTGGTACTGTATTTTAGCAGATAGTTAAGAATAGTAGCTCATAAAGGTGTTAGAATTTGGTTTGTCATATAGAATTTGCATATAAGAATTACTTTGTATTTTTAGTTTGTACTTGCTCTGAGAAAAAAAAAAGAAAAGAATGTGGATGATGAATGAAAAGAAAAAGAACAGTACTGGAGATGGATTGCAGCTTTGAAAGAATCGACAGAGGAAGAAGACTTTGTCTAGGATTATGGACTTTGCCTTCCAATAAGGGACGTTACAAACTAAGTTAGAGTTTAATGTTAAAGCAGGGTTGTCAGGTTTTGTTTTGTAATGTTTGTAAAGAACCTACCCTCTTTTATCCCTTGTTCATTCCCTTACAAGGTTGTTACTCCTCCCCTCTTGTTAATATGCAATCGTAATTCCTCCCCTTTTGTCCATATCCAATCATATCCTTTCCTTGGTAAACCCCTCCTCCTATTTGTAATATTCCAGAAAGTTCCCCAGCTTCCCCTATATAAGAGGGAAGCCATCTTAATAAAGTCTTCACTCCTATTTCACCTACAACCTTTTTCTGACTCTTTGAGTGAACTTCCCCGTTTCCCTTATCCGGGCTGTGTTAAAGGATATGATTATATTCATTTGCAAATTTTTTTCTTTCTGTTACTCCTGACCCTTTCCTCACAGTGCCTAGGGGGGATTTAGACAGCAAAAATGACTTAAGCTGCAGTCAGTTCTGCTTAGACACGTGCTTTTGTCCTTGCATAGTCCTGGGCTGGTTTTTCTGTGCTTGTTCTGAGACAGTGGAAATCAACCCCAGTTCCAATACTTTTGACAGTCCTCTGGTTGCTTGTTTATGTTGCGGGAAAGATTGCATGTATAGGACATTTGTGAGCACTTCTGACCCAGTTTAATTTTCTATACCTGTCTGGTTCATGATACGTATGTTTCTAATATTTTTCTATCCAACTTTGTTCTGTAGCCTGAAATCCCCTCTTAAACTCAATAATTCTTGAATGTGTTACTTGTTATGAATCTGGTCGTGAGTGTTAAATTATTTTCAGGCTTTTGTAGCACTGATCAGTTTAGCCTTATGATCCCAATCATATAAATGAGCTTATGCATGCAAATAATCCCCCACTAAATTAAATATTTAGGCAAATGCTTAAATGCTTTATTGAATTGTGGATGATGATGATTGTTATTATTATTATTATTCCTGACTTTCATACCAGTTATTTTAGAGTGTGCAGTATTCACTGAGGGCAGCAAAGATGTGTCCAATTTATGGTAGAGGCTAAATTAGGGGTAAGGTTAACCAGGGGTCTTGTTGAGGTCTGTTTTATGTTTTCAATTCAAAATCATACCCTGAAATCAGCAAAATCATTTTAGATCAGAACCATGCATGAGATGAGGATATACCTCAAAGAACATAAAAATCTTCTCTTGCTTTTAGCTCATATTATGTATTAGTTCACATTTGTTTGGTTTCAGATACAATAGGAAAACTGTGCTCTGGATGGCATTTTGTAAAACATCAGGATTGCCATGGTCTACCAAAACTCCACTCCCAAGTTCAATCTATTTTCTTTAATTAAAGTAAGTTATAAATGCTTTTCTTAATTATAAATTAAATCTGCCTGGTAAAAATTTTGAAAATTTATAAAAATATTATTTTGTATATAGCTAACATTTAAAACAAACCAATTAGGAATATGCAAATGTAGAAAATCATTAAATAATTCCAACTGAAATCTCAAGCAACATTAATGCAAAACTAATTACTTGTATTCAAAACTATCATCTATGTAATTATTTATTTTAAGCTCATCATTATAGTATCTCCCACTGACATGTTTCTTTCTAAAGAGTGGCAATATTCATTCTGTTTTCTTGCCACTGGGAAGAATTTAACTAACGGGTTAACACTGCAATGTGGTTTGCAGTGAAAAATTAGCTGGCACTAATGAGGGACTCATCATAAATGCCCTCCATGCGCCGAGTCACACAGTGGTACACACCCAACTCAGCCATGGAAACTAACTTTAAACTTATGCATATGCATGAATCTTATATTCCCCTCTTGAAGATATATACAAAAGTTATTTAAACAGCAAAATCTGAAGTATGCTTTTTCGATGCAAATTGGACTATCTCTTTGTGGCCCACAGGTAATTTCTGTCACTTAATATTGTTAGATTCAACAATTACCTGATACTGGCATGCCAAGAAAATGTTTCCCTCACCTTTTCCCAAATGCAGAAAAGATGTTCCCAACACAGCACTCAGATGAGTGCCGCATGGCTCTCGTTTTCAGACCACGTTCAGAAGTGGAGGAGATATTGTACAGGTTCCTTTTTTAAAAAGCAGTATCTCTTTGAAACTGTTTAAAGATTTGGAGATAAATCTACTGAAAATGGTAAGTTCTAAGGAAGACAGGACAAAAGCTTTCTGTGTTCAGGCTGCATGACCACTAAAAAGCAGGACGAAATATCTTCAAGAATATGTACAGTATTTGCACACAGATGAAAAGTAAACTAAACAAAAACATTTTCAGCAAAAATAACTTCTGCACTGCAAAACAGTCTGAATTTAAATCTGCATGAAAAACAGCAGTAAATTGTTGATGTTCCATTACAGCTAAAGGAATCATGACTTTTTAAGTAGCAATATGAGTACATGTCCTTATTTATTTTACTTTGCACTCAGTCTTTTATTTTGCATTTATTTTTACCTTGCGTGTGGCAAATAACCAAAATTAAAGAAAGGGTTTAAGAATGTGCATAGAAAATCTACTTGTATATCATAAAAAAGACATTTTAATTAGCTCCTAATACCTGATTTTTAATTTGGTCCTATTCCTTTGTGAAACTTATTCACAACAGCTGTGCTGGCTGAGTTATTATCTAAGGACAGGAAGTGCTACTGCACAGGCACTTTCACACTTTTAAGATAAGTTAGGTAGCTGAGGTAGATAGAAAAACATAAAAATCAGACAAGTGCATAAAGCAAACAAAATTTGGCATGTACTGCTTCGTGAACTGTAATAACTAGAACTGTATATATCTGTATTTCATTGTCATCAGATCAAATAAGTTCTTTTACATACATTTTTATTGCAGTGTGCTAACCATCAAAACATGTTTACGGTAAATAGAGCTCATGAGCTGATGATTTAGAAGAAAGGAGCCTTTACAATATGAAAAGTATTAAGTCAGTGAGTGCTCATTGTCAAGGACATAATTACATGTTTGTGGGACAGGGATTTGTAGAAGGCTTACTGTTGTTTGATGAACGTTTTATATACACATATGCTTTTTTGTTGTATTATGGCTTTGTCATCCTTGGAGTGTAATGATCCTCTTTCCTGACTATAGAGCAAACTCCACAGATCAGCACTGCAAATATTTCATTCATGAATCACAGTGATTCAGTCAGAGGAAACCACAGAACTGCTATTACCCAAATGTTAATTTAACGTAAATGTTTATATTACACAGTCATTAGCACAGCAAGAAACACATAAACATGCTTAATTTGAATGAAGCAACACCTCCAGGCTATCCTCCTCTTTTCTGCCTTTCTTCTTCAAATACCAAGACCTTTGGTGCAGAGTAGGTCTCCATTTATATTTATATATCACCTGTAACAGTGAATTTTGGTGAAGACTAGTGAACATTGGCATTGAAGTCAACACCAGGAAGCATGGAATAAAGTTACCACATATGCTATTAGGCAGCATTAACTCAGTTGTATCAGAGCTCACTCTAAAGCCCATTTAAGTGAATGGGACAACTCATATTGATTTTAATGGGCCTTGCATCAGACCCTTGAAAACTAACAACCTGTCTGTATATTTGCATAAGTAATTTGCCTAGTTAATCTAATAAAAACAGTGGACCTATTAACGGTAGCTAAAAGAGGCCAAAAATAACCCCCTCCAATAGTTTACATTAGACAAGAGTATAAATTAATTACAGGACCAATCCAGTGCATTCATTAAGTTGAAATAGGTGTCAGTCCTCACTTTCACTTCAATAAACATTGGATCAGGGTATGAAAGCAGCCCTTTCAATGTGACTGCAAGGAAACAACCTTGTTAAAAAAATTAATCAGACCAAAGTTCCTCAAATACTTTAACAATCTGTCCATGAAATTTTATCAGTTTCAATAAAGCTTCTGCTAGAAAATAAAATGTTAATTTCCAAGCTTGTAAAAAAGAAGAAAAAAGGGGGAAATTGAGTCTGACCAATTGAGTCTTTAAGTCTCTCCCCTTCATGGCAAGACAGAGGTACGTGGCAGGGTGCTGAAAAGGGTCCCAGAGACCCTGTTACAAAGCTGGAATTAACAAAAGCAGAACTTGGCCCAGTGACTTCAGAGTTTTATATATCTTGTGCAGAATTTATTTTAAATGATCACAGTTTGCTAACATACAAACATAATGGAAAACGGACAGGTTTACTGCCAGTAAAATCAAGATATGATTTAGTTTTCACTCAGAGAACTAGTGCTTCTGAATGGAACACACTGACTACCTGTGACAGCAATATGGCAATATTTGCCATATTTCTGCTAAGAGTACAGGAATTGCTAGCTATGCCTGCTATTGTGATGGATTTATTTACTTGTTTATTTATAAGGAGCAATGATGAACTGGAGAGGCTCTGAAGCGTTAGTTTTCAAAAAAATTGAAGTGGGCTGAACTATAGGACAGGTTTCAGTGGAGGAAAGAACAGTTTCTTGGAATCAGCACATTTTCATAAGTGGGATGAAAGTATAACACTATCTTTTATTTCTCAACTTCTGAAAAAAGGTACAAATTTATCATTAGCAGTTGAGAAGAGCCCTGAAGAAAAGATTGATATAATGTCTGAGATAAATCTGGCTTGTGATTTACACTTTTCGAGGAGATGGGTAAGTTTTACATAAGGAAGAACCTGAGAGTTTTCAAAAATTATTTCTCTCCATCCTCCAAGGAAATATGCTGATTTTTATGAACGAACTTAGCAAGGCAAAATGCCATCTCTGTGATTTGAGGGTTTTTTTGGTGTAAACAAATGGGGTTTGGAGGTTCAATATTAATGAAACTATTTTAATACACTATTAATAAACCCAAAGACTTTTAATTTCCCAAAAGACATCTAGCTCGATTCAGAAGATTTCAGTATTTTGCACAAGTTATAAGAATGCCAAGAGAAACTGAAGAATTTGGACAAAGATAGTATATTTATTGATTTAAACTTACACAACATATTCAGGACTTGCCAATAATTATGCTAGTTTATACAGTGTGATTATCTTATCCTAAAATTATTCCCAGTTCCTTTTCTATGAAATCCACAAAAGTTTTTGGTTTTGGTGCCAGCTAAGTCTGGGCACTGGAAGATACTAGAACAGGCTGAAGAAGCTCCCTAAGGTACTATGTCATAATTTTTACTCTAAAAATGCAGAAATAACCTATCTCTGCCAAGCAAAGAGTATCTAAAGCATATACTGATTGGTTTCAGGCAAAAACTAATTAAGTAAAGAAACTGTTTACAAATTTCCCTGGTATCTCCAGTCCTCTATTAGTACTAATCTTTCCCCTTACCCTCCTTTGTTTTTATAGGCAGCCTCCCTCAACAGCTCCCCCTGATTCATTTCTTGCCCTTGAGGAAAGAAACTCCCTAAGTTTCTTCTTTTTATATCCCTGAGAAAAAAATAACCTGAGAGAGATTTCTGCTTCACTGCAAGCATGAGCAGACAAGCTCTCAGTGATTCCCTTGGCTCTGCAACTTAAAGAAATCAGAAGTCTCCTCTACAGAGTTTTCCCCCATGATCTAACACTGTAGTATCAGCCACTTGGGCAGTTAACCCTTCCAGTATTTCCTACACCCAGGCTCTCCGAGTTTCACAGGATCATTGACTCTAAGATTTTCTCAGATGAGTCCTGTTCTGCTGCAGAATTTTCTCAATGTTGCCTCACACACACACACACACACACACACGCAGGGACACAGACACACACAGGCACACCCCTCAGCAACATTCTCTCTGTGCCACTGGACTATTTTTTTTGCACAAACTTCACACAAACACCTGCTCTACTTTTTGGGTTGTCTCTTAATTAGATGCAAGTTTCATTTATGCTTTTCTAGTAATAAAAAGGGATCTACTCAAACTACTGGAGACCATATAAAATTATCTACAAATAGGCTTCTAGGCTATTTCATTATTTGATTAGTTTGCCCATAATGCTCATTGCTGGTCTGCCAGTTTAGGGTCTATATAGGAGAAACATTTTGGTCAATTCATATTTTGCTTCTTGTTCAATTCAGGATTCTTTATTTTGATAACCCTGAAAAAAAATGGTTTGGACATCTCCAAACTAACACTCAAAACTACAGAGGTTATTTTATTTCATTTTCTTTTTAGTTGGTGGGTAGATAGCATTATGCAATAAGAAGTAGTTATGCAGGTAGTTATCAAATACTTTTGAAGTATTTGGACACTGTAGCTATATGCTGTTTAGAAAAAATTCATAAAGGTAAATAATTTCATATTTAGAGGAGTGATCCTGAGATTAGCTCAGTTGGTGCCAATGACACCAAGGTCATGGGTTTGATCCCTGTATGGGCTGTTCACTTAAGAGTTGGACTCGATGATCTTTGTGGGTCCCTTCCAGCTCAGAATATTCTGTGACTCTGTGGTATCTGAATAGTGCGCACAGAGAAAACAAAACATTCAATTATCTCTCATCTCTGTATTGGAAAAAGTAAAAGAGAGCTGTGAGTAAAGAGTATTCAATAATGTGGTTAAAGATTGTCATTATGTATAAACACACAGATCCTGTTGCGAAGCAAATGGAAGACTGCGGCAGGAAGAACGGGGAAGGTTTATAAACAACCAGGATTCAAAGAGTGTGTTTCATGAAGCAGAGATAAAATATGGGGAAAAAGTCCTCAATATGTGGTTGAGCACTGGAACAGGCTCCCCAGGGAAGTGGTCAAAGCATCAAGCCTGACAGAGTTCAAGAAGAGTTTGGACAGTGCTCTCAGGCACATGGTGTGATTCTTGGTGATGGTCCTGTGCAGGGCTAGGAGTTGGACTTCATGATTTTTGTGGGTCACTTCTAACTCATTATATCCTCTGATTCTATGAATATATGCTATGAGAAACAAAGAAATAATAGCTAGCCAAGATGTTATGACACTATTTCCAAGCTTGTGTACCTTTGCTGTGTGGTTTCTTATCTGAAATCACAAGGGGAGTTACTCCCTTTTTTTGAAAATTAGATACCTTCAAGACACCACATATGATCTAAAATTATAGTGGTTCCGACTAATATTGATTTTTAAAACCTTGACCAGCCACATAGATTTTTATTTTTTCACTCTTTCTTTCTTTCTTTCTGCTATCTAACTATATGGAAATAGTCTTTATAGTCACTATTCCTTTATACTAAGTTATTAAATTAAGAAGTATTGGAATCTATCTTCATTCTGCTCATAAGCAGTTTGAAACAAATGACAATGATAAAGTTTAATTCCTTCCACCTTGAACAAAGACTATGGCCTTATAACTTTGGCCCTTGGGGACACCTTCCTTCTCACCTTCTGAACTTGCACTTATCATAACTTTTTGGTCTGATATACCATATATTCTGCTGTTGGTTGGAGGTCAATACAAATTATTTAACTGAAGGAACTTCAGGGTTGGATCTGTCAAGTATGCATCTACTGTGAGATCTGAAACTGTATTATGGAGAAGTCTTAAAGAAATCCTACCCACCAGACAAAAGAGTGAATCACCAAGGCTTAAATAAAAGTTTCATACATTTCAAGACCTGAATGAGAAAGCACGGAACAGCTTTTCTATTCATGAATATAAGCCTAGATTCATACAAGCAGCAGCATATAATTAAATTTCTGAATATTAAAAATTTCCCTGGTGTTAAAAGGAGAACAGACAAGTTCAAAGGAAAAAAAAACAATTGAGAATAATTATTATGAGACTATGTATGGCTCAAGAAGGTTGAATTACAAATGGCTGGCAACGCAGAATGCATTGGAGAAAGTATAGTTTCCCTTTTCTTATACTCTTTCCCAGGCAGGTTGGCGACAGGTTATATTTCTAGATGCACTTTTTCTTTGCTTACTATGGCTGTCCAGAAGTTCTGAGTGTGTTTATCCTAAATTTTGATTGAAATATTATTCCCTTTGTCATGAAGTTCTTTACAATATCACCCCTTCTAGAAAGTTAGAAAAGTTGATCTATAGGGATGGATGTAACCATATCTCATGACTGTCTTATGATGGCTCAAAGAAATTGAAGATTCAGTCTCTGGATGGTATTAGGTTTTATGGTACTGGGAAGCCTTTGCGCAAATTTTTTAAAAAGACCTTTATAGGTGGCTTGGACTTGAATGTAAAGCCAAAATCAGCCTTGTAATTCACAGATTCTGATTTGTTTCTTCTATTTGTTTCTTCACAATGAGTGAAAGCTTGCTTATAATAATAAGGATTATTTGAAACCTTTACAGAAGGTCTAATTTGTGCTACAGAGCAATGGGAAGACTTAGAAGAGTTATGGCACCTAAGTGAAAACTGTCAAAAACCACCAAATACTTTACTGTACTTCCACACCTAAAAGGAAAATCTGGCTCTTTTGCTGATAACCTATGTGATGAAGTCAAGAACTATAACAATGTCAGAGAAAAACTCAACCCACAGCAGTCTGGAAAATAGCAGTTTTTGTATTCACGCTTCCACCAGGATCAGATGACAGTGTTAGAGAGAACATGTCCTGTCTGTGCTGAGTGTTTTGCTTTATTTGAGTTGCCTTTTTATCTCCAGTGTACCTTAAATAATGATTTTTTCTACTGAAGCCAAACCTTCCAGATGAGAAGAAAGCTGCAGTAGGGTGTGGGGGGAAATTTGTAACAGGGACAGTTTTTTCTCATGTGTTAAGTTTATAGGCTAAAAAGACATTTTAAAAAAAAATGTTTTGTAAAGAAAGGAAATTATAAAAGTACAGAAGTAGAAGTAGCTTGAAAATAAAATAAAGAAAGATGATGAAAAGTAGTTCACAAAACAGAGGAAAAGGAAAATACTTCAGATAGCATTAAGCAGCTGCAGGAAGTAAACTATGAAGGCCAAACAGACTAAAAACAGAAATTAAAAAAAAAAGATACTGATAAGGAAAGATGGAGTTAAAGAATAGACACAAAGGCACATCCAGATTTATTTCATTCATATTAATTATTTCACTAAGCAATACTAATACTGAGCTGATGATAAGCATGACTGATGGTGGAAAAACAAATATGGCTTTCTCACTCTAGAGCCTCAGGCACTGCATGATATTTGCACTCCTATTTATACTAAAGATTCATCCCAAATATTCATTTAAAAGTGTCAGCACTATTTTCTTGAATAAACCAAAACATTAAGGCAATTACTTAAAGCAGTACAATTTGAGTTCACAAAGACCTGCTGCTAAATAGGGCCTAGTGGGTGACTTCACTGCATGAAAGAGCTGCAGCAGCGTTCAGTGCTGACTTTGTAGTGGGATTTACCTTCCAGTAGCAGATCTCCACAAGCACAGATATTTTGCTTGGGTGATCTCTGGAAGATATCACAAATATATTTACTATTTGTTTCTTGAGAATACTTTTCCAACACATAGAAGTGCTATTTAACTAATACATTTACTATTTAAATTACACAGAATTTATCCATCCAGTTTATTTTTCCAGTAATGAGTGAATGACAAAACATAGTATTCTGATTTTCATTAGCAGAATAAAGTTTGGATATTAGGCATTTTTGTGCTAGTGTTAGGATTTAAATTAGGTATATCCATAATTTTTAGAATTTCTGTGATGCCTCCTGTTTCAGCTGAACTAGAAATACTATGAGAAAGCTACTAATGAATACAAAATCTGATTCAATACTTTGGAAATTTTGGTCCATCTGAAATCAAAAATTGACATTTTTTTAACTTTTATTTTCAAAAATTAAGACATTAAATAAAAATAAAAGGTGTTTGGGTTTTTTGGTTTGTTTGTTTCAAATCAAGCAATTACTTAAAAGTTTAATAAAAATTATTAGAACTGAGTAACAACTAAATTCCTTGGTTCGTAGGATGCACTAATTCCTGTAAAATAAGATCACACAATTTTATCAGCAGAAAGTCATGGACCTTGAAAAGTGGTAAGAGTACACCTCATTTAGAAGATAACTCTGAACTTGGCCAGATGCCTTGCCACTGACGGCTGGCGCTGCAGCTCCCTCTGCATCTGCATCAGCTAGAAGCTACTTCTGCAGTAGGCCTAGCTTGACTTAGCACTAGCCTGACCACAGTTTATTTAAATGTTCAGAAGTATTCTTGGATATCTAGAAACTCTCATGGCTAATGAGGGCTGACTACTTAAAAACATAAAACCACAGCTGAATTAGAGCTGCTGGTAATGGTTTATTACTTGGAGCTCCCAACCAGCTAAATTGTGATTGCTTCTATTTAGAACATGTTGCCTCAGGAAACCCAAAGTAATTAAAGAAAAGCTGAGAAATAGTAATACAGAGAGACAAGAAATATCTACAGTAGCAAAGCTACTTTCTGAAAGAATGTATGTTACATAAAATCTGTACCGCAGGTAATACACTTTTCTTTGAGCTAGGTCTTTGAATAAACATAATGAGCAAAAATCAAAGTAGGACTGACAATGGATTAGGTAAACTTTCCCACAGTATCTGTTACAGAAAAATATTCCTGCTGAAATATCTACAGGACAGTGCTTTTATACTATTTGAGGGTAATATCTTCAAATTTTACCATTGTAATGGTTTTGAGTTTAGGCCTTCCTTCCTGGTTGCCAGGAAGGAAGGACGGAAGTATTCCATCCTATTCCTTTTCGTAACCAAACATATAAATAGACGGAGAGAGAAGCTTCTTCCTCTCCTCCCTTCTGGGGAGGTTTGGAGACAGCAGACTCCTGCAGGTCGGTCTCACTCCTGTGGGGGAGCTGAGGCCTGGCCGGGCCTACAGGGCCTGTTGTTTCTGCTGATCTGGGGTCCGGTAGCGTGGTGGTGGCGTTTGGGGGATTGTGCTATCTCAAGGAAAATATTAAGATTTTCTTTGGCTAGTTCTTTATTGAGTGTGTATACCTGTTTTTTAGTCCCTTTTCCCTTTCTCTTTTCCATTTTCGGGTGTTGGGTTTTTTCTCTTCTGTGTGTATAGTTTTTGTAATTGTATATATATGTAATATAAGTGTAAATATATATATATATGTATTGCTTTAGTTCTCTCTTATTTTGGTTCTCTTGGTTTTTTTTCCTTTTCCCTTGGTTTTGGTGGGGGGGAGCTCTTGTGGTGGGGTTTGGAGACTTGGCAGGGAGCCAGCTCTAAACCACCACAACCATGTAAATTTTGAAGCAGTTATTCAGCAACAACTATTAGTGAAAAATAGCACCTCCTAAGTAGCTGCTCTTTGTTGGGAACAGTATTAAAAAGTCAGATATAGGTTCTTCTTCCTAAACTTCTGTGGTTTATTTTATTACATGGGTTTTGTGCAGTTCTCTTGCCTCCTCACAAGCACAGACTTGGCCTACCTGGCTAACAAAGATTATTAGGATAGAACTTTTCCAGGGGCAGTACAAACCCAATCTTAAGTAACAGCATCTAGATATAGTTTTTTGTCTGGAGAGGAGATTATTTATCAAGTCACAAACTCCATGTAGATAGGGCATGAGTTTTTGGCTTATTCAACAATATAACTAACAAATTTTCTTAAGCCCAAACTTATGATATATTGTATTTGTAAGAGAGAGAGAGTGTGATACAAGTGAGATACTTTGAAGTATTCTACAGCTGGAAAATCTCTAGAGAAAAATAAGGTGATTAGAAAATGTTGCTTCATTAAAATTACCTTATTTGTGTAGTTATGATTATTTCAGAATTCCTTAATATACACTTTCCATGGAACATTTTTTTCCTTTCTCTGAATTCAGGCTTGTTCATAATAAATTACCAAAGTGTAAGTTCCACAAAATTAGAAAATTGAGTTGTATAAATTGTTGAAATATAGAACTAGGTCTTCCAGTTAATTACAGGTACTTAAAATATATAATTTGAAAATTTCCCTATTATGCTATATTATGCATGAAAATGCTTATGTAATTCTTAAGACATGGCTAACAAAGGTGATTTACATAATAAGGGTAGAACAATTGCCTGTTTATGTACATAGCCTGCAGCTCACTGAATAACATTCCAAAATATTATTTGCCTGAGCCTATTCTGACAAAATAAACAAACCTTTTGTTGAGCTTAAGACTGAGTAAATGCCACCTGTGTGAACATATTCTTTCACTTTAGGCTTTAATCAGCATGTGGTTAATTCTTCAAGGAGGTGCTTACCACAATAAGAATAATAAAGAAAAATTGTTTGGAACAGTATGACAACTAGTTCATACACAGGCTATCCTATCCAAACAAGAGTTGTTTAATAGGAAGGAAAGTATCCAAGATTTTTATAATCTTAATATTGGCATTTATTTAACCATAATCATTCCTACTTGTTCCTTGTAAATGAAGTTCTGCACAAGGAGTTTTCTGTTTCTTTGGTTTTCTTCCTCTCTTGACTTTTCAAAATAAGGAATGGCCAGTATTTCTATTAGAATCTGTATTTGCAAATACATTGCTCTTTTTCTGATACTGTATCGTGCTGTATTTTGTTTGCAGAGTAAAGCACTGCCTTCCACACAGAATAAACAGGGCATTATCAAACATTAGAATTTTTTTCTACGCAGATCAAGTCACTTAAATTGTCTAGCAGAAGTGAGATTGTAAACTCTCAAGAGCCTGGCAGTGAGGCAAATACATGACACTGCTGAGATATTTTATGAAGAAAATGAAGATAAAAGAACTAACGTATTTTAAAATAATTGTGAACCACTTTGATATTCATTCCTCCCAAAATAAAACCTTCACTAATTTTTTTTCATACGGGAGAAAACCAATGTATTTGAATGATGGTAGATCCTTCTCAACTACGGTTCCTAAGAGCACTAAGAGGCCCTAAATGGAAGTAATATTCTGAGTTGGTATAATTATTCATATATTCAACTTCTAGCTATAATACAAAACTGTCATCCACAAACCATGAGAAAATAACTTTATTCAGACACTGCACTCAGACAACAAATAGATAGGAGCCCCTCTAATAGGTATAATGGCTTTCCTTTAGGGAAAAAATGAAAAAAATTGCCATGAGGGTCATACATGATAAATTTGATCTTCCCTTTTCACATTTTTCTTTCCTTTGAAAAACACATACTTCTTTACATGATTATGCTGCACCCATTTCTTTTCTACTTTTTTTTTGGAATTAAGTAAAAGCATACAACTATTGTAATAATTTCAAAAGGAAAATATTTCAGTTTTTGTAACTGTGATACACATTGAAATATGAAATGCCACAATTTTCCTTTCCCTCTGAAAAGAAAACATGTATTAGATATATTTGTGTAATAGCATACCTCCATCAATGCATTCTGGGGTGAAAGAAATATCATCTAGAGCAAATTCTGTGGGTTCACTCCACCCCACTTCAGCTTCGAAGGCAACTCTGAAAGGGCTGTTACTGGAGAGGACTACACTTGCATACATCCATTTGTTTTCTTCGTTTCTACTAGAAGACCACATAAGAATATCCATTCCATGTTCTTCAACTGTGTATACCTATTGATGACAAAACCCAAGAGATGCAACTGAATCAGCATTAAGCAACAGGAAAGCGGGGAGCAAGTGGAACACAGTCCAGCAGTGCAGCTCCTGCCTGGGTATTACTTAGTTATGGTTGAAATCTGCATCCTATTGGTGATGACCAGATGTTACTGAATAATTTTGCTAATGCTGGTTCAGCTTTAGCTGAAAATCAAAAGAACTGTTAATACAATCATTAATATGAAAATCTACAGACAATCTCAACCTGATGTATAGAAGTTAATGAGAAAAGACTTAACCCCAAATTAATTTAAAAATTGAAGAAAAGACTGAAAAGGATCTTGAGCTATCCTTTCATCTCTAAAAGGTGACCTCCTTATAGTTGATAGACGGAATGAAGATTTTAGAGATAAAAATAAAAGGCTTAGCAACTATGGATTGATGGCTGTTATCTGGTACAAGCAATTTATAATAATATGTTTTAGACAGTCACAGAAAATTATTGCAAGCATATTTAGCAAAGCCATGAATAAAAATAATTAAATAGTGAAAACAATAGGTAAGACAAAGAATGAAGCCAATTATCCAAGAATTGGTGAATTTATGCCAAGCACATGAAACTGAAGAATACAGAGGTAATTGCTCTTCCCACTCAAGTATTCAAAATCCTTATGCAATCTAAACCAGGTCAAAAATAATGAAAAAGAACCAGAGTAAAGAAAATAAGTATACTCTAACCATTCCAGATGATAACTATTTCTTTAAGAGCCTGAATATTTTAATCATTATCCTCTCCTCATCACTTTCAATAACACATTTCTCTTAAGCCTTTAAACTAATTTTCCAGTGACCCATAGGTTCATATTACCAATTGAATGTCCCAGTTCAATGACAGAACAGAAAACCTGAGGCCCAAGAAAGTTATAAACTTAAACCTGTACTAATGATCTGTATAACTAAATAACTTTGATTCTCCCAGTCATCCTAGTAGGACAAATAAGCTAAAAACCCAAATGGCATCATGAACCACATACTTTGTAGAACCTGGTGTATTGATTAAAATATCTCTGATGCCTGACGCTCTTGCAAGTTATTTCATTTTTAGAGCAGGTGAGCATCAAGAATACTGATATACAATAATCCAAGTCAGGACCTAATTTAGTCAAGCCTGATGTTTGGTTAAAGGACTGTGTAAGAGCAATATTTTAGACTCTCTCCCTAAAAGCATGCATATTGCAGGGCTAAAAGGACAGGTTTCAAGAAGAAATAGCTGATTCAACCCATACAATAAAATTAAGAACTATTTGTACCACTTTTTCAGGCTCTAAGGCCTTAATAAGTTGAAACCCTTGATTAGAATAACTCTACGTGTGAAGTTAGGACTAAGTTACAGTACCTGCGTGTGTCTCTAGAACCATTCACTATTCTACCAATCATGAAAGACAACAATCTTGATGATCTAGAATTTTACAGCACATAATAAGGTTAGTGTGGTTTTAGCTATTACTTCATCATTCAGTATTAATTTCTCCTAAAAAATGAGAAAATATCACTTTCAATATATCTCATTGTTAAGTCTCACAGCTGCACAAATACATGTTGGGAAAGTGGGAAGAATGAAAAGCATTTGAAGACAGTACTGGAATCTCTCTTACAGGACAATTAAAGATTGTTCTATTGTTTAAAACCATATTTTTTTCCTACTTCTTTTGGTCAGGTTAGTAGGAGAAGTTTATAGTACTAAAAATTTCAAGACACAATACTTGCTTGAACAGTTCTATGTAAGAGAATTGCATCATGTCCATACAAAGCCTGCTCTCAGATGGAGCATGGAATCATTCTGTGTACATACAGATCAATCCTGCAGTTCAAACTCAGTACAAACCATAAATCAATCAGGAAACCTGCTGTATGTTTACTGGCCAATGTGTTTGGAATGGCACAAAGCCAAGCTGGGTTTAAAGTGTGACATTTTCATGACATTAGCTACTGTTCACATAGATGCAAAGTAATTTTATATCCTTGCCTGTCTTTTCCTTGAGATTTAATTTATATTTACCAAAGAGTAAGGATGTGCAGATATGTAATTATTATAGATAATTTTATATGTTGTAGTGATTTATGTGGCTCTGTGCTCAGTTTGACTAAAGTTTAAACCTGGTGTATGGTTTCTTACAATAATCACACAGGTAATCTGAGGAAACTGATAGCATTTAGTGGAAATCACTAAACTGGTTCAGTGGAAATCTCAGTTGAGCTCCCAGCTCTGCTTCATTTGTCATTCCACTACTGGCCAAAATACTTCTGAATACTTTTACTTCAATTCTCCAAGTCTTTCTGTATCCATAACTATGCCAGGAATTGATCTGTGTTCTTAAATGTCTTCTAAAAAATTTAGATGAATTTTTGAAAAGAATAATACATGTTTGAAAATGCATGCTAAATCCAGTGGAATTAAAGGAGAGTTCAGAAAAATGGGAAGCCCAAGGACTCTGTACCTTTAGCTGGGTACAGATCTTATTCTCTTAGAGGTTGTGCCGAGTGAAAGTGAAGAAATAACTGTAAGATATAATACTATATTCTTTCCTGAGACTACCCATGTCACTGAGAGTTTGAAGCGTCTTCTAGGTCAGGAAGTACATTAAGTGTACACAAGATTTTTGCTGGCCTGTGTAAAAATATACAGCACATGAAATGTAGAGCAAATTCTCATAGATAAGATCTCCAGTCACTAAAGAAAAAGGAACTAGAAGTGCTTCTTTTCTGTACTCATAGTGCACATTTCAACTGCACAATTCCATTGTCATAAACTCTATAATTTGTTCATAGAGAAACCAAAAGCATAGGCTATTATTATTATTATTATTATTATTTTTAAAAAGGGCACAATGTTTACAGCAACTTTTGAATTAACATGGAATGGATGCTATTTGAAAGAGATCTGAATACTAATGCTTCAGGACTTCAGTCAACTATTTGCCAACAGGAGTAGAAATTGCTTTTCATTATTAAGTACAAAACCACTAGTTTTCCTCAGAAGTATGTGGTGACAGCATTGAGAGGGAAGTTATTCAGCACTAAACACATAGTTGGTCTAATATATCAATTAATATGCTCTGAACAAGAATAACTCTTAGTACAAACAAATTTTGTTGCATTATGATGCAAAAGTAAAAAAAAAAAAAAGCCCCATATTTCTCTTTGCATATTATGACTATTTAGTTGCATTTAATGATGCAGGAGAGCAGTTTCAGCAAGGAATGATTGGGTTTTTCACATCTCTTCGTTTTCATTGGGGATCTTTTTGATCATCTGTCAGTTAGACTGAAAATATTCAGCTTTTATTGTGCTTTAGCTTTCTTTGCCCATTTATTTTGGAAGTTTTTCATACAGTTGAGAATTAAAACCAAAATTAATTCCGTATGTGATAGTATAACTGATATATCAGTTTTCTGCTTTGGTATTTGTTGATACTAACAAAACTGAGGTATAATAGATTTTATTATAGGACAGGTAAATTCTACTAAAAAATCCTGAATTTGTTATTGTTTCAAATTAATGTTTAAATGAAATTTTTTATTACTTTAAACAAAGGTTTAGAGAAATAAAGAGAAAAGAGGCAAGTAATTTTTTTAAGTGCTTCTCTATTGTGAGAATGAAATGTGATACAATTTTGTAATCTGATTTTTGGACTTTGGAGAAACAGTTTCAGTTTGACTCTGGTGTAGGTTCAGTCCAAGGAAAATATGCAATGATAACTGCCAAGGAACATGAGGAGTTCAAATGCATGATCTTAAGGATGTAAAGCAGAAAACATTGCATCATTATTCATTGGAGTCAGTGGAAAGTTTCCTCAGCTGATCAAGCCTCTGGTGCCTAATGAAGTGAAAATACAGGTTGTCTTTCTCAAGATTTTCCTTCTTCCTTGGCTGGCAATTAAAGGCTACGTGTTGTAAACAATGGGAGAATACATCTCTTATTAGGCACCCTTTAGATCTGCATTGGCTTCTCAGTTATTAGGCAGTTCAGGTGGAACATAGCACCACCCAGCATGCCAACTGCTAGATTTAGGCAAGATCAGGAAGATAATTATCTTGAAAATCAGGATAGGGTACAGGATAGCCACCTGAGTCGTAGCTGCTGATGACTATAGCAGTCAGAAGTAGAAAACAGCAGTTTATATTTCATGACCTTCAAAAGTACATGCACTTTCACCATTCCCAGATGAAATAGAAGTTGAAAGAAGGATTCAGAAGTTTCTAACACACAGGACATTCCGTGCAGAATTGGAACTAAGTCATGTTTTTGAGGCAGGGTAATGGAATTTTCTGAAGAATGTTGTTCTCTGCAGATCAGCTAGATCAGTATTAGTCTGGAGCACAGTCTTACCAGACTGATACAGAGTTGTTCAACGGGACTTCGTTACAACTTGTTTGGTCAGGTTTTTTTGATTGCTTGTTTTGGTGTGATTTGTTTGTCTGGTTGGTTTTGTTTTTTTCATTACATACCATAGAGTGAGATTCATCTTGCTAGCTTTTTTCTCTTTCACATCTAAAATTGTTTTCACTATCAGGCTCGCTCGTACACAATTCATGGGACGCTGTGCAGGGAGATGGTGTAGTCTCTGGAGCTATTAAGTGCCACACAGCTATACCTTTCCAGGGCTTAGAGTTGCTTTTTAGGGTAAAAATAAGATTATTCCTATAACTTTACCTTATTTTGTGTAGTTCTACCACATCTACTTCCTATACCAATACAGTCTTCCTTTTTATCTTTCTTTTTTATGGATTCCCTGTATGTCATTTTAGTCACACACCTCAGCACGTCCTATCTGTAGTCCTTTTTTTTTTTAGTTCAGACTTGACCAGAGAGCTGCCTTTTAGATAATAGCTATAACATCAGCTTTTGTACTGATGTTATTATATTGCAACACATTATTCAGACTTCCTATTACAGTTTGACTTCTTTCACCTCCAGTGCAAACTGAAAAAAAATCTTTACAGAGCTCTTGATTTAGAAGTTCTGGGCTGTTGACTTTATTGCTTTTTTTTTGTTTGTTCTTTTTGGACTTTTTTTTCTTTTTCACTTGAATGGTTACAGAAAATTTATATTCTTGATTTAATACCAGCAAGAGTTGATGCTTGAATAGATTATTAGTTTGATAGAAAAGAGCAAAATGTCCATATGGGTAAATTGAGTCTGTGACAGGATGATATTCCTTGCTGAGTGCTTCAGTCTGTTGTGCATACTGTTACATTTCTACATAAAGAGTGCATGTTGCAAAACCATAAACAGGGAACTTTATTTGTATGTGGAAGTAAGACGATTCTTTATAGATCTCTTTATGAAATTGAAGGCAATGAGAGTTAATTAAACTAGTCTGTTTAAAATGAAAAAGAAAAAATATTAAAAACCAGGCTCTGTGTGACCATCTGCCTACTATCTCACACAGAGGCCACACACACCTACTTATTCAGAGACACTAAGTGTTCTGTGAAGCTTGGAAACATTCAGAAGCTCCTTCAAAAAGTCTCACTGTCAATCTTGCACACTGTAATGTCCAAGATACTTGAATTTAAACAAATAGATAATAGATAATCTCATAGTATTTAGCTATCAACAGATTAAAAAAAGGAATTTGTTTGCTTTTTACTGCTGCTTATACTAACTTCATGCAATACAGTGGGTTATTTTTTTTATTATTAATTGTTTACAGCAATACTCAGAGGATTCATAAACTAGGTACTAGAGATGAAATGGAGATGCAAATCCCATCCAGAAAAAGAATACTTAAAAAAAAAGACAAAGTGTGAAATGAAAGTTAATATTATTCTTTGGCGAAGAAGAAGTCTTCTCATGGTGGGTGGTTGATCAGTGACAGAGGTTGCCCACAGAGTTTGAATAGTCTCCACTTATGTCCATTTTCAAAACTGGGTAAATTCCTGAGCCACTGGGCATGATCTTGTAGCTGACCCTACTTGGAGCAGAAGGTTGGACTGGAGACCCCCTGAGGCCCTTTCAGCCTAATTGAACTATAACCCCATGGATTGTGCTATGATTATCTTTTCCAGTGAAGAAAACAGTGGTACAAACTTCCTGACTTAATTTGAGGTCCAAGGCCATAAAGATATTCTTGTTCACTTTTAAAATAGACTATCTTAGTTCAGAAGTTTGATAGCATATGCACATTTTTCTATTCTGTCCAAATTAAAAAACAAACATAACCTGTATTTTCAAAATCTAACAAACCACCACAGATAGGAGTCTTGCCCAGACCACTTAATAAGGAGCTGTGTAACATATTTATTCAGTGAGTCCCATGAAATGAGTTTTTTGCCAGGGGTTCACATCACTGCTTGAACTGTTACTAGAGTACTTAATAACCAAAGAGGTACCCTTTAAGGATGCTTGGGGAACAGCAAGATGACATTTTCATAGAAGTTTGAGCTATAATTGTTAATACAGTTAAATACCTTATTTACAGTTGTTTTAATAAAACACCCTTTACACATGACTATATTAATATTTTAAAAACTTTTATTTTAAACCATTAAACATTGGAAACCATTTCTATTTTATGTAAATGAGTGAATTGTGCAGAGAACTGTGCTGATATTGGGCAGGTTTAATTATAGCAGTTAAATGTGCAGTGTTAATTCTTACATATGTAACAAAAGGACTTCAAGTGGAACCAAAACTAAAGTAGAATTGTCGCTTGATCTTGTCAACAAAAATTTTGTATATAGGTGTAACTGCAGTGAAGTTGTGATGAGGTATTGTTAACATGAATTCCTGAGATTTTGTTAATTCTAGACACAAAAATGCAAACAGTACTAAAGCAAGTGTTATTATGATGTAGCAGAAGTGCTTTTTCTCTTACCTTTAAGACTCCTGTTTGCCTAGAAGCAAACATCCAGAACCAGAACCGAACCCTACAGACTCCAAGACTAGCTGGGAAGAATTTGGTGGTAGTTATCCTTGCTCTGTTTCCTTCCTTCTGGGCAGATGAGTTTACATACAAAAACCTCTGTCCTTTACCTTAATAAAAAGATAAAAAACATTTGGAGCTTTTCAATACTATTTTATGCTTCAGATTATAAGCATTTGTAAACACATAGATGCTAACATTTTTTTAATCGTTTTTTACCACTCACACGTATACCATACCTTGGTTGTATGGAGATCTTCCATGTTAATGCTTTGCATGTTTCATAGGATAATAGAATAGTTTGAGTTGGAAGGACTCTTAAAAATAATCTAGTTCCAATCCTCACATCATGGGCAGGGATGCCACCTACTAGAGCAGGTTGCTCAAAGCCCTATCCAGCCTGTCCTTGAACACTTCC
This sequence comes from Neopelma chrysocephalum, assembly GCF_003984885.1. Lineage (NCBI taxonomy): Eukaryota > Metazoa > Chordata > Aves > Passeriformes > Pipridae > Neopelma > Neopelma chrysocephalum. Next base: position 3,189,321 of record NW_020897765.1, read on the forward strand.
AGGGATGGGGCATCCACAGCTTCTCTGGGCAACTTTTCCAAGTGCCTCATCACCTTCTGAGTAAAGAATTTCTTACTAATTTATAATTTAAATATCTCCTCTTTGGTATAAAACTGTTCCCCGTTTTTCTAGATGTCCCTTGGGCTAGATAGAATCATAAAATAATCTGACTTGGAAGAGATCCACAAGGATCACCAAAGTCCAACTCCTGGTCCTGAGCAGGACACCCCAAGAGTCACACCATGTGCCTGAGAGCACTGATCAAATGCTTCTTGAACTCTGTCAGGCTTGGTCCTGTGACCACTTCCCTGGGGAACCTGTTCCCATGCTCAGCCATCCTCTGGGTGAAGAACATTTTCCTAATATCCAACCTAAACTTCCCCTGACACAGCTTCACACCATTCCCTTGGGTCTTCTCACTGGTCACCAGACAGAAGACATGAAGCAATACAAGAAACATTTAAACCAATATGAGATTCCTCCACACAACGTTGTGCCAATGCACTTAATACATAATAGATACAATACTACAGACTTATTTATATTGCTATAATGGCATACATGCTCTGTACACTGAATTTATATGCTTAGTAACTAGATAAAATTAATTTGGAACAAGAAGGAATTGGATTTGGGTAAGTAATGGGCTGATAGATATTTTTGGACATTACAGGCCATCAGTATTTAAGCTGTTGGCAATTCTGACAAGAGATTTCTCTATAGCCAATGTGAATATTTCTTGCCTCGGCAATTTACAAGTAAATTTACAAGGAAAATTTACAAGTAATTTACAAGTAAAATTACAAGTCTGGGTAATTTTACAAACACATTTGCTCTATTTTTCTTTTCCTTTTGCTTCACTTTTTATTAACTTTGTTTTTCTTACAATTGCTGGGTAATTTCACAGAAACAAAGAACTAATTAAATGACAGAAATTGAAATAGAAAATCACACCAAATCTTGAAAAGCCAAGGGCTAGTTGTTTTCTCATCACATTACATCAAAGGAACAGCAAGAAAGCAAGTCAAACTACTTATTTGCAAGGGGCAGCTTGCCTGGAACAGCTGTTTCTACCTCTACATGTCTGTTCTGTTCCTTTCCAAGAGGAATGAACTTCCACATTTACAGGCTCTAATAACAACACAAACTAGTGTAGATGTCTGCAAAAGCTGTGATTTATGGTAGATAAGCAGTTCCCTCATGATCAGGTGTGCAGTTCCTGCAGCAGATGCAGAATCCTCTAAAGGAAAAGGGAGGATAAATGGGTAGAACAGAAATGGTTACAGCAACCCACGATAAGACATCTCTGTTGTTTTTGGAAACATAAAACACACAAAAAAAAGAATCAAGACCTGGAGATCATGCTGCTCACAAATCCAAAACAAAAGCAGTAGAGATTGTGATACTTCTAGATTGAATACTAATGATACTTTGCTGATTAGATGTGAATTAAGATAGGGTTTCTAACCATTAAGGCTTCTGGAAAGACAGCTAAGTACTTCTCAAATAGACATTGGTATATTTGTGATGGAAATTAATATCCCATCCAGATATACTGTATAATGTAGAGAATATATTATTTAATATTTATGTAATTCCATATATAATTATTGCTCAACTATCTACATAACACAGATTACTATAATTGCCTATAAATACACTTCATTCTTCTGACAATCAATAGGCATTCTGGTAGCAGTCTATCAGCAACATCTTGTGGAACACTTCAGTATTAAGATTTCTGGCAAGCCAGTGCCAGGGAGGTAAATTAAAGAAAGGTAGAAACCTTAAGCATTTCAGCCATTCTCTAAGGACCTACATATAATTGCATATTTTTCGAGAATTCATTAGGATGGTGCCACACTCCAGGAAAGGAAGATTTTTTTAAAATATTGACAAGGAGAAGAGTATTACTGTAGCTAGTTATACTTTCAGAAAATTTTAATATCAGAAGCTGACATTGTATAGATAAAATTTGTTATTGGAATAGAATAAAATTATTTCAATTGGAAGAGACCTATAACGATCATCTAGTCCAACTGCCTGATCAATTTAGGGCTGACCAAATTAAAACACGTTATTAAGGGCATTGTCCAAACACCTCTTAAACACTGTCAGGCTTGGAGCACTGACCACCTCTAGTGAGTCTGTTCCAGTGTTTGACCTTCCTATCGGTAACAAAATGCTTCCTAATGTCCAATCTGAACCTTTCTTATCGCGGCTTCGAACCATTCTGATGCATCAGCTGATCACACTGAGATTTGCTGTTACCTTGACAGGTAGTTGGTTGTGGTTTTTTTTAATTTGGTGAATATTTAATTTTCCCAAAAGTGATGTAGTACACATGGCAATACCTGGTGTGTGGTCAGTATGAGGACCCACTTGTCCCATAACAGCACTGTTGCTAATATTCCAGTCAAAATCATCATTAGGGTCTTGTGTTAATCCACATACACTTGTCCATTCTTGGTCTTGTGTTTCAAAGTTACAGCTTCCAGGAATACTTGTGTAGTAACCTGAAAATACAACAAGAAGTAAATTATCACCCCAGCTCTATGTAAAGATGCTATAATGAACATACTGTACATGGTAATGAAAAGGATTCTGTATAGCTAACACTGTGTTTCCCTGCATTTTGTGTATGGACATAAATATTATGTGGTAGTTAATGAGGAAAGAAAAAACTAATTCTTCACGAACACATATAAACTTTATTACAGATAAATGCCCATGTAACTCTTGATGACAAACTGAGGACTTCACCAAATTTAATTCTTATCCAAGGTGAATGGAGAGAATGATTTCCAGTCAATTAGCTAGCAAAACTGGACTGCACTTCTGCAGTGGCATATTTCATAAAGATATGTGGCTCATGCTTGTGCATGTTATGCCTGAAGGCAGTTTTATGATGAAAGAGATGTTTTAGTGATTAGGACACTAAATTCAGGAGATGAGAATGCTCAGTGGGAATTTGTCAGTGTATATAAACACTTACTGTGATGGTTTAAAGAAGACAAAGCCAAACACTTCTCAGTGGTGCCCAGTGTCAGGACCAGAGGAAATGGGTAAAAAATACAGGAAGCACTTTTTAAGGTTAAGAAAAAAACTTTTTTAACCATAAGGCTGATCAAACACTTACACAAGTTGCCCAGAGAAGTTATGGAGTCTCTATTTTTGGAGATATCCAAACTCTGACTGGCAAAGCCCTGTGCAACCTATTGCAGTGAACTCTGTTTCAAGCAGGGAGTTGAACTAGATGATCTCCAGAGGTGCCTTCCCACCTCAATCCTTCTGTGCTTTTGTTAGTACTATTCAAATGTACTGACCATCTGCACTGGCACTGCATTACAAGTGTCATGGAAGCCTAATAAAGCCCAGCCCCAACAACAAACACCATCACATGCAGGTAGGGCAAAGAAGGGAACTCATTCATCAAAAAAAAAATACAATTTTCTTGTACGTCTCTAACAAAATCAAAGTCCAAATTAATTTAGAATTTATGCTAATCAGAATACCTGACTTCAGGATTTTTACCCTAATATATTAACAGTGCTTTCAGAAGGCAATTATTAGTAAATATTTATAAACAGTATTTACTGGTTTGATAGTCATGTGACATATCTGTACCTCCTGGGTGCTTTATATTTTATGACTGAGCATAGCCTATTTAGAAGCCAACAGAAGAATTTTGTTCCGTTTATTGGAACAATTGCTTTTATTTCAATTATTCAAGCACACCTCCAGTTGGGTCATCAGCACTGAGGCTTCCTATTAATCAAATCTGTGTGTATAATTGGCTGCAATTAATGAAAATTGAAACTGCTTTTCATGTGTGTTTTTTTCACCTCGGTACTTTCACCAGGTAACTGAAAGAGAATGAAAATTTTGCGAGATTGCCTGACTGGACTGAATGAAGCATAGAGTAAGCAATTTCCATGACTTTATTTAAAACAAAAAAGCTCACCAGCCTACATGGATGCAGTTCATTTCATCCAGGTTCTGTTGTAAATCCTGTGCAGAGGAATTGCTGCTGAGTAGATTATAGTCCATTTACTTCTTTGGAGTTACACTGGTATAAAACTATTGTAGAATGTGAAATAAGCTCAGACCTTGAGCTCAGTGCAAAGGAGAAAACCCAAGACAAATGTGACCATAACCATTTGTGATGGGACAGGTTAGACTGTGAAGGGCTTTCTCTGTGCCTGTTCTGCTCTCTTTTTTGATTAAGTAGCGCCTGTTGCCTTTCATTAAAAAATGAGGTTTCCATATCTAGAAGGCATTATGTGCCCATCAACATTGTTTATTCCCATCTATAAGATATATGCTCAGGGGAAAGGTGTATTTATCTAAATGTAAGGCATCATTTTTGAAACTAAGATATAACAGATAGGGAAATAGTATACCTGAGGCTTATCTGAATATTCTGAATGCCAGATTACAGTATCTCTATGTTACTGATATTTTGACACTTCTGCACAAATAGCAAGGCTAAAGACTGCTGAAAACATTTCGATGTAGCTGGAACATTTCCATCTACAATAAAATAATATTTCACTCTACTTATTTAAAGTGAGTATCTTCTTCCCTTGGAAAAGCTTTTCTTTAGTATAGCAAAGACTGAGTTGCTTTACTGTGATTTAAGAACATTTATGGCCTGAAATATTTCCGCCTATTATCTGACCAAGAAGAGAGAATTGATGCTATCACAGTCCTTTCAGAAAAAAAAAAGAACAATGCTCTCCCCCAATGAAGTTACTATATCCTCTAACAATATAGTGCCTCCATAGTTTTTTGAATATCTTTACCAAGCAGTTCACTTCGGACACATTTCAGATTTACTGTGTGTCTGTTAGGCCTGAAAAATTCTATAAGGGTGAGTTTACAGAATATTTTGCTGCATTTACTTGGCCTAACTCCTGAAAAAATTAGTATTGTATACAACAAATCAGATTAGATATTTAAAATATATCTTTTCTTGGAATCTATTTTTAAAAAGCTAGTATTTTAAAGTTATGATTCAATGTAGATCCATTTCCACGATTATGATTCACAAAATTCTCTGCAATACAGAGCACTCCAAGAGATAGAAACCAGAAATAGTGACACCAGCTTCGGCATATGCACTTCAGAACTGTTATTTACTTTTATGAAAGGGAGAAACTCCACGTTAAATCTCCTATAGGGACATCTTAACATGTATTTCAGCAAGTGTAAGTCTGTAAGTCTGCTGCCTGGCTAAAACAATATTATTTCCATCGCCCAACAAAGGGACATTGTTTTTGTAATCCTGTCCAGTCAAAGCATATAGCAACTCTATGCAAGTGAAAAGGCCTTTGATTTTCAAGGGATCACCAAATATTTCTTGATTTCAATGAAGTACTTTTACTTCCATACAAGATGAACATTGAATTAATTTGTATAATGCATTTACTTAATCTATCAAGGTTACTTTTGATTATATCTGCATTATAGCAGAATTTGGCCCTCTAGCTCAAAGATTAACAATTAGATTGATTACTGAACTGTATGTATGGACTACTAGCTCTTCCTGCTCCAAATGCCTGGTCCAGAGAGTAACTGTAGCTAAACAAAGACATGGAGCAGGAACAAGGGCATCATGTTTTACTGCTTCTGAGTTTCAAGCCTGAATTGGAAAGCCTGTGAACTTGATCCAGATTTTATAATTGAGTTGTGTCCTTCCATCTCAATCAGCCTTAGCGAAGAATGCCTACAGACAAATCTTGTCTCAGTATTCACTAGGACTTCAAAAAAACATAAACAGACTGGATTTTTTCCAACTGTTCTGTAATGAAGAAATGGTAACCTGCTTGTAATCACCTTCTGAGTGAATCATGTGTAAACTCACCTAACTGGAGATTACATTAACACACAAAGAGATACTTACTGCAGTCAGCTTCATCAGATAAGTCTTCACAGTCTGGTTTATAGTCACAGACGAACTGAGACTCTATGCATTTCTCATTCCCACACACAAAATCAGTGAAGGCAGGGCATTCCCTGGGATTCTCTCCAACTGAAACCAACAGGACATTTAAATCAATATTGTGATTAAATCAAAGGATTTTTTTATATGTTTAGCCATTAAATGTCATGACTTTAGGGATGTATCTGCTTCCAACAGATGTTATTTGGTCTCACTCTTTTAATGTTGTATTATACGTGTCTAGACTACTGTATTGACCTTGCCCAAAGCTTCAAGGGTAGGATGTCTTGCCTTGATGAAAATTCAGTTCGGCATCAACATAACTGTATCCCTAGTGTATTGTGGACATTCCACAAAAAAGGGTTCCATGAGCTGTTGAAAAATAGACAGGCTAAAGGCTTTATTCTACTCATAATTATAGTACATTGTTTGGAAAATAAGAACATTTTAAACTGAGAAAAATCACTGTTATACACATCTGCTTAATGCATAAACTTTTAAAGCCATTATAAGACACAAGTTTTTTGGAAGAGTTTAGAGATACTTCTGCTCTGAGTGTGAATTCCTCTTATGGTATTGAATATACAGATCTTTTTTACAACAGTTTTTGTTCATCTCTGAAAGTGAGTGAAAATTGTCTCATAAAATGAGACTAACTTAGCAACTTGCACATAAAATGTTAGGGTCAAATCCAAAGAATGCTGAGATTCAGCCACCCCTAAACTATTAGACTATAAAGAAACTTACAAAAGTTGTTCTTTAGTTCAATGTTATTTTTTAACTTATTTTTTAACTGATTTTAAACTTTTTTTAACTTATTCAAGTTATTTTTTAGTTGCACCATGTGCATAATTTCAACTAACACTAATTGAAACAGTTCTGATGATCCCAAACACAACATTTCAAATGCATTCTTGTCAACCTTAGATTGCTTTTCAGTCTAGAACTTCATGTTGTGCAAAAAGACATTTAGGAAAATTTATTTTTACTCTATTCATTGTAATGTGTTTCATTTTTTCCTTCAAACATGACTAAAATATAAAACATTTTTAAACACAGCCTGACCAGAACACCATGATAATTACATTTGTTCAGGCCCATATTTCCAGAGGAAAAGTTATTGTTTCAAGGTTTCAATCTCAAATAGTGGTGCTCACTGAATTTTACAGACTGAGAAAGTGCATTTTCATTGAAGTAAAATAGAAAAGGAGAACTAAACTTTTGGGTTAGTTTCAACATGTAGACAAGGTAATATTAAATTGAGTGACAATACAATATGAAAATGTAATCCAAATATTTAAAATAGTTCAAAACAAACAAACAAATAAACAAACAAACAAAGCAGTGTTAATGTTGGTTACTTGCAGGAGCTTAAAATTAAAATTTTCTGCTTTAAAATGCAAAGGTCCCTGTGCACTGATACAAGTAAAATCTGTTTCCAAATTGATATCTATCTTGTTTTATTTTTTATTTTTACACTGTCAATTTGATCTGAGTGATGTCAGGGAGTCCACAGCATTGCTGTGAATGCCTTAAATACAAGAAAAGCTATGACTGCTTTTTACACATAATTCATGTGCCAGTGAGCCCTTAGCAGAGAAGCAGACTCTTGAGGAAAAAATGACTGAAGCATCTGTGATGGCTAAGGTAGTTTTCAGACATCTCCAAAATGATATGATAAAACCTGACTGATGATAACACCAAATTCATTAATATGGCTTATCCTACATTCTAGAAAACCACATAATAATGGAGGTTGGAAGAGACCTCTCAAGACCTCACTAGTCCAACCCACTGCTGTAGCAGCCTGTAGTACAGCAGGTTGTGCAGGACCATGTTGAGTTGGGTTTTGGATATATCAATAGGTGGATACTCAACAACCTCTCTGAACAAGCAGCGCTTCTCTTGGGTGACCCTCACAGCAAAAGTGGTTTATTGTGTTTGGATGAAATTTTCTGGTTTTTTTTTAATTTGCACCCATTGTCTTCTGTCAGTAGGCACTCATGAGAAGAGTCTGACTCCCTCATCTCCCTTCCTTCCTGTGCACTGGAAATGATGTGCTGGAAAATTAAATTACTTCCTAAAGTCACTCAGTGGCTTAAATAATGACAGAAATTAGGTAATGGCAGAGCCACTAGCATACAATAATTTTCACATCTTATTTCACTGCAAATGAAAGGGGAACAGCATTTGAAAATCCATGGTTTTGTGAATGATCAAATTCCACACCTCTACCTCGATAGAGTAACATTATGTTATGTCGTTACACTATAATTTATATTTAGCGCTTAATTACAGTTGTTCTTTTTTTTTAAATAAGCTACTTTATAGTACTTTAAACATACCATGTACCAACATTTATGAATATTTTCATCTCTTTGGTTATCCTAAAATAAAGCTTGATCCATACACAGACGTAATGAAAACATTTATCTCAACAGGTGTGAGTGCCATAAAGCCCAAACACAGATTCTGTGTTTTTTATCCTTTTGGAGTAAGACCTTGTTTATATGTAATTTTTAAGGATGCTAGGTCATGTTTATGGCAAAAATGGACTTTCTGCCACAGCCTTTGGCAGAGAGAAATAAAATCCCTCTTCAAATTAACATATTGGCTTTAACACAGCACCGTCAAACCAAATATTCTAAGCTTCTATTCAGAATTCTGGCATAAAAATCAACTTTTCAGAGTACGCTCATTCTGACCAAAACTTCTACACCAGCTAAAATCTAAATCAAAACAAGATAGCATGCACTGGATGATGGTTGATTATGTACATGGCATGTATATACATTTTTTCCCAATAGTCTCGCTCACAATATTCCATGAAATCCAAACATACAGAAAAACTGTTCTAAGCAAAAAAAAAGCATGATAAAATATAGCAAATTTTCTTTCTTGCCTCTTCTTGCAACAGCTCAAGAATCCTATAAGGAAAAAAATTATCTACTGTTAAATACACTCCAAACAAATTAAGACAAAGATTACAATGAGAAAAAAAATTATCAGTTGTACTTTGCTTGCTGTGTTACTCCGCTCTTATCTTTGAGCAACTACAACATTACAATGGATGAGTGAGCTACAGCAAGAAAAAGAATGAGCTGATGCCATGTATGAAAATATCAGAGGTATGAAACAGTGAAATATGCACAACCGTGGATTTGTCACAAAATAGAAATAAGAGGAATTACAGGGAGTTGAAATGTTTTTGTTGAATGCTTTTGCTTAAGTACTAGGCTTATTTATGAATATGCTACAAAAAAATCTTATCATAGAGAGCTAGGATATCCAAAATAAAAAGAAAACATTGCATTTTAAGTTAAGAAAACTGTTCACCGGAAAGCATATTGAGATAATGAAAAAGCCATAAATGTTCTTTTTCAACCTGACTTTCTTCCAAATCTTTGGTTTACCAACTAAACTGAACAATTGAAATTTGCTCAGCTCTACACATAATGAAAAATACCCTTCAGATGTGGACAGTTTGTCTCTGAGCAGAGCATGAGGGATAGAGGAATAGCTTAGAGCTGCAAAAATTGGTGGTAGAGCGTGGGGGCTGTTTGGTTTTGTTTTTTAAATGAGAACAGAATCTCCAACAAAATTTATTAATTTCCAGCACTCTTGCACATTTCTTGGGCAAGTTACTTTTGCTTTTCATCATGCTTTGGTCTTTCTCCTCCTATTAGTCAGTTGTGGGTTCTGAAGACTATGTGGATATGTAGCAGGTTAAGACCTCAATTCGTTCTTTTCCTAGAAAAAAACCAATATAGGCAACAAAAAAACTCACTGTAAACCAAAATAAAATACAGAATATAAAACATAAACACAGAGAAGAATTTAATAGCTTATAATAACTGAGATTTAGATCAGCATAGAAATAAGTAGATCAACAAGAATCAGTGGAGCAATTAAACCATTTATTTTCTCCTAGATAACTGGTCACACCACATATCCTTGTAAATAACTTTTTTCTGCTACAGTGAGTACTTGGGTATTAGATTGTTATAAATTAAAAAAAAATTAAAACAATTATTATGGCATAGAAAAATGATAACGAGTTATCACACTCATTTCTTTGGTTTCCCTTTGGAACTGCAGCATTTCTCAAAAGCCAGGACACCACTGGAAACTACCACAAGACATATTTTAGATGAAGCAGTAACTAATGACTGCATGATGCTTTGCAAATTCCTATGCCAAATGAAATGGCAGTACTTGAAAAGGAAAAAGCATGCACAGGATATCACTTTTCAATTAAGTACAATTTTGTATTGATGCAGCAAAGAGCCATAACATCTTCTAAGTAGTTTTTAAAAGACCAATAGGACTGGCTCGACTTCTGGATCACTAAACCCTACAAAATAAGCATGCTAATGATGGTTGCCATAGAACTTGCATTTACATACACCCACTTTCCTTTCTGCATATTTTGTTCGTTCTCAGAATACCACCAAAGATAAGATCTCTCCTAGTAAGAATACCTCTGTGTTTGTATGTACATAGAAAGCAAGCAAGATATAGATACACATCATGCATACCACAAATAAATTGTAACTCTATTGCCAATACAGAACAAGTTATATTTTTTATCCATCTCCAGTATATGTTATCTATGGAAGACTAACCCACATAATACTCACAGAATTTATAGATATGACAAGATTCATTTGCAGATAGCTGATAAATACAACACTATTAACCCTGACACTTTTTTTTCAACTACCAAGAAAAGACTGACTATGAACAAACTCAAAAAATCAGTCTTCTTTCCTTTAAGTTTGCTACTAGATGACAGCAACAGGTCAGTGACTGTTTCTCTGACTCTCACAGTACAGAGGCTTACTTTTAGCAACGCTTTGTAAGATGTAAATATTCCTGTAACATCCATTACATCTAAAATTACAGAAAGAACCAGACAGGTCAAATATCAGTCCCACAAGTTATAGATTTTGATTGTCTAAAGCAAAATGCAAAAAAAAATTAAGTTTCATAGATAGCAGTAAATTTCACATATTGGCTGTTAGGCTGACACAGTGAATGTTGTCCTATTTAAAATATTTATCATGAAAGAAGTGATTGATCACAGAGCCAAAAGGAAGAGATCCTCTTGCCGTGTTGTATTACAACAGCACAGACAGAGGTTGTCAAAGGTTGTGTTATGCTTTTGAAAGGCATAGTGTGAATCCCAAATTATTATGGCTGTTAAAGGCTGCAGTGAACAAGATCTTGAGCTGTTTTGGAAAAAAGTATGGAACTCGAGGTCAAGTATACTGAGCTGCTGTTTTTACCAAGAGTCTCATCTTTGCTCTGCAAGAGAAATACATGCACTCACTCAACAGTACACCACCACCATGTCAGCAGTATGAAATGAAACATATAATGTATAGTCAATGGAAATGAGAATTTTTTTCCCCATTGTTTGTCTTTTTAGAAATTAAAGTCCTTACTGAGTAGGAATATTTTCAAATTACAGTTGAAAAATCATCTCTTTCTATTATTTGGTTTTTAAATTGCCATGTATATTGGGAGTACTTATGTCACCTCCCTCCCCTCTTTCACGATGCTAGAGAGAGATAGCTTTATCTCTTTGGAGTCTGCAAGTGGTTAAAGAAAAGGCAAAAGAGGAGATAGGGTAAATTATCAAGTCATTCTTTTGCAGAAAATTCTATTTCTCAGTAATTATAGACATTTTCCGGCTGATAAAAATATCGCCTGAAGCAGTATGACATGAGTTCTCTACTCCTTGATCCTTTTTCCCCTCCCCTTCTCTCCTTTATTCTAATTCCAGTGTAGAGCTACATTGAACCTCAGGAAGTTCAGCTGAACAGATTATTTTTAGAGCTTTTCAATGATATTTACTGTGGTGGTCTAAAAATGTGTAATTAATAAGGAAATCATAGATTTTGCATATAAGTTGTTGTATTGTATTGTATTCTACATATAATGTATGTATATTCTGTTCCTTCATTGGTTGATATTTGATGCAGTACCGTATATGGTTATATTCAGCCCCTGTTTCCTATGATTGGATGTAATTTGCATGCTCCGCCTAAACTCCACCTTCTGTTCTAGTGCCTTCCTTACCCACATTATTTCAAGGCTGGAGCCATTTTGTCTAGTGCTCTTTTGTGCCCTTCTGTTCCTCCCTTTAAGCTGTTCAGTTGCCCTGCTACTTTTATAATAAAATCACCTTGCCAGCTGCACCCAGGCAAGTTGTGGAGGTCTTTATTCAAATGCCGACCTCCGCAATTTACCCTACAAAATGACTGTCAAACTGTTGTTTCTGCGATGCAGAACAAATCCAAAAGCACTCTCTCTCCAGTTAGCACAAATTTCTTAGAAGCATTTCATATGAATATTTTATTGTTTTAATACATGGACTTGTTCTGATGTGGTCCACAGGGGTCATGGGGACAGACTAATGGAGTACAGCACACGGTGCAAGCTGCAATTATCTGCAACAAGGAGGCACTTCCTCAGCTGAATGCTCTCCCTGGCTCTGCAGAATCATCATCAGATGTGAAACTCATCTTGGGTGTCATCTTGCAAGGAGGTGTGTGATGGGTTACAGAAGATCAACTGTTATATGCAGTTTGGCTCTACTGGAAGGGTGCCTACCTTCTACCTTCTACAGTAACTTCATACAGAAATGAACTCATGCTGGGACAGTGGTCATTATGCTAGTACCACCTTTTTAGATTGTGAGTTAAAAAAAAGATTAAAGTCCATCCACCTCTACCCTGTATATTTTACTAGCCATAAAAATTCTTCTCTTGTGGCCCATTTGAAATATGTGGAGTTAAGAAATCTACCATCAGATATGAAGAGTAAGCAATATGTGAAGAAAATATCAAAATTAAGAGACTTTAATTTTATACTGGAAATTACAACCACATGCTAGCAAACAAAGTATCTTCAGAGTCAGCAACTCTTCTTCAAAAGTTTCCCATGAGATAAACAGAAGCTTAAAAAGCCACTGCTGTTTCTTCATGAAAAATGAGGTAAAAGTTATAGCTTGTTTCTTTCTCTTATTCAAAATATGTGGCAAATGACCTCATGTATTTCCCTACTAACAATCTGAGGGTGGCAAAAAGAAGGAAAGATGGTGAAGAAATCTTTTGATTTAGCTCATACAAGTTTTACATAATCTCAAACAGAAATAGTAACCCTAGACTGTTACGGGTGTGTAAATGACTTCTGTACAGTGCAATAAAAACTAGAGAATTCTGTGATTTTCAAGCTGCTGCCATATTTCTCTTTTTTCCCATTTTTTAATCTTTTCAAAGGAGATTATCAAATGCAATTAATTCCCTGAATCCAGACTATATAATACTGGCCTCTTCAGTAAAAATGAATTTATATTTTTCATGCATTTTCTGAAAGTCTTCATATTCAACGCTTTTTAAGCACTTGTGCATAACGTGACTTGTGCAGGAACTCATGTCTTCTTTCCCCAGTGTAACTGTGGCAACCCTGGCAAGCTGAGTTGAGGGAGCCTGTATTTCCTCCAAATCTCTCCTGAGAATGCTGTCTTCCCCGCTGAGTCCTTTGTAGAAGGGCATTCAGGATGTCCTCTGGAAGGCAGCTGTGGCTGATTTTCACATTGCCAAAAGGGAGATTATTTCTTGTCTAGAACTGAAGTGTGCATGTCTGTATCCTCTGTTGAGTGTAATGATATCTGAGTTCAGTAAAATTTTCCCTCAAACGATAAAGTACATTCATGTTGATCTATGTTATGCTAACACAAATTAAGTTAAAGCTACCAAAAGTTCTAGGCTTCTTAAAATGAGCTTTCTTTCTCTATAATGGAGATTCAACATGTATTAGCAATTTTTAAACTGACAGCTCACAATGAAATTGAAGAATAATTCCCTTCTAAAGGTGAAATCCAAATATTAGACTAACATTAAGAATTTTAGCATTGATTTCAGCACATTTACCGAGAAGTTTTAACCAGGTGATGTGATTCCAGTGCCCCATGTCAAAATACCCTGACACTGACAAAAACTAGTGGAAGACATCATGAATCATTAAAATATTTTGAAGGGAGAAAAAAAACAAAATATCAAAAAACTCAAGTAACTGGATGTACATTCTGTCTGAACACAAATCTATATCTTTCTCTGTCTGAATTCCCTTTCCTCTCACTTCAGGTCTAGGTTTGTACTGAATATTTCCGTTATAAGAGTTTGAACTTTTCTCAAGTGTCTGAGGAGAAGGAACTAAACTCTCCACTAAATGTAAAGCTTTGCATGATACATAGCTGAGGATTCAAAGAAAACACTGGCTTGCTTTAAAAATAAAAAAGCTGACCTACACACACAAACACTAGGATATTTTAGTTATTGTATCTCTGATCTGCAAAGCTAGGATGGAATTCTAATGAGAAAGGATTTCTCTGCTGAGACTTTCAAAGCTTCTTGTTTATGAGGGCATGGAAGTAAAGTTGTTCAAAGGATTTCAGTACCTTCACCTATAGTCTTTTCCATAAACGGTAGGTGAGGATGAATACAAATATATGAGGAGAAAGGGAAAGAAAAAGTTTACTGCCAAGCAAAGCAAGCTTTATTATATTTTAAACAAAATTTCTGTTCAGCTCAATTTGGTAAATCAAATTCCTATTAATAGATCATGGCATTTTTACTTTCCTTTCTTTTAAAAACTAGATATAATTGTAATGCCACTATCTTATTTATCCTAAACATTAGAAGAAAAGCTTGTAGAATCTGTCAACCCACAAAGATCACTGGAGCTGTAATGGCTCTTTCTTATTCCTGGACTTGTATGGCACTGAGTTCCCAAACTACGAAAAATTATATCAATTAACTAAATAACCAAAAGTTCTAGAAATTTCAGTTGAATTTTAACTTAGAGTTATGATTCTCTTATTTTTGTTTATCTTTCACTGTTAGTTTTCCAGGTGGTGCCCTGGGATGCCAAAATCAGCGCGTGTAATATGGCTGAGTAATATATATGTCCATGTTTATACTTGCTGTTGTGTATCTGAAATATAAGATTCCTTTTCTTCAAAATTACAAATGTACAAAATTCAGACTACTGGCAACAGCATGTCTAACAAGTTCTGCTTTTGATTCGCTATTATATGACAGTGGGCCATCAGCTGGAAAAGCAAATCAATAATGCTTGAAGTGCTCCTTAAGGATACCAGACCACAGCTTATTTCTGACAGATATTTTAGAAGATGTTATCATGAAGTTGTGTCATAAGTCTTAAAAACAAATTTATCATTAGGCATTATTCTGTATGACACATAGGTATTTTACCTTTTTGTTAAGGCAAAAATGCAGGCATTTTTTTCTAGCCTGCAAATGACCTTAAGCATGGCCAAAGTGAATGATTAAAAAGCATAAGAAATGACCATACTAAACTCCATTTGAGCCACACAGTCTGTCACTAAAGAGGTATAAAAAATTATTGAACAAGAAGGTGAAAAATACCTTAATTAATTTAATATTAAGAATAAATTTTCTCTGGCTGTGATGTGACTCCATTATTTTTCAGATTTTTTATTAAAACTGTAAAATAAATTGTATCAGATTTGGAATTTAATTTATTTTTGTTATCAGAACATAGCTCACTCTCTCACAACCAATTCATAAGACCCCTTTATATCTTTGTTTTTTCTATGTCTGACAATATTTCCAAGAGCTCATATTTCCAATAAACTCACAGTTTTTTCTTGTCCTTTGCTTCCAAAGAAATTATTGAGACCTGAGGGAAATGAACCTTGAAGTACAGGACCCCAGAAGCTCAGATCATAATAAATAAAGTTATCTGTAGAATTCTATTGATATAGGACCTGTTGATTAATTAATTTTTAAAAGCAAATAGTGAAAATATTTTTTGTGTTTGGTTGACAATCTTCACATCACATGAGCTATGTAAATCACAGTTATGTAAGTGAAGAGCAGAGAATTCTGCAGAGTTAATCCACCTCCATGCGGATACTTTGATGTTGTTTGTATAGAGCTTATTTCTATAACGCACTATATGAAAGCAAGCTGAAGGAATATACATGTACAATAAAATAAGTATTTAGATTTATTAAATGCTGCTATAATAATAATGGCCAGTCTTCGCGAACGAAGATTTTGGGAAAGGTCTTTTACCTTTCCAGCCTGCGCAATGGATTTTTTAGGTGAGACACAGCCTGCGCTGAACTGAGCCCACCCTTTAATCCTAAGGTTCATCTGCCGGGGCCAAGTGAGCTTGGACAATGGCAGTGAGGTCCTCAGGACGTAGGTTTGTTTAGAGTGACCTTCTCATAGATGGATGGCCTTACAGGGCTAACGAGCTCCATCTGCCCGGGGGGACCGAGGAATCGAACCGGGGTCGCAGCAGTGAGAGTCCTGCATGCTAACCACTAGGCCACCAGGGGTCCCAAATGCTGCTATAACCACTGAATATTACTATACCTCAGAAAATAGATGTGATATTCCCAAGTTAATAATATCACTCGAGTTACCTCTCTCTTCTCTTTTTACTGTCTTGAGTACATAGTTTCTGCAAAGGGGCAATTATTTTATTGTTTTGACTGTAAACTGTGTTCCAGTAATTCAATGGCTTCCAAAAGGACAGTCTGTAAGGAGGAGGCTATCCCAAAATATTTGAAAGCTCTAGAATTGCTCTAACATTCATTTCCAACACTATAATCCATCTGCTGGGAAGCAGCTAAATATTCATTTTTTTTCCCATGCAATTTAAGGCTTTCTCATTTCAATTCCATTCTGTTTATTTAAAACCTGTCATTAAAGTTTTAATTATTTTCAATTATCTTCTAGGGTTTTTGTCTCACGGTGTCTTCCACTGTTTATATAATTAACATGTCCAGAATACCCATAATATTGCATTAGATTTTACTTTGGCATTATAGGTTCCAGTGGAAAATACAAATGTGGACTCAGTTACCCTAGAGGACCCTGGCCATGTGTCTAGCTCAGCAATTCTACAGCTGAAAACACAGTTTATGGGTAAATGCTGTAAATCAAGTCATTTTGTTGATAAGAAGCCCCTGACCCCCTTCTGGTTTGTATGCTACTCTTCTTCTTGAGTTTGCACCAGTAAGAGTGTGTTTGCTGTCTTTTAGCTTTTTTATAATAGACACAATAAAACTGTTCACCCTGTGCCGTAAAAAAAATGCAATCTGTACATGACATGCTTTTTCTATCCTGGATGCCCCAGGCTTGGCTCAGATGGGAAATGTTATTTTTGAGAAACTGGCAAAATGTATTTTGCTTGTTTGTTCTACAAAGATAAACAATCAATAACAACAAGAATGAGAAAGGTCAGACCATGCTTCTTCATGTCGTCATGCCAACAGGAAGGTCAGCACACCAAAAGTCTCGAGAAAATTCAGTAAGCAGTTCTCAACTTGTGGAGTAGAAGGCAAAAAATCATATACAGAGCTGACGCGAAAGGCACTAAAGGCAATGAAATTATTCCCTTTTGACTTTGGTTTGAGCCTAAATATCATCATACAAGCAGAAGAACTGTGGGGTAGTGGTAGGGTGTCAGTTGGTTTTTCAAGTTTTGTTTGTTTTGGTTTTTGACAGACATGCTTTTGCACGGATGCACATAGATACTGTTAAAAAGCAAACACGACAGGCCTCTGATCCTGCTGGTAAGCAAAAGCATAAGCATAAACACATTTCCACAGGATACATACACCTAAACTTTACTGATAACCCTGCTGTACCTAGCATACAGTACCAGAGATGCTGTAAGTAAACGATTCCTTATTGTATAAAGACTGTGCCTTATTAGAGTGCATAAACAATGACCATGCAAGTGACAGTTCCATAAAGGATTATCATCTTGGGTCTCCAACTTTCTCAAATCAATCTCAAAAAAATTTTTCTTTCATATTGAGCTTCAACAGCACATTTCAAACTTTTATGAAAAAAACCTCCTCTGAATCATACATCTTCATAAAAAATAATTTTCCTATACACAGGAATATTACTATGCTGAAGCTGTAAGTAAGTGAAAGTAGTGGGAGCATATGGTGCAACTGCTTTCCCAAAAGAGCTACTTGTTGAAGCAGTGCTGTAAAACAAATAGTTGCTATAAAGTGATAAACCAGGTTACTTTCTGAACTGTTTCACCGCAAAGGTATTTTAATGCAGCACTGGTTATAAAACACTGTTAACATTCAGATTTGTAGGGCCATAGCCTAAAAGCAATGTAAATTTCAGCAATGTTAACATTTTAAGAGATTTAAGATCTTTCATATGACAACTTTCCAAAACCCTGTTGAAACAATTTCCTTTCTTGAAATGACAACTCTGTGGAATATTTCCAGTTGTGTTTATATAAGGTCCTTTTTCAGGTTATTATATAAGGTATGGAATTAAGAGTAAGAAGAAATATTTTTACATTACATGAAGATATGCTGATACCATCTTTATGAACTTCTTCCTTAAAAAAAGAAATCCTAGGTTTTTTTTATTTGCTAAATATCTCATGAATCTGACTGCGAAATGAAGTGTTTAAATTGTTGTAGCCCCAAAACAGGACAGAATCCCAGAAATGTAGTTTAAATAGACCCCACAGTATGAATTAATACATGTGAACACTGCTGGCAACAAATTGCAAGAGAGATCAGCATCCACTTTGTTATTCCACATGACAGAGGGATATTGACCTACCATCTCCTACCAGGGCATCCTTGTTTCTCTACCCTTGTCCTTTGGAGAACAATCACATGCACAGCATGTGATGTTATAAAAAGCACAAGAGGATCACTAATGCTCATGTGCTTGGAAGAGCCTTTAAGAGTACATCTGCCTTACAGTTTTATTAAAGTTCAGTTCTGAAGACAGTCTCAAGTTGTATCCAATTTCCATTCTTTGATTTATACAACAGAACAATTTCTGAATGCAAAATCTTCATTTTTTCAGATGAATCTAGGTTGAAAGATGCTCTCCAGAAGTTCACTTTCCATACTCAGTTGATAATGGGCATCCAGTCTATGGCAGGATGCCAAGCTTGCCCAAACAACTTCCCCAAAACTCATACAGTGTTGATATTTGGCATCAGTAATGATGCCAAATGATCACCTCACTCAAAAAATCCACTTATATTGTGTCAGTTTCCTACCAGATAGGAAGACCACTTTCTTTCTTGACAGAGGCCATGATCCACTCAGTATTTATCTTTTGGGGTTTTTTTTGTTTTGTTCTTGTTGTTGTTTTGGGGGTTTTGATTGTTTGGGTTTTTATTTTGGGAGAGAGTTTGGTTTTTGTTTTTTTTTTAGTTTGTTGTTCTAATGAAGGTCAACGCTGTTCTTATTTTAGCCCATGTCCACAAAAACATGAATTAAATAGAGTGAGTATTCTGTGAGTGAGTCAAAGGTTTTCTTTATTTTGTTGACCTTTAACACTTCAACTGAACTGGGAAAAAGAATATTGTCAGTGGTTTATTTGTAGTCTCCACTCATTTTTATGGCAAGAGCCTTTATCATAAAACACAAAGACCAGGTTACACATGATATAATCTGACATAATTTATATTAGATGGTTGTATACAACATCAGAGACTCAATAATTTACCAATGAATTAAAGAAGGAAACCTCTTACTCAAAACCAAAAAAATTAAGGAAACAAAAACTTAATAATTTCTTGGATTGATCTGCCATAATTTAGTGAACACTGCATTAATACAAGATTTTCTGTATGAGCAGAAAGAGGTTTTTAAATTATGAATGAAAACAAATTAATTAAAAAAAAACACAAGAACTTCCTACATCTCATGTAACATCCCTCTAGAAACTTCCCTCTTGAACTTACCTGTGGTGCAGTTGTTGAACTCTATGTCATCTATTGCTGCTCCTCCTCCTAAGTCTCTGGTACGAATGCCTTCAAAGATAACTTCAAAATTCCTCAGCTTCCCCAAGTGTAACTCAACTTTGTTCCACTCATAATCATGATTTCCTGATTCACTCCATATTTTCACAATCCCATCATCAGTCTGAAATTTGAATAAATTATATATAGTAAGATACATGTAAGTATGGATTATCAAATACAAGGTTTTTGGGAAAACAAACAAAGTCAAACAGAGAGAAGACTGGAAGACACCCATTCAGTTTTGTCAACAATTGGTAAACAAATGCTTTGCTAGGATAATAGGAAATGTAGTGAAATTAGATGATTACTGAACAAATAACATAACCATCAATAGTAGACAGAGTCTTGGTAGAGAAATTACTATTTGTATGATTGAACTGCAAAACAATCCATTTTGGTAGAGTTGTATTTAACTTTATATAATACTGTTCTTTGCTTTTAGAATATATTGCTGTATGCAAGGCTACTCTACCATTTTAAAATTAGAGTATCTAAGGTAGAATCTTTAAGAAGTTGTGATAATGGTGATATAAGGGAGAAAAAACAAATATAAGATAATGATAAATTTAGTATAGTTTATTTGAAAGTAAATAAGAACATTCTGCCTTTCAAGTATGCTAATATATTTTAAAGTTTTTCTTGAAATGTCCTATCACATTACCTAACTGGCAAGTCAGCAGCAAACAACATGCTTCATTTTTTAATAGTAATATTAGAATGCAGATGAACCAATTTCACTTGCTGTGAAGGGATTACACATATATATGACAACATTAAAAGTAAATATTTGGAAAAGTTCTGTATATGTCTAAATTCATCCAAATAATCATCCAAACTGTAAATATGAAAAATTTTTTTCTACTCTTTTCTTATCAAAAGCCAGTAGCACTCCAGCTAGGATGGAGAAAGCACTGTGTGATGCATCAAACAGCTAAATACAATGCATAGCAAAGGTTCTAAGACAGTAGTACACAAACAAGCAAAATCTAGGGAAAAAAGAGACAGCAGTAAAATAAGCAAAGAGGAAAATTAATTACCTTTCTTTATCCATGGTGAACCTGTTAGATCAGATTTATGTTAATAAGATTGTCTTATGCATATTTATGATGAGAAAATTAATCTTGGTCCTTTAGATATTGTATTCTGAATAAGAAAGTTCAGACAAGCATGCATAAAATTATTACATTAGTTGCTTCTGAATCAGGGAACTCATAGAATTGTTGGTATCTTTTGGAAAGAGGTCCTCAGACCTACCAAAGCATAGACACACTTGAAGTATGGCTTGGCAAGGGTGTTCTGGAATACCATAATTAACTGCAAAAAATTTTTTGAAAACAATGACAATTTTAAAATGCTAAGTAGAAAAAAAACACATGGAAGAGTTTCTATAACTGCGTATGGAACGTGTACTTAACTATGTAGAGTCATAGGTATCCAGCTGAATAACTATTTCTGCACATAAAAACCGATGTTGGACTAGTGGTAATAGCATCCCTTTATAAGTCTTGATGTCTCAAGGGAGAGTTTAGGCATTGCTTCTTCAGTTATGTCTCCGTGGTTTAAAGCCAATGACACAGTGCATTAAAGTGAAAATAATATAACAGGATCTCACTGGTGCTTTGCACCACTAATTCCAGAGTTGATGACAACTGCTCATTTTCTCAGTGTATTTCTCCCAGTGAGACTCCTGATTCTATGTGCCATCACATCAGAGGTCCATTCTTTTAATAGAATCACAGTATCATAGATTATCTCAAGTTGAAAGGGACCCATGGCAATCATCAAATCCAAATCCTTGCTTCTTGCAGAACTACCTAAAACTACATCATGACTAAGAGCATCATCCAGATACTCCTGGAATGCAGGCAGGCTTTCTGCTTTGACCACTTCCCCAGGGAGCCTGTTCCATTGAAGAGGCCCCTTTCGAGCCTATAATCAATGCAACTAAGGGGGAGTGGAATCAGAACTAGCATAAGACCTCTTCTGAAACTTCCACGAACATTTCAACATAGAAGCACATCTTAGAAGACTCTATATTAACACTGTACTCAAAAGGATTAGATATAGTAGTTGAAACTGATTTTAACAGTGGTAAAACAATGTGGCAAATCTATTTTAATGTTATTCCTATTATTCCTGTCCATCAAATATGTATTCAACAATTTAATTATTCCAATAACTCAGCAATATATATACCATTGCTTCTGATATTTTTAATAACCTCCAAAAGAGTATTACTTATCTATAAAAATGTCTAAAAACATTACCTGTATTTAAGTTTGGATGTATGGAAGTTAGTGGAGCTTTTTAAAATACAGAGATATAAATATTTATGTAAAATCTGGAAATGTTAAATGTTGCACAGTTAACCGAAGTATGGGCCTCATGTGTGCTGTTAGCCGAATTTTGATTGATTTCACATTATATTTTATTACATGACATTCTGTTCAGACTTGGATTATGTTTATCACATCAGTTTCTGGATGAAGGATGCTGCAAGTAACAAGGAATACTGATCACATATTTCTTTAGAAATAACCACATAAAAATGTTGTAGCAGTCAATTTGTATATGGTATCATAGCCATAAAGTATCAAATCTTTATGCAATTACAGGCCCTGGGGCATTTGTTTTATACAGTGAGACACTGAAATACTTTTTGTTAGGAAGAATTTTTTCCAGATAGAAAATTTATGGCAGTCCCCATGCACTTCACAAATTCTTGAATATGAGTACACAAATAAAATACAAAAGAGACATTTCTCTTCCTGTCTGGGTTCCACGGTAGGAGTTCCTATACAACAGCAGCACTTCATAAAGCATGAAAAGCTGATTTTTCACTTGTTCAGCTACAGCTCTACATACCAAAATGAAAAGCATCCTCATCTGCTGCATAACTTCATGAAGGCTGTTCCAATTCGGAGCACAAAGCCCCTTCAAAGATATAAGCTCTACACACTGTCTGTGTGAAACATCCAAGGAGATGTGGGAAAGGGAGAGCAAGCAGGAAGCTTGGCTCTCCTCCTCTCTCCAGGCCCAGACAGTGAAGCTGGCTTGGCTCAGGGGTGTAAGCTATACCTCTCTTCACGATACATCCTTGTCATGAGAGGATCATTGCTTGTAAGCTTTGCAGATTCCATTTCATGAATTATTGTTTTGTTTTCTGTATTTTCCAGACATTTAATCTGTGTTGTGCTTTGGCATTTCTTTAATATCTTTGGAATCTCTTTGCTTCAAAAACAAACATAAATATATCCTGAGGCAGCAGAAAAATTAGTCTGTGCTTTGACTTTCCTATTACATTCAGAAAACCTTCAGTCTTTTTCACTGTCACATACATATATTAACGTAAAGGAGAGATAAGTAAAATAACAAGCAGAAATGTATCTCAGCGTACAGGAGGCTGGAGGCCACAGTATCGCTTTTCTTTCTAAAAGGCTATTCTGCTACTGACTCCTGCCCATACTGACTGTCTAGTTTGCTCTTCAACCTGGGCTGATTGGAGGCAAAAGGCACAGTCAAATTCTATGTTCCAACAGGCTGATAAAAGATTGCCAAAATATGTGGGTTTGGTGGATACTATCAGTGCTGTCTATATGTGTGTGGGCTGATTGTATTGGCTGTCGCTCAGGCTGGAAATCTCATTTTCCAGTTACCTTCCATGATGCAGACAGAAAGAGTTAAAGAGGTTTGTTTGTGGGTCATACATATAAGCTTTATAGAATGAGCAGACCATTCTATAAAGAATGGTCTATAAAACAGGACATAAGAGAAGAACACCTCCTAGTTTAGCATGTGTATTTCTATTTTCAACTTATTTATTCCCAGTGTGTGGTCCACTATTTATTAGTGCAGACTGCTACCAAGCAATACCTCTGGAAAAAAACTTTGGAAAGTTCCTCAGAACATAATTTTTACAACCTATTTTGTAAGTCTGTACCTTATAATTCCTTGGGACCCCTGGTGGCCTAGTGGTTAGCATGCAGGACTCTCACCTCTGCAACCCAGGTTCGAATCCAGCCAGTTCCCCGGGCAGATGGAGCCCGTTAGCCCTGTAAGGCCATCCATCTATGAGAAGGTCACTCTAAACAAAACCTACGTCCTGAGGACCTCACTGCCATTGTCCAAGCTTGCTTGGCCCCGGCAGATGAACCTTAGGATTAAAGGGTGGGCTCAGTTCAGCGCAGGCTGTGTCTCACCTAAAAAATCCATTGCGCAGGCTGGAAAGGTAAAAGACCTTTCCCCAAATCTTCGTTCGCGAAGATGGGCCATTATTATTATATTATTATTATTATTACCTTATAATTCCCCAAACTCAACCTGAGAAATTCTGAAAGTCCAATGTTAATGACAAAGCACCTAAAATAATTTTCAATTCTTCCCAAAAATACAGACCAAGACCACCAAAACCAAAAGGTGTTTTCATTTAAGGCTCTGAAAATTTATTATTAATTGCACGTCACTGCCCTCTATGGGTTAAACATAGCCAAAGGTGAGGCTGAGGTGAGAATCCATCACTGAGAAAAACTTAACAGTAAAGGACATGTTTTTGCACTGACGGCACATCATGCTGAGCAATAAGTGCTCTCAGAAAATGGCAGGATTACTTCTAAGATGACCATAACCTCTTTAGATCTGTAGCCATATTGGAAAATTAATATTCATATACAGGGGATTTTTTATCTGCTTTCTGATAGTCTGAGGGGAATTACTTCTTAATGATTTCATTCCATCGCAGTTCAGAATCTTTCTCATGCTTGTCTTATCTGAAGAATGATCTAAAGTGTTTGTAGCCTCTCTTCTGAGCACTTCAGGGGGAAGGTATAACTTAGTAGGCTTAATATCCTCAATAATTCACTTGGGGATACTAAGAAGAAAGCAAAGGGAAGGATTTCTATCTGTCTTAGAATTGCTTTTATTTTGTGGCTGAATTTAATATTTTTCCTTTGCAGCAGAGACCACCATTATTCTCAGGGCTACATTTCTAGCAGAGCGAGAACAATATTAGGAACTGACTCCAAAGCATGAAAGAGGAGTATGTGATTTTGCATTACAAGATGTTCCAAAGAAACTTCTTATGAATACACTTTCTTTCAGAACAATACACTAAGTATTCCAGACGCAATTATAAAGATTCTTCTATGAGACAACCTCCCCTGTTGCATTTGCAGTGAAACAACAATGAAACACAGATTTTGTTCTTGATCTGCACCTCTCCTTCTATTCATGTTCTGAGCTGGGTTCAAAATATTTCGCTGGTTCATTTGCATCAGATATTTATTTCAGCAGAGCCACAGGAAATGAAGCAGGGCTTACCAAGCGGATGGAGGCAATGAAAACACTTGCTAAATATTCCAGGACTCTTCAAAGCAAATATACTTGAGGGCTTTTTAATCAGAGACAGAATATTTTCAAATGACTCATCAAAAAACTATTAGCTGTTTATTATTAATACCAATAACATGCTTTCTAGATTCACTGTATCAAAAGACTCCTCTTTCTTCAGGACCTTTCAGGCTTTTGAGAGAAGTAAAACTCTATTTACATGCACCCTTAAACAATTAGGAAAAAGACTTCTCCAATTCCTTTGAAAACTGGATCTTCCTGGCAAGCTGTAACCATCCAGAATCTTTTAAACATGATATATTTATGCAAAGTACAGAAAAATAGTATAGAATGAGCAAAATGTGACTTTAACAGTGACCACTCTTTTCTCTAGCTTTTGGTGCATGGTAATCCCTCTGTTCTAAAAGGGCATTTCAGGAGGGCAGTTTACTTTTCAGGCATTTATTCTTGGTTTAGAATCAGATGTATTTTCACGGTGTGCAAATGAAGCTAATTAATAAACTTGATTTTCTTAATGAAGTTTTGTTTTCCTCGGTGTAGTATCATCATTAAAGCCTTTTCATGGTTGACCAAGTAGTTTAAAGATGGAGTATTCCATGATGTCAAACAGATCATCGACTTGTGTGTTGTAAACTTAACTTCAACCTCAAGTTCAACTCCAAGTTAACAATCTTCAAACAGCTACAGTGAGAGACAGCTTCCAGGCAAATCTTCAAACTAGTCTTGAAGATCGTTCTATAGATCCCTCTCCTGAAACACTTCGGCAATATTTTAAAAATAGCATCCTGCAATCCTTTGAAGAATCCTTTGGGTTCTCCTTCAAGAAGAACAAGGACTGGTTTGATGAAAACAATGAAGAGATCCAGGAATTGTTGAGAAAGAAGAGAACTTTTCACCAAGCATACCTTGCTCAGCCATCTTGTCATGTAGAGAAAAGCAGCCTTTCATCTTGCGTGTTAGCAAGCTCCAACAGAAACTTCGTGACATCCAGAACAAGTGGTGGATCAATCTAGCAGAAAAAATTCAATTATGCGCAGATACAGGTGATTACAGAGGATTCAATGAGGCCTTGAAAACAGTGTATGGGCCTACATACCAGGTCCAAAGCTCTCTGCTCAGTGCAGATGGTCAAACGCTTCTGACAGATAAAACCTCCATTCTGAATCGATGGTCTGAACACTTTCAGACTCTTTTCAGTACCAACCGTGTAGTTCAAGACTCAGCAATTCAGTACATTACACAGCAACCGGTGAAGAATGAATTGGACATTGCCCCTACTATGGGAGAAACTCTTAAGGCCATACAGCAGGTGACAACTGGCAAGGCAGCTGGGGTTGATGGAATTCCACTTGAAGTCTGGAAGCATGGGGGCCAAGCACTCCATGCTAAATTTCACGAGTTTGTGGTGCACTGTTGGGAACTAGGCGAACTACCTTCAGATCTTCGTGATGCAGTCATCATCGCTTTGTATAAGAAGAAAGGAGATAAATCAGGCTGTTCAAATTACTGAGGTATCACTCTGCTCTCCATTGCTGGCAAAATCCTGGCAAGATTACTTTTGAACAGACTAATACCCGCTATAGCAGAAGAACTTCTACCTGAAAACTAATGTGGTTTCAGAGCAAACAGGAGCACCACAGACATGGTATTTGTTCTCAGACAACTGCAAGAGAAGTGTAGGGAACAGAACAAAGGTCTCTATGTAACCTTTGATGATCTCACCAAGGCTTTAAATACTGCGAGCAGAAAAGGTCTATGGCAGATTTTGGAATGTTTAGAATGTCCCCCCAAGTTCCTTCAAATGATCATCTCACTTCATGAGGATCAGTGTGGCCGAGTCAGATATGGCAATGCACTTTTTGAGCCCTTTCTAATAACCAGTGGTGTGAAACAAGGTTGTGTTCTTGCACCGACCCTATTCACAATCTTTTTCAGCATAATGCTCCAAAGGGCCACGGCAGACCTTGATGATCAGGATGGTATCTACATTTGATACCGTACTGATGGAAGCCTATTCAGCCTAAGGCGACTGAAGGCCCACACTAAGACCTTAAATCATCTTGTCTGGGACCTGCTTTGTGCTGATGATGATGCCCTCGTTGCCCACACAGAACTAGCTCTCTAGTGTTTAACATCCTGCTTTGCAGAGGCTGCTAAGCTCTTTGGGCTGGAAGTCAGCTTAAAGACTGAAGTCCTCTATCAACCGGCACCTCAGGAAGTCTTCCATTATCCCCATATCACCACTGGCGAATGAGAGCTCAAATCAGTCCAGCAGTTTAATTACCTAGGTAGCATCATCTCCTCGGACAGTAAGATTGACAAAGAGATAGACAACAGATTAGCAAAGGCAAATAGTGCCTTCAGAAAACTTCATAAAAGAGTTTGGCAAAATAAACACCTGAAGAAAAGTACCAAGATCAGTGTTTACAGAGCCATAGTGCTGTCTACTCTTTTATATGGGTCTGAATCATGGGTCATTTACTGCCACAACCTATGTCTCCTAGAACGCTTCCATCAACACTGTCTCCGTACAATCCTAAACATCCACTGGTCAGATTATGTGACTAATACATCTGTTCTAGAACAAGCAGCAGTTACGAGTATTGAGGCCATGTTGCTGAGAACACAGCTGCATTGGGCAGGACACATCTCAAGGATGAAGGACTACTGCCTGCCAAAGATCATGCTCTATGGTGAACTTGCCACCGGCTGCCTCAAGAGAGGAGCCCTGAAGAGGAGATACAAGGACTCCCTGAAACAACATCTCAGCCTTGGCCATATTGACATTATCACTGATCTACTCTGACCTCCAATCGGGAGTCCTGGAGACACACCATCTACAACGCTGCTTCTCCTTTTGAGAATGCACACAGGATCACTCTCAAGGAGAAAAGACTATGCAGAAAGAATCGTGTCTTTTCGATACCATCTAAGGAGTCTTTCTGCTGTGCCTTTTGCAACCAGACTTGTCTATCTCACATTGGCCTCTTTAGCCACCGGCACGCTTGCAGCAAATGTGGGTAGAGTCCTTCCCAAATCTTCATTCACGAAGCCTAGCCATGATGATGACTCCATGATGTGGTGTGTTCTTTCCACGCTTTCTCCTTTTTTCAACAAGGAGTGGAGTGCAGTCCAGCATTTTATATGTACATCGAAGAAACAGGAGACAGAAGGAAGAAGAGTCACAGCTTTTCCTCATTTGTCCATATTTTAATTACCTTTTCTGTGAATCTTTATATCTCCAAATCATGGAACAATTAACATCTTTGCTGATACTTCTAATATTATTTATCTACTTATTTCAGTTTCATTGCTTGAGAAAGACTCCTATTTTGAGGAGGCTCTGAGCACCTTCCTTATAGATTTGAGCTGTTGCTACTTCTGCACTGCAGTACACAGAATACTCGCTTATTTTTAAAGATCTCACTTCCTAGGATTAAGTCCTTCATATATATCTTGAAACTAAAGTACATCAAAATACAATAAAACTGAAAATTTATGCTGTATAGCAGAATCTCTTTTAAAAAAATGTGATTATTTTGTCTCCTTCACCTAAAGTTGTTTTCAAAGTACATGACAGAGTCTATCTTCCTTCATTTCTCACTTATTTTCTCTTAAAACTTCCTAAAAGGATATTGTTTAGGTTACTTGAAAAGAGTAACTTAACCCTACAGAGTTTGACTTTATATTTTATTCAAGAAGAAAAAAGCTTTACATCAGAAAAATGCACACAGAGCATCAAACTGTCAAAAGTGTTAAAATGACTCAAAGAATGAACGGAAGTCAAGATTTGTTCATCCAAGGCTTGAATTTTAAGTTAACATTTTCTTTCCCACTCTCCTGTTTTCTTTGTTTCCTTGTTTATTCTTTTCTCTCTTCTATCTTTTCTTCATGATGACATGAAGAAATAAGGAGAGCAGCCAATAAGCCCAGTAAGGCCATGAAGATGTGAGTTATGAATGAACACGTGTGTCCTCTGGCACACATGTCAATCACCAGTCTGATAACGACTCAATACAAACAGTTCAGTGGCACTTTATATCAACAGCATTACTTGACTCATCTCAGCTACTTTATTTTAGAGAAAGACACATACTCTGTATGTTAAGTGTATGGTTGGTAAGTGTATAGAAACAAACCAAATAAAGCATTTGCACATGTTGTTGATAATGTAGGAAAATTTAGGCACAGTAGTAGTTATTTATTGCTCTGCTCTTAGCTACTGTTTTGAAAATTTTCCCTCTTAT
Organism: Neopelma chrysocephalum; assembly: GCF_003984885.1. Taxonomy (NCBI): domain Eukaryota; kingdom Metazoa; phylum Chordata; class Aves; order Passeriformes; family Pipridae; genus Neopelma; species Neopelma chrysocephalum. The sequence goes on from NW_020897765.1 coordinate 3,218,727, forward strand.
TAAGTAACCCACAGAGACTTGTGTTTAAGATTACCATTACATTAAGAAAGTTGCTGCTAATTATCAGAATGTTAAATCTCTGCATTAAACATATAATTTCAAAATTATTAAGTCTATCTAGAATAACTCTGAGAAAAATCGAAACAACTTCAATGCAGGAAGAGGTTTTAAACTCAAAATTTACACCTTTCATCACTAAGCTGAAGGATGCTGAGGGATGCACACTGCAGGATTCTGCATTATTCAACAAATTGAGGTAGCGAAAAATGAAGAAACAACATCAAAAAAGCAGATAATAGAACTGCAACAGTCTGCAGACCATTACTCAATGGTCCCAAAAGGTAAGAACAAGTTAGTGATGAGTATACAACAGGGTGAGTCTTGCTTCAGGGATGTAAGCTTGCTCAAGTTCTAGTAACTTCAATGAAGGTTTATGATTCTCAGCAATAAAAAGAATACCTTAAACATCAGTTTCTCTCTAAATTATATTTTGTCAGGAACCAGAAACAATATTTAGTATATCTCTGCCTTCAATAAAAAACACTTGAAAAAGACACACTAAGCTGATCAAATGATATATTTGAGAAATTATTTGATTCAGGAAAAATGTATACTGCCTAAGTGCATTAGCATGCATGAAAATTTGGCTTCACTTTTAAGGATAACTTAAAAAAATCACATAATTACATTTTCATGGTGCATTATAGAAAGAAAGAAAACAGCAAGATGAAACACTGATATTTCAGCCTCCAAGCCTTTTATTACAGTCTGTGAGTATTAGTCTCAGCAAGTTTTCATAATAAGAGTTAATGACAAAGCCCAACCATCCACCTCTTTAATTTTCTCCTTTGTGTAAAGCATTACGGTGATTTTTACTCTCTGAAATGTCTTTTCCCCAATTCTCATTTCCAAAATTAACAAGACTATAATAAAGGATTATGCATTTCAGAAAAAAAAAACAACACATGCATTTTTATGAACAAATTAGATAAATAAAAGAATACCACTAAAAATGCACCAGTTTTGAAATTCTGGTGGACTCTCATAGTAAATTCTTTCAGAGCATCAAAAGGCATTCATTAACAGCTCACCCTGCCACAGGTGTCAGCACTGGCAATATTTCTAGGAACTAAATGGTAAGACTCTTGTTTCTTAATTGCTGTAAGTGCTGAGATGAGAAAAGTCAGTTTAAAAAAATGCTTTGATAAAAAGTGAGACATGATTTTGTTTTGAGTGGGTAGCCATTCCAAGGAATGACAATTTAATTACTCATTAGCAAAGATGAAGTTATACTTTACAACCACTTATTTTGGAAATCTATAATGGGAAAGCAAGAATAATTTTTGATTTTCTTTCAATTATTCTGTGTACACCACTTTCTTAAAACTTTGATTTATCCTGTTGCGACTATTAAATCTCCTAGATTTCCTTACAGCCAGCATTTCTATAACCAAGGAAACTTGTGACATTTGCATCCTTCTACATTCCCATGATACTACTTGCATCAAATATACTTTTATGTACTTCAGCTCTTAAAATATATCTTCATTCTATATATTATCCTTACCTAGAGAGAAATAAAGCAAACCCTCTTTGTAAAAGATTCATTAGATACACTGTAATACTTCATCCTGTCCTCATTTCCTAGCTCTTCCAGCCCTTCTTTCTACTCAATTGCAAACATTTCTTCTTCATTTCCTATCATAATCCACCTTTGTTTGATTTTGGTTTTAGCTAGCTTAAGGGATACAATTTTGATTGCTTGGATTACATTTCTTTTCTTCAGTTCTATTGCTAAGACTGAGTAACAATAAACATCGAAGATGTTTTCTAAGGCCATTAGTGTTTCAAGCAACTTAGTTTCATTTTGTCTCAAACCTTGTCACACCTTTGTTTTAATCACATTTTACACATCTCCTCGGATGTTTCCCCATCTCAGTGTTGAGGCAACTGTAATTTTTTAAAAAAACCAAAGCTTGAAAGAGAAATCATCACAGTTACAAAATTTCTAGGAAGACTCTGGACAACTGTTACAACCCTCCATAGTGCCAAACGAGGACAGTGTGCTAAACTCTGCAATGCTAGATTCCTTGGTTTATAAGATAAAAGTAAACCCTTTACTTGTACTGATTACCTAAAAAAATATAGAGAATATAGAGTAAGAGATAGAACAGCTTATGAATGAAGATCATAAAAAGTTATTTGCAGAAATGAGACAACCTCAAATCTGTCATGTTTTTACTCCCATGGGGAATACTCTGAATACCATATTGAAAGATAAGAGGCAAAATCGCTCATCAAGTTTCAGCTTTTTATTATGCAGCTTTAACTCTTTAACTCATCTTCTGCTGTTTTGTTTTTTTTTTTTTTTTTTGTTTTTTTGGTTTGTTTTTTTTTTTGTTTTGATTTGTTTTGGGGGGTTTTGGTTTGATTTGGTTTAGTTTTTTAGCCATTAACCTTTTCCTTTATCAGTTTAGATATGGAATGAGAGAAGGAATATGAGCTTGTCCTAATAGGAGATGCCTGCCTCTAATAACTCTAGAACCAGTAGTGACATCCATGATGCATTTCGACCTCAGAGCACCCACTGGCAAGGACAATGGCAAGACACAGCCCCTTGAGTGTCTTGGAAAGGCTGTGCATATGACCAGCCACAGTGAAACTGGGACATGGGTAAAACTCACATCTCAGGTCCACAGATCAGACCAGTTACTGCCAATGTGTATTTGTTCAGGATGTCTTTTAGAAGTATGGTGAAGCAGCTTTCTTTTCACATGTCACGGATCAAAGTATCATTTGAATGACACAGTAGGCAGGCAGAAGCTGTGCTGGTGGGACTGACTTTTCTCCTCTGACACTTTGACAGATGTTGACAGATGTTTGCTAAGGTCAGAAGCATTTTTCTATTCACAGTGTCACAGTGTTTACAAAATTAGTTCAACAAAGTGGGAATTATGGAATCAGTCTGTGTAAAGTCCCCTCAGCTCTTCAAAATGTGAAGATTTGTTCATGAAGAATTAAAGAATTATCATTAGAGCTGCCTTGAAAAATAAAACCTCCAAGGCAAAACCAATTCAGTTGAACCAAGCATCTGGAATCTTTCAGAGATTTTGTTTGTTTTAATCAATATTTCAATTTAGCAATACAATTCTGATTCCATCTTGATTCTATATATAAAACTGGATGGAAGAAGTGGGAAAACATCTTTACAGGGATTCTGCTGAGGGAAAAATAAAAAAGAAATTATAAAATAAAGGAAAAAGAAGTACATATATCTGACATAAACAAAACATATCTGATAAGAAAAACTAAGGTTCCTTTAGGCAGGACTATAAAATTAAAATATTGGTAATAATTATTAAAACTGGCAATAGTAATTCTTAATTCATGTACACTGTCATTAAAAATTTTAAGGTTTTACTAAATATTTAATCTGTCTCTTCAAAGAGAAAGAACTGCAGGACAAGGGTTGACATGATTATTCCCTACTAATCATCAAAGAGCATCATATGTTTTTTTAGATGTACGAAAGAATAATTAATGTCAGTCAAGTGTCATCCCTCCTTTGATACCATGGGATGTTCACTGGGATAGAACTCTATTTCTTTCTTTTTGACATCTATTATACAGCCTATTTATATTCTATTAGAATATTCTTTTCAACTGGATTGTAGCTTTTGGGCTTGTAGAAATATAGAACAGATCCTCTGGGATATCAGATGACTGGACAGCCTCAGGGGACTCAAAACACTAAGGTTGGAAAAAAATAGCAAGTTCTTTATATAGTTAAAGCTCTTAAGTTAAGTACTTTTAGCTTCACTGAATTGATCCTGAGTAATAAGACATTAAGAGAAATACTCAAGTTCTATCTCATAGGATCTGATGAATATTATTAGAAAGTGCTGAGGAAACAGATATCTGATTTAATGTATTAATCTGCAACTATGAAATATATTCTCTACAAATTAAGGGTTCTCATGGCTGACAGATATTATTATGTTAACATATTTCTTCCCTTACTTCTCTATCCAATGGTCACCCCCTAATATGTTCAAGAACATATAAAATTATAAATATATAAATATTTATAGCATGGTAAGGATGTACAAGACAAAAGTTTGCAAACAAACTCATGAGATTTTTTGTTTGTATTGCCAGCACAGATATTAAGTATTTACATAAAAATGCAAAAATATTTACTGAAATATCCAAAATTCAAATATTTATCCAGTGGCATTCCTCATGGTAGCCAATATTACTTATTGAAAGATACTATATATAGTTACAGGTCTACAGGAAGATATATGGAAAATAATAGACACCTTTCCTCTTACAGATGCTTGCTTTACAATGAGATAAATCATACTCAAGATTCCCTTTGATGTGGTGAGTAAAAACCCACTGTCAACAAAGAAAGGCTAGAATGACTGCAGCAGTGGCTGTCCTGGAGGCATCTATGACTTTAAAAATTAGAATCCCACTCAGATTGGGAAAAAATATATTTTAACAGCAGGTCTTGTGACCTTGTGACCTTAACATATTTCTTAGGAATCCCTGCTGGACAAAATGCAAAGATCTCTTTCGAAGATGTCTTTCCTGTGGTAACATAGACATAATTTTCCAGATAAAGACAAAATGACTGATCTGAAGACAAACATGGGAACAAGCATCAGCGACAATTCAAACATGTACAAGACAATTCGTAATAGCATTCAACCTGTCAAAAAATACAGATAAAACAAAGGTAGAACAGGAAATTCAGTGGCATTTTTTTCCCTTCCATTAATTTTTTTTTTATTTTCAATTAAAATGCCTCAGAGGTCCCCTCATTTTTTTTCACAGTGCAGCAAATGTTACATAATCCACTTCTGGTTTATAGTTTTGGTAGCTGTGATAACCTCAGTTCTCTAGTTCCACATCTTCATTTTTCCCTAAATGTTGAGGAGAGTGGAGAAGTTTTGTCTGCATTTTCTAAGTGGATTTATTTCCTACAGCAAATAAATGCAGAGCTAATTATTGGAAGAGTATAAACCTTTTAGTGTGAACTGAGGAAATGCTGCAACATTAAAAAAGACAAATCAAAGAAAAATATAGCCACTGAGTGGAAAAACAACCAAAAATAAGAAAACTCCAAGGGATTTGTGTAAGAATCTACCTTCTCCAGCACTTCTACAGAAGAAATTCAGTCTGATCACATCTGTATGGAAAGGGATATTTTAACATGATGCTAGGAAGTTTCTATAGCAATGGCATCCTCTATGCGTTATTGTAAGACCTGTAGCCATTAGATTGGCATTTGCAGAAAATATGGACTAAGTATGCTTTAAGCTATTTTAGTAGCACTTACCACGTGGCCTACTTTTGTTTTGCCACATGGTCTCCTCTACCTTTCTTCCTTGTATGACCACACTTTCTGTGGATACTATTTGTGAGACCATTCAGGTTCGTCAACCACACACTGTAAAATTTTTCTTGTTAAGCTCTTTAGCATTGGTCTTTTCAAGACAGCTGGTCTCTCTAGAAGAATCTTACTGCATCATTACTGTCAAAAGATCTCAGACCTAACCTGAAGAAACACCTCAGTTCTCTGCGCAACAAATCTCTGCACAACTTGGAAGTAGGGAACTGCAATTTTTATAGAGATTAAATTCCAGAGATACTGACTTTAACAGATTATACTACTAACTAAGCAAAGTCTAAGGTTAAAAATGTGCAGCTTGTGAGGCAAGGGAAGATTCTCATTAGTTGTTAATTCCTTTCCGTAGCCCACATACTCCTAAAACAGCTTATAATGGCCCATCTTCGCGAATGAAGATTTGGGGAAAGGTCTTTTTACCTTTCCAGCCTGCGCAATGGATTTTTTAGGTGAGACACAGCCTGCGCTGAACTGAGCCCACCCTTTAATCTTAAGGTTCATCTGCCGGGGCCAAGCAAGCTTGGACAATGGCAGTGAGGTCCTCAGGACGTAGGTTTGTTTACAGTGTCCTTCTCATAGATGGATGGCCACACAGGGCTAACGACCTCCATCAGGCCAGGAGACTGGGGAATCGAACCCGTGGTCGCAGCAGTGAAAGTCCTGCCCGCTAACCACTAGGCCACCAGGGGTCTCAGCTAGGCTGCTGGGAAAAAAAGCAGAACTCTCATTCTTTTAGTAACACTTGAAGAATACAGCTGGTGTATAAAATGTTAAAGAGATAGAAATCCACTTTAATAATTTTGGACTGCTAATAAACTTTTTGGTAACATCCTCCCTCAGAAACCGCATTGAACAAAATTCTGAACTGAATCACACTGATAAAATGCTGAGAATAATGCTGTGCACTGCAGAATCCTTCACATTTAATGAGCATTTCCATGTCATAATAACAAGAGTCTTCTTGTGTTCACTGATCAATGAAATGAATTAGATGCCTCATGTATCAAATTTTAAATACTACCTCTTCTGGATCACATTGGAAACTCTTATTTAAAGAAATTTCTCTTCCATGCAGATCAAACTAAATTAAACTGGAAAGCAGTAATCTACTAAGTTATGCTATTCACTGGAAGGAGTGGAAGGCAAAAGTGATGTGCTGAGAGGAAGACCAAAAAACATCTAAATGTAGGTTGAAGATTTTAATTGGATAAATGGCAGAGTAGCTTTATCATACCGACAGTAAAAAGAAGTACTTTTTTCAGATGTCTAAATGAGATGGAATAAATGTACAGAAAACAAGCCTAAGCAAACTATTTAAAAGCTGAAAGATGATTTACATTTGTGCCTTGATTTATTGATACAGCCAAATATAGATTGAGTGCCTGCTCCATTTCACTGTAATTTCAAACAATAAACCAATAAACAATAAATATACAATTGCATTAGCTTAAGTTTCCACTGTGGTTTTATGTGACTCTTCCACAACATCTGTCTCTTCTTATGTTTCAATGAAAGAGCAATTGACATCCTTAAAATTGGATGTCAAATAAGAAATAAAATTATTAATAATAAAATTTGCTCCCATGGTATCAAACTTTCTCCTATCATTATAAGAAAGGTGTGGTGACATTTGATGGTTTATAGATGAGAGATGATTTTGCAAGGAAGTAAAAATAAGGTTACTTGCACTTGTTTGTTCACCATGCTTTTAATTTTTTTCCTGTTATGAGTGCTAGAATTAAAACTAGTTTAAAATATATCACTGTATTTTTATTCAGTGGCTGCTATCCAACAAAAAAGATTTTCACTAGAATGTTTTCCGTAATAAGAATTTTATTTTTTTCAGTTGTATGATTTTGAAAGTTAAGCAAAAAAATTGGTCTTGTAGTTTTCATTTATCATGAAAATCTGAAAAGCAGCCACATAATGTTTTGATAGATGACACCAAGTTGGGGGGGAGTGTCAATCTACTGGAGGGTAGGAGAGCTCTGCAGAGGGACCTGGACAGGCTGGATAAAGGGGCTGAATCCATGAGTGTCATGTTTAACAAGTGCTGGGTCCTGCACTTTGGCCAGAACAACCCTCTGCAGCATTATAGGCTGGGGACAGAGTGGCTGGAGAGTGATCAGGCAGAGAAGGACATGGGGTTTCTAATCAACAGGAAGCTGAACATGAGCCAGCAGTGTGCCCAGGTGGCCAAGAAGGCCAATGGCATCCTGGCCTGGATCAGGAACAGTGTGGCCAGCAGGTCCAGGGAAGTGATTCTTCCCCTGTATTCAGTGCTGGTGAGGCCACACTGTGTCCAGTTCTGGGCCCCTCAGTTCAGGAAGGATATTGAGGTGTTGGAGAGTGTCCAAAGACAGGCAACAGGCTGGTGAAGAGACTTGAGCACAAGTCTTATGAGGAGCGGTTGAGGGAGGTGGGGCTGTTTAGTCTGGAGAACAGGAGGTTCAGGGCAGACCTCATCACTCTCTACAACTACCTGAATGCAGGTTGGAGTCAGGTGGGCGTCAGTCTCCCAGGCAACCAGCCTTAAACTGTGCCAGGGGAGGTTTAGGTTAGGTATTAGGAAGAAATTTTTTACAGAGAGCATGATCATTGGAATGGGCTGCCCAGGGAGGTGGCAAAGTCACGGTCCCTGGAGGTTTTTAAGATGAGACTGGATGTGGCACTTAGTGCCATGGTCTAGGTAACAGGGTGGTGTTGGGTCATGGGTTGGACTTGATTATCTCAGAGGTCTTTTCCAACCTGGTTGATTCTGTGTGATTCTGTGAAAGGAGTGTTTTGGTTTTTTTGTAGGTTGTGAGTTTTTATAGTGTGCTCACTCTCTTTGGAAAACAAGACCCCAATTCTGTTAAGAAAATGCTCATATTTTGACCACAACCAGTTATTCCTGGTTCACATTACAGCCCAGCATTACAGCCAAAGATTAAATAATACCCCTTATTTGTTAATTCCATATGATCCACACTTGTAATATATATTTATTAAAAAAACCCAACCAAAACACCTTCCATATAATCTAAAAACCTGGAGGTAAAGAAAAAGCAGTATCACAGATAGATTAAGAGCCTCAATTAATCTGGCATGTGGGAGATAAGAAATTCAATTTTTAGTGTTCATCTTTTAGTGCTCCTGATGAAGGTGGAATCAAATATACCCTGCAGACCATACAGTTACACCCACACATTCCAGACTTAATGTAAATGATCTATAATTCTTGATTTTAGTAGCACGACAATATCATCTCTCATGACTTCATTAATTCAAGAAGGAAATCATGTTAACATGGGTTTTTTTTAGTTATATTTAAATTTAGCTATATTAAAATCCCTTATATGAGCTCCCTGGTTTTTTTTTTTTAAATTTTACAGATATGGCCTGGAACACCTTGCAGAAAAAAGTTACAAAGGAATGAGGCAGGCAGTGCCAAGGGAAGCTGGAAATCTGAGGTGTGTGACTGAACATAAAGAACTAGTAGAAGAATTTGAGTCCAAATACGAAGATAAGAAGCTGCCATGAGTGGACTATGGGGTTTCCACAAGTCTGCAGGAAATTAATCTCTGAACTGAAATGATCCTCTCACCAGCAAGCAACACAAAGTTACCTGGTTGTGGAAGGGTTTCTTTCCATAGTAAGTAAGATAGTGGGAAGACAGTGGTGTCTCTAAAAGCTCCCATTACATTGACACTGTTAATCTCTGCGTAAATAATAATTGATCTCTACCGTGGGCAGGCAACAATAAGGACATGCAATTATACTTTATGCAATGGGGTCATCCTACAAACAAATACACTTAGAGATTATTACAGTCATAAATATAGGTACTAAAAAATACCTAGCCTGACTCTCACATGAAATTAATTGGAATCAGATCCTTCCATCTTTGAGAAATAAATAACTGCAAATACAGAAAGAAAACTGTTTTGGGGTTTTTGTTTGGTTTATCTTTTTTTTCCCTAAAGTTAGTAAGGATTCAAAGCTGAAGGTCAGAAACTGAAAAAAATCTGTAGGGATAAAAATTAGACTCTTAACTTAAAACCCCTTATCAATTAATCAAAATAATTTTAAGCATGCTACAACTTGATACTGCAAGCCTGGCAAGGATCAAAGACTACCAGAAACTAGAATATCTCCAAGATACTAAAACTGTTCAGTGAATTAAAAGTTGCATTAAAGGAATATAAAACTGGTAACAAATTAATGTTCTACACCATGAGCACTAGTGCTACATCTGATCTTGGTGAAGGTTCTCAGTATAAAATCTGTTCAGTTCAGTATTTATTTGAAAAAAAGAAGATACTTTTCTTAACGAAAGACTAAAGGGCCTTGAGATGTAAAGAGAGATGAGAAAGGAAAAAAAGAAAGATCTTTCACCTTTCCTGGCATCAAATAGAACTCTTAGAAATGCTTTTTTCTTAGAATTTTTTTTTACCAAGCGGAGTTGTTGATTGGGAAAATTAGATACTGCCTTGAGATTTTAGATCTGATCAATGCTATATGGTTTGTAAAAGATATCAGCAGGCACCAGGTTACATCTTGTATTATTTATTATCTTAGAAAAAAAAGGTTAATTAAATTTCTGAATTTACCTCTTTAAAAGAAGAGGTGTGGAAAACTAATGAAAACACTCAAAGTTGAAGGTTATACCTCTATCATTCAGACCAAGTCCTATGTCTGTTTCAAAGCTCTCGTAGAAAAAAAATCTGATTTCAATGTCTGTTGCTTCAGTAAAAATCATTAAACAGCAGCTCTATGATCCTTAGAAGAACTCTGCCCTGAGACACACTTAAATCACAACTTTTGCTGTCGAATGTCTGCCCTGGAAAGTGTTAGAAAAGAGCAAAAGAAGTCTGACCTACAAAGATCCCAGAGACTTCAAAGCCTTGAATGCTAAAAAGGAGCACTGTAATAGCACTCTATGAGGTTATGAGTTGACAAATCAATAAAGTAAATCAGTCCCAGAGATCTCTGATTTGGGGAATGAGTTCAGTGAAACACTGCAGAACCGTGCAGTGTGGAGGAGACTGAAAGTGCATTTGTTATCTATGTCACATTATGCAATATGTTACCAGGCTGGGATAGAAATTAGGAGAGTGGTATTAGCTCCAAGACCCAGGGCTTGTGACTACAGGTGCAATGTTACAGGATATTGCTGTGTTGCTTCAATGATTTGGTATCATTGTGCTGTCAAAATCTGTCAGCCTGCTCAGTTTTACAACCAGGCACTGCCCTGCAGGACAGAGACATGCCCTTAGTCACACTAATCCTATACTACTCATTAGACTCATCTCCTAGAGGGAGAAAAATGTCAAGTTCTCAAAGAATTTGAACAAAAAAATGCTTAATAATTCACATATGAACAGTTTCACTTATATGTGTTTCTAGAAAAGTGATGTTTTTAGATTACAAATCCTCTGATTAACCTCTTGTCTTCACAAACAAGATTCCAAAATACAAGCGGGATTCTTCAACCCTTCTTCAAAATACTTTTTTCCTTCAAAGCACATTCAAATATATTATTCTATTTCACCAGCTCTGGAATGAATACTTACATCTGGTTGCAGCATATGAATACAATTAATTATATGCTTCCAATAATTGACAGTACGAAGATTGAAATAACTTCCTAATGTACTGATCTGAGGAAATAAAACACACTGAATGGTGTCTGCACTTACCTACTTATGTCATGGGGTCAAAATTGGGCCTAAAACAACCCCGTTTGAAACAATGCCTAAAAAGATGGAAAGTGCTGTTCGAGATACAAGAAATATAAATACAAAAATATCTTGTTCTGGGAAGTAAAAATGCCATAAAATTTACTCTTGACAAGTATTTTATTTCACAGTATCTCCACTGATATCCTTCAAGACTCCTGGGACTCAAATAATATTCCCTTACTGTCACTCATTAGTCAGATAAAACATTTCTTTGACTCAAATGCAACATTTAATAACAGTTCATAGGTCAATAAGGGGAGTAAATACCTTAAAAGTCTGTCCTTTTGAGAACTGTAGATACTCATTAAATAAAGGCCATTACCACTATGCTTCTACATGGAACTAAATACTAGAAAAATTTACACTTTGCAATTAGTTTTGAAGAATTTCTTTAATAATTTTATTCTGTCTATGAAATATTTTTTTTATGTTTATTAAATCTACAGACATTCTACATTTTTTGGATCATGATTTGACATTCAGTGAACTCTTAAGTAAAATATTCAAGCAAACCTTTTAAAATTTAGTTTCTTCCTCTAGTTTCATGGAGGTCAGATAGTCTGCTTTGAGGCTACCTGAACCCAATGCAATCTCTAACTCCCACATTAATGCAAGGAGTTGCTTCTTTTTCATGCAGTTAGTGAGAAGAATCAATGTAGAAATACATAGTCTATTTTAAGCTGTGAAGTAGAATAAGTTCCATCCTCAAACTTTATTCCTGAGTGACTTCCTGTAGGAGTAGGGTCAATTATATTGATTTGTGAAAATTTCATTTTAAATTATTTGATCCTAGAAATACAAATGTTCAGAATATATCAGCTGGCATCTGCAGCACCTCTGGTGCAGGTTTTCATGTTGACAGCACAGGACAGTAGGCTGCTCCAGTAAAAATAACCAGGTAATTACAAAACCCACTGGAAGTCATCTATACCTGAGTTGTGGCATGTGCTGAGCTGCACATTTCTACATTACCGACTCTCTCCTCTCTCCATTAGGCTAGTTAAAACCAATGACAATATAAAGGTAAAAGCTGTGATGGCTTCCAGCTTTTGCTGAGAAGCAGCAGCAGCCAGGTAACAGGATTTGTGCTGCACCAGCCCTGAACAGCTGGAGGAGGTGGGATCCTGGCTCCAGCTGCCTTTTGCCCTTGGCCAGGTTTGTCTATTGCTGCAGCTCTATCAATGGGGCCCTGCTTTGCTTGCCATGAGCTGGCCAGGACTTTTTGTCCTCCTGAATATCATTCTGTCTTTGCTCGTTTGTAACTGGATGGAATTAATCAAATGGGTAAGGTCCGCTGGAACTTCTTAATGAGATCCTGTGTGTATTGGCCTTGTCACAGTCAGCAGAGGTAGTTACTAATGACAGGTTTCACCTTCTTTATACATCTGCATATTTTTTCAGAGTTTTGTTTGAAATCTTTGGAAGAGTCTCCCCCAACTATATTAAATCCTAAATTATCTTTTTTAATTAAAATATGCAAAGCAATTAACATTGATACCACAAAAATTATCTTCAACAAATGCTTTTATTCTTTGATTGGTGCTCCTTTCCCACTGTGATACCTAGGACTTTTTTTTTTTATGATAGAAGCAACTTAAGTAGCAGTAGGAAACTTACGTTTAGATTATCAGAATAATAAAATGTTATCATTTCTTTCACCTAATAATTCTTGCTTGCCTGTCTACAAGCACATTTAAAAATGCACTGTTTCTTCTAACTCAAAATAAACCAGTACTGAGTGCTGATAAGGTACTAAAACAGGCATAGTGAATATGCTGCACTTTATCTTCAACATCGGTCTAGCAGTTTAAATACCTAGGTAGCCTTATCTCCTCAGATGGTAAGATTGACAGAGAGATAGACAACAGGTTAGCAAAGGTATATAGTGCCTTCGGAAAGCTTCATAAGAGAGTAGGGCGAAATAAACATTTAAAGAAAAATACAAAGATCAGTGTTTACAGAGCCGTAGTGCTGTCTACTCTTTTATATGGATCCAAATCATGGGTCATCTACCGCCACCACCTGCGACTCTTGGAACACTTCCATCAACGCTGCCTTTGTACAATCCTAAACATCCACTGGTCAGATTATGTGACTAATACACCTGTTCTAGAACAAGCAGAAATCACAAGTTTTGAGGCCATGTTGCTGAGAGCAGAGCTAAGCTGGGCAAGACACGCCTCAAGGATGAAGGACCACCGCCTCCCTAAGATCCTGCTTTATGGGGAACTTGCCACCGGCTGCCGCAAGAGAGGAGCCCTGAAGAAAAGACACAAGGACTCCCTGAAACAACATCTCAGCCTTGGCCATATTGACCACCATAACTGGTCTACTCTGGCCTCCAATCGGGAGGTCTGGAGACACACCATCTATAACGCTGCTGATGCTTTTGAGAAAGCACGCAGGGTCGCTCTTGAGGAGAAGACACAACACAGAAAGAATCGTGTCTTGCAGGCTATACCATCTAAGGAGTCTTTCTGCTGTGCCTTTTGCAACCGGACATGCCTATCTCATATTGGTCTTTTTAGCCACCAGTGAGCTTGTAACAAACGTGGGTAGAGCCCTTCCCAAATCTTCGTTCGCAAAGCCTAGCCATGATGATTATGCTTTTCAACATATCACCTATAATGGATTGTATTCCCTTACAATTGCCACAGAGAAGACCCAAATATCTCAAAATCTCACTGGAGTAGCAAAGTTTTGACTATTTGTATCCAGATCTTTCCTGGTAATATTCTGTTTGCCTGATGAACTTTTGCAGTGCTGTTAAACATTTTGTAATTTGAATTTAGATGTATGGTGAGCTGGATATTACAGTCTCTGTAAATAGCTGGAATGTCAATATATTTCATTTGCATAAATATTGAGGGGGTTGAAGAATACTATATGTTTGCAACTAGTTCAATGGCCCATCACTTTGATTGGATTATTATCACATATGCAGATGGTTTTCTCCAGGGAATATTTCAGCAGAAAAAAATCAAAACAACAGTAGCTGCAGAGAAATTCCATTAGGAAAATGAATTGGTTTTCTGCAACAGCAAACCTTAACAAAAGAAAGTTCATACTTGGCTATAGCACCCCTTTTATGATCCCTCAGTTTTATTGTTTATATGATAATCTGAGATACTACTTTAGTAGTATGATAATCTTAGACTTCCTGAATGTGGACAAGCAACGCAAATATTGAGAGAAAACACCAATGCATACCATGAACTATGATTTTTTAAAAATGGCTTCTTAGTCTTGTTTACTGTTTTTCTTCCACTGTGATATTTCAGGAGGAAGAGGAAGTCTTCCTCATTCTGCCTTTATAAATTATTTTCTCATCATATTGTTCATTGCTGTACCATTGCACGTATGGTGTTCACTCTCAGTTCAACTTTTAATGGATGGGATGACTTTAGCTAGAGACAGTTTGCTAAGCTGTCAAACTTGAGAAGGTAATTACCTTTCCAAATTCTCTCCTCTTCATCGCATTTTCAAATAGTCACTACCTACAGATATGATTTCATTGACATTAACTTTACTTTAAAGCAAGAGATACTAAATTTGGATGGAAACATATCGGTATTACAGTTTGAACTAGGAGAAGCTTCAGTATGACTTCCCATGATTATGTGCTGTTTAATTAGACTTTATTTGTACAGACACTGCTAAATAGAAACTCTAATTAAAATATTGATTTATGGATCCTTATGAGCAACATAACAGGTAAACTGAAGCTGATCTGCAAAAAATCCCAGGTACAATAATGAGAATATTTTTTCATATCTCCAGATAGAATTCTTGCTTTCATTAAAAAAAAGAAATTGAATAAGAATAATTAGTCATGCCTCCAATGTCTTCTATTCATACTTCCTTTAAAAATATCTTTAGGATCCCTGGAGACAAGGGTTTAAAATAACATAAAATTAATGTCTGAAAAGTTTATTGGGATAACAAAATTTGATGAAAATAAGAAGAGGGCAATGTGTCACTGCAATAAAAATAAAAGAAAGACAAAACATAAAGAATATGTACAAAACCTAGAAAAAGGAAATATTTCTGATTGTCATATAGAAAATTCCACAAAAGTAATGCATTTGAATATTAGTAGAGTAAAACATAATCTCTATAGACTTTTATCAATGGGGATAACTATCTAGTAAATCTCTTCTCAGGTTATTTTTTAAAAAAATAAACAAAAAAATTAAATCCCTTTGTCCATCCTGAGGATGAAAAAAATAATTAAGAATTTCAACTACTTGACTTGAACCCCTCAGAGACAATATCTCAGCAGAGAACAAATGTCTCTTTTTAACTCATTTTAGGTGGTGTGGTTTGTTTGATTTTCTTTTATTTCACTTCTTTTGTTTCCGGTTTAACAGAAGTATTTGAATTTGTATTATTAAATTCACTACATGTAATAAAATGAGATTAGAATTATTTTTAAGTTGTTAAGGCAACTGTCTGTGCTGCAACATACTTAATGTGATAATTACAGTACACAGTCAACAGGGATACAAACACTACCTGCAAACCACTCACACACCTGATGCAGCTAATATTTATTTTCCACCAAAGTTGGCTTGCAAGTCAGCTTGCAACTAAAATTATGCAATCCTAAACTGCTCATAATTACAATATTTGGGTGCTACAATAAACACAGTTGAGTAATGCAATAAGAATATAATTTGACCTTGGAGTTAAGATAAATATTTATTTTTGTACCTTATTCGTTTTAAGTAATGGGATCTATTTTTGTTTTAATTTTTTAATACAATAACAATTGAAAGTTATTTTTAAGTAATTATTTCTATTTTTCTTTATTTGCCTCATTTATGGATTTGAGCCTTCTAGGAAAAAGAGCTGTGTAAATATATCTCATTACTATACAGTTATGAGACCAATCCATGAAAAAAATCTCCTAATGCCTGTCAAAGGGTTCATTGTTTTTATATTTCAGACAGACATGTCCTAGGTTTTATCCTTAGATATTAAACCGACTGAAGTCTTTTATATTCAAGGCTTTTAAATTATTCTTATAATATACAGAACATTTGAGAAGTAATTTTTAGTAGTTTATTTTCAAGGAAAAATATCATTTATCATTTAAAGATAAGGCAGTCAACATATGCATTGGAATATTTCAAGGCAGCTCACCAGGGCAATATTAGAGATATTGTAGAATATCATATGGCAAATAAATTGCACCACTGGAATAACCAGAACTCCCTGCACAGATACAAATGAGCACAAATACACACACTGTCTTTTGCAAAGATTTCTACTATGTCTAGAAGTGCTATATTTGGTGATTGGATCTGAAGAGAATTGATATTTTCTACTCAGAATCACATTATGATTTAAAAACTGCTTTTACAAGCAGTTAATGCTTTTTAATGAACAACAAAGGAACAGTCAATTTTTAATGAATGTCTCAGTTTTCACTTGTGAATTAATAACTAAATAGGTTTTTTAAATAATTTTTTGGTCATTTCACATTTGGAGAAAAAAATGCCATTTCTAAAGAAAATTGATTATATATTCTGTACTTGTTTACATGAAAAGATAAATTATTTAATGCAGTCATATTTAGGAATTTTATTCTCATTTTGTGCACGTTAGTAATTCTTTTTTTTTTTTGTGGATGCCATCCCATCAGAACAATAGGGTTGTATACTGATAGCTACCAATAGGGATGGCAGAAAAATATGAAAATAGCGTCACAGGGAGAATATCAAAGAGATAGGTACTGTGTGTGAATAGGGAAAATAGAAAGAAGATGTTAAGACTTTCTGTGGCTTTTAAGAGAAGCTTCTTTCGGAAGTGAAATGCTAAGAGAGTTTTTAAGAGACAAGAGTAACAAAAACCAGCACAGAACCAGGAGGCTTGTGGGAGCTCTTCCAACCTACAAGCCAAACAACAAAATGTCAAAGTGCCGAAGCACTCTGCTGGAGCATATACACCCTTACAGATATAATATATTCAAAATAAAAGGGTTTTTTTATTACCTTAATCAGAACCTGAATATGTCCCATGGCTTTTGATGACTTGAAGTACCAGAAGCTCATCACACAAGTCCTGCTTGATTCTTTCCATATGGAACTCTTCACATGGGCTTTTTCATTTACTAGGCCCACTGTAGTGGCCTCAAGATACAGGAAGTGTCCTGAAATTAAAATATATATTACTGAAAAAATGTTTTAGACTTTCAAATTATACAATTACAAATATAAATTATTTAGTCAGAGAAAATTGTAAAAATAGATGCTTAGAGTTAATATTTTCCAATCCTGATATGGTCCTTGAGTTTTCCATCTTTATTTTTAATCAGAAGCATAATACATTCTACAAGTTTTCAAGTTCATTCTTTCCTTTGTACGAATAACAAATGTGTAGTTCACATAAACTAGTATAAATAACACACAAATTATAATTGCATATCTACTAAATTTTATGTATGATTTAGAAAAAAAATTATTTCAGTAAACATGCAATAAAATGGGCTTATTGTAACTTTGACACTTCTCTGGCTACACTACAATTGTAGATGTTTGCCATAATATTATGGGATGAGAAATTTGTTTTGTTCCCTGAGGTCAAGCATATATTAACATGTTTAGTGACATATTCATGACAATACTTTAAAAATATTTATTACTAGAAAAATGTAAATTAATTCATTAATTTTTTCCTACATATCTTTAAGTTTCTTGGGTTTTGCCCTTCAGCAGTTCATGTAAACATTCAACAACTACTATCGTACCTTTGTGCAGTTCTGCTGTGAAATATTTCAATTTAATGTCAGTTCTGAGCTCAGCTTTGACATCATCTTTGCCTGAGCTGTAGGACCTTCAAAAGCAAAGGATGAAGGCACAGAGCTTGTAGCAAGAACAAGAGCAGATAATTGGGTGCTTTGGCCAAAACAAACCAGGAGGTACACCACCACTAACAAAGGAGGCCCATTTATTTAAAATTATTTATTTAACATTATCTAAAATTAAAGTATGAATAGTCACCATGGGTAACTACAAGCTTCCTGAAAATAAGCTCTGGAGGAATGGGACCCAGTGGATCTCAGAGCTGAGCTAACTCACCCTTGCAAGTTTCAGCCAGACCAGATATCTCTCTCCAGACAAGTATCAAATTATCTTTTTTGACTCATAAGAGAAACAACTGATTTTTCCTAACTTAAAGTCATTCTACAATGATAATTAATACTTGTATATCGTCACACATTGAAAATGACACCCTGATTAGACATGTTAGAATTCCCTTGATGACTGAGAAGGGAGGAATGAGACTCTGCTTGTAGACAATTATGTCTCGTTTGTGAACTGAAAACATACCAGTTCTATTTCCAAACGTGTGGTCCCCAGAAGGTCTAAGACTTTGAGGCGAGCTGATCCCTAGCACCCAGTTAAAATTGTCAGCCAGAGAATTTTTCCAGCCACATCTACCATTCTCAAAGGTGCAGGAAGTTCCACATTCACTCTCGTCTGTATTATCCCCACAGTTGTCTTCAAAATCACAGCTTTGTTCTGTTCTGTAACACTTGCCGTTCTGGCACTGCTGATGGCCGTGTGAGCAGGAGCCTGAAAAGAGAAGAGTCACACTGGTAAATCACACTGCTATACATCCCAGCAAGGTTACTGGAAGGTTACATCTCAGAGAGCTTGATATTTAGGAGGACAAGGGTGGTCCAGAGCAGTTTTATTAAGGTCTTTGGTTCCCCTGAAGTCCCAATCCATTATCAGTTTATTTCTTTTGTATTTTGTCAAGTGATTGCCTAAATAAATTACTGTTTCCCTTGTAAAGCCTTGAAGGGCAAGCTCCAGCCAGGCATTCCTTCACTAACAAAGCTTTCTAGTTTGACTTAATTGCTGACATTCTCCTTTCATGTGGTGGAGGATTAAATAATTTCATTTCAGCCGCAAAGTTGAGCCTACTTTAGGAGCTCCTATTTGGAAGAAAAAACTTTTCTATTTTAACTAGAGAGGTTTGCCTTTTAATGGACTTATTTTTTTCCTGACAAGTTCAGTGGGTTGGTGTCCTTTTTGTGCAGTATTCCTGGCATTATTCAGGGATAATTCTACTATTGTACAGTCTAAAGACTGTAAGACTCAGATCACAGGATCCATTTCCAAGTTTCATGTTTTCATTTCAGATCAGTTTCTGCAGTACTCTGGATAAAACACAGCCCCTTCACTACATTCTATAATCAAAAAACAAGACCCAAAATTCTTAAACGTAGCCCTCCCCATTTGCTTTGTACATTCTGCTCTTCCCCAGATAAATGAACAAGCATCATTTTATTTGAAAATAGGAGTATAAATATATTAGCTCAACAGAAATAAAATTAGAATATGCACATATATGAAAGTTGTACAAGTGTGGGGAGAATGTGAGTTAAAGGATACTGAAAATCACATGGTGCTAAGAACTTGTTTTCATTGCCACTATATTATTTGCAAGGAGAACCTGATGGAGTTAAATGAAAATCACATAAGGCTGGATTTTATTAAGAGATCAGAAAAACGGATTTATTAATAAAAAGAGAATAAGAAATGGGGTATTCAGTTGGCAACCTCTGTCCCTAGGCATTTGTTTAAGCCAGACTCTAAATTACAAATACCCCAAACAAAGTGAAAAACCATTGCCAGACCCCTTTGTTGTAGGCTTTCTGTAAAGTGAAAACAAGTCTTGAATTTCTAGATGTTAGCAAAAGAAAACAAGTGTTAACTTTCTTTTTTTAAGTAAAAATCCTCCTAACACAATACTTATTAAAAATTAATAAAAAATACAAATAAATATTAGAATACCATAGAAATATCTAGCAAATTTTCTAGGGAAAATATTAATTTTTAATTCCTGATTACTTAGTAACATAAAAATATGTATCACATTTGCTCCAGAAGAGTGTGCATGATTTGGCTTTTAACACTTGCTCAGAGAAAGGAGGAAAAATATGTGAACAGAAAGAAGCAAACTAGAATAAAAATGTGATACTCATTGAAAGTCAAGAACATCAGGCAAAGGTCTCCAGACCTGGAGGCAAGAAAAACAGGTAATCTCTGACTAAAAGAAAAAGACTTATTTGAAGTCCACAGTTACAAGTGGAAATCATCAGTGGATTTTTATTAGGACACAATCTGTGAAAATGGTCCTGGTTAAAAGAATAGTGCAATTGTATCAATGAATCAGTCAGTGTCTATCAGAAACTTTTATCAATCTGGTTCAGATTTTCAATCATCTGTCCTGTTTCCAAAAGGGTGACAGAGTTTTGTTGTAAAATAGCTGCTTAATTTAAATGACATATACTTCTAGGAGCTATTTATTATAATCCTACATTCTTTTATGTGATTGCAATAAAAATTTAGCAACACACTTATTTTGTCAGCAAACTAGGAATTTAAATTTCAGGATGCAGTTCATGCCTTGAAATACTACTCCTTGCAGTTCAATGATCAATAATTGCAATAACCATTGCATTTTGAGGTCCCTTTGTACCATTACTTCCAATTTCAGGTTGGAAAAAAAACCAGTTGAAAAGTGGAAGTCTTTGTTCCCTGAGGAAAAACAAAAAAATCCATCTTGAATCCTGGCATGAATGAATCTTTTCAAGCATGTGTAATGAACGATATTACACTGCCTAACTCAGTCCGTAACGTGACTTGTTTCTGGATGTGCTTCCATAGTATGGCTTCTCTTTAAGTGACATTACTTTATAAGGCTTTATAACTGTAGCAAAAAAAACAAAACCCAAAAAACTCCAAACAAACAAATCTCCCCCCAAAAACCAACCCCGAATCTATATGAAAAGGGTTTTTTTAGAACTCTCTTCCTTTCCTCCCTACTTTTTCTCAATCCTAACTATTCAAACACTCTGTTATATAGATTCTTGTGGGTATAAGAGAGATGTTTAATCGAGAGGAACTTCTCCTTAACAAGGTTCAATAAGTTTTCCTCCAATCAGAGAAGATTGGATTTTCCTCCAATCTTGAAGATTATTAGCAAGTAGACTTTTTGTGTGGTAACTGCATCAAATTAGGCTGCAGTAGATCCAAAGGGGCTCCTAGTGTCTTTCAGATCAATAATCTTTGAACTGAGGAGGATCTACACAACAGAGGAAAACTGCTACACCAGTCAATAATCCCCTTGCTTTATATACCCTGAGTAAAATCAACAGGTGGAACACTTATATCTAAAAAAAAGTAGTTACAACAAAGGTGAATCTCTTTATTTTATAAAGGTGTTTCTCTTAAATGTGTTTTGAAAAAAAAAAAGTACCTGCAAATATCAAGAGAGAAAATAAACTTAGTAACAGAACTGAAATATGGCTTATCTTCTACATTAATGAACTTCGAACAAAGTTAACATGGTATATAGGTTGGACCACTGAAGCAGAACAGCAATAAATTATAGAAAATATATTCTTATTAAAAAACAGCATCTATGTGTGTCACTTAAGTAATCTTCAAACTCTAGTAAGATCAGTTGTGTTCTTAAAGGAATAAATCCAAATGTAAAAAAATTCTTTAATTTATGAAACCATAACCTGCGTCAAAACAGGGTTTTTCTATGAGGTAGTTAATATTTTATATCACCCTCTATCATAGTAATAGTTTTATTGCATGTTTACCTCCTCTCTTAAAATAAATAAAAACAATATTTTAAATCCCTAAAATAAATTAACTCCATTAATATATGCTAAGATGATGCACAATATTTATTATTTTCTTTGACCTTAGAAGATGGAGACATTTGAGAAGGACTTAATCTTTTCCAATATCACTTAATGTTCTGAAGATCTTCAGATGGTCTTCCTATATCTCTGTTCAGAAACATTGTGTACCTATTGTTTTTATCAGATACTTCACATACCTATTGTTTTTATCATCCAAATCCTTTATCAGTTGTTTGTTTCCTTCATAATATTTAGTTTTCTTTTCATTTCAGAATGAGAATAACTCATCCTTCCTTTTAGGTATATAATAGATATTAGATATGTGGGGGGTTTGTTGTTTTGTTTGGTTTTCTTTAAATTCCACTTATCACTTTACCCTCAAAATCCACTACAAGTTCTCACAGGTGTTTGGACTCATATATGAGTACATAACCCTTTCATTTAAATTCAGTATTGGTGAAAACAAATTGTGTCGTATTTCTTGGATTGGCCATGAAAGATTCCTAAAGGAGTTTTCTCATTACACTTTTACATTGAGTGACCACATAGAGTCCAATTAATGTAATTTATTAAAGACAAAATTAAGAAATAACTAGATCATGTTCTGTAATTACTTGTAAGTAGACAAACAGCGATAGCAGAAAACTAATTTAGTACAAAAAAGCCCATCATTACATGCTGGAAAAAAGTTACTGAAGTGCAAATTAAATTGAAATGATTGAGCAATTAACCATTGAACAGATAACCAAAGACTGTGATAAATAGTTTATCAGTTAAAGGCTTTAAATAGAGACTGATTTTCTTCCCAAGAGATATGCTTTAGTTTAAACTAAAATTATTTGACAAATCAAGGAAAACTCTAGATGAAAACATAGTTAGTGTTACATAGGAGGTTAAATTAAATATTAATTATTAACCTTCATTTGCTTATAATATATAATTTGCTTATATAATTTAGGGAATTTATAACAGATAAACTAAACATTTGTCCATGCCTATAGTACCTGCAAAATAGAGAGGAAAATCTAAGATCTGTCCAATAGATTCCAATCTTCTTGAAGCTGGTCCTTTAAATATCTTTGCTTATTAGAAATAATTTAAATATGATAACTAAACTGATAAAGAACTTCTAGAAAATTGCAAAAATATGACCTTAGAGATCTTTCTCAACCTTAACAATTCTATGATTCTATGACTACTAATGGGATTACACTAGTTATGACTCTAGTTATGAGCATTTAACAGTTAATCTCATAATTTAACTTCTTTGTTTATTAGTTCTTATTGTATATCAGCATTGTTTTAAAATCGCCAGGAGGGTAATTCATGTTTTGGAACAACAGGAAGCAGATTGGTGATAAGGATACTCCAAAAGTTGTTAAACTTGTGCTTCTTAAATTTATTATAATTAATCTTATCAACATCCATGTTTTCCAAACCTAAATTAAATTAAATGAATGGGATAGTTTACAATTATCAGAATTATCAGAATAACCTATTGGTGGGCATGAAAAGCTAGATCTGTTTCAAAATATTGTTAGAAGATTTTATTTACAATCACATAACTAGAAGCATACCAGCTCCTAAATCAAAGCTAGAGCTCCTGTAGAACCATAATCTGACATAGAGGCCAGAGTAATTAATCAGCAGGCTAAGAGTGTGACATCCCAGGGATAGGGGCTCTCTGGATAATTTAGATCTCTGAGCTTGTTCCCCGCAACAATTACTCCATTATCATTCCTGCTCTGAGTTGACATTACTGTATGACTGAAATCTATGTGTCCTTAAAAAAAATAATTTGTTAACAAGAACATCTTTCCCCTAATATCTCACCAGTATAACCCAAGGACACAGAGTAAAGTGCTTTCATCACTGTTGATAATGCATAGTAATATTGACTTGTTGGTGCAGGAATGTGAAAAATGTATCTCATTTCAAAAGCAAAGCTTTAGAAGTTACAAGAATTTTTAAAGACTTTCAGAGGTTGAAATGTTGGGGGAAAAAAAGAAGATTTAAAAACTATTACACTTTATCAGTCTTGGGTTATTTTGATTTTTTTTTTAATAACCTTTTTTTTCTAGGATTGAGTGCAAACATTTGGTTTCATAAGCCTTTCAAGTACCTTGACATACTGGTTTGTATTATGAGCAACTGAAAGTTTAAAAATGGACTTTTAGAAGAAACTATTAACCTTCTAAATTACTACCATGACAAAGAGCAGAAGAAGACTTCAACAACCAAAGCATCCTCAGTTGATTTCTCATGTTGTCTATTTCCACATGCAAACACAAGGGAACTCTTTTCTTGTAAGCAGATCCTGTAATATTCAACCTCAGAAACACTAAGAATCAAAAACACAAACTGCAAGGTAGCCTATTATTGTTCAATGTTGTTGTCTCTGTCCACAACAGAGCACTGAAGAACCTTCTTTGTTCTGTTTGTTTGTAGTATGTTATGAGAAAAGTATGGAGTTTTATCAATTGCTCAATACACTATAACACATACCCAATCTGTGACCCAGTCAATGGGTCCTAACATGGTGTTTTGCTTTAATTAAGTTTACCAGAATATCTGGAGAATATGAGTAGCTGAAGGCAAGATTGGCACTCAGTGCCCCTTCAGACCAAGTTTACTGCATATATTATAAGTATAGCATATACTATAGGCTAAAGACAATGCTGTAAAGAGAAAAAAGCTTCATTCTCATGTGCTTAGATGCATGTGAATGTGCATTCACCAAAAAGAAATAAAAAACCCAGGTTTTGAATAGAGAAGGAGGTGTTAGGTCTTTTTAACTTATTTATTCTTACACTACTTGTATACTAATACTGTCAGTAATAAAAGTAATGCGTATTTCCCACATCACTCAAGTAATTCTACAACTATTTATTCTCTAAATCATTCTAGTATGTCCACTTAAAAGGAAATTTTTAGTTAATCTCTTCAGGTGGGAAATCCCCATGCAGAATAAGAAGAGACCTAGGCCTGGATTCACGGACAGATTGTAATAGCATCAAGACTGGTTTGTTCCTTGCCAGAAAACTGAAACAAGATACAATACACGTCAACATTGTTATTCCAGTCCTAAGTAGGTGGTCTATGTCTCAAACATAAAGAAATGGACAGACAAGGAAAACTGCTGTAACAGGACATTCACTTGATGTATCAGTTCTTACATAGAATATTCCCTTTCCAAAGCCAAGTTGAAATTTATAGCCTATCTTTTTGAGGTGTGCCAGAAAGGAATTTCTATAAGAAGATCAAAGGAAAGTTGGGTAGACTGAACTGAAAGCATTTGATGATGTTATACCTCAGTCTGAAGGAAAAGAGATCTTCACTGGCTGCACTGGAACATATGTTCCTTTCATATTCTCCACCACACTCCAGGTTGTTGCCCAAGTATATAGTGGAAGCAGTGCAGTGATAAATCCCCTTTGTACAACTTCCCAGAGCTGCTGTCCTGTGCTCAGTAAATTTGACAGCTGGAATATGCTTCCCTCAAATCCTACTCAAAGCCTGACCAATCAGTTCACATCTACAGTCACAGACCTGACTCTGAGACCAGAGGGCAGGACACTGTCCTGGTCAGATCTCAGTTAGATATAGAAGATAGTGGACATGGAGGCCAGAACCTGAGAAACGCTGGTTCCACAGCTGAAAGTATGAACAAAAATATGGTTAGAAATCCTTCTCTGCCAAACCAAGGTATAAAAAAACTATGGCTTAAGTAGTAAATAGCCTTTGTATTTATTATATGTCCACAAGACCTCAGATGTCTCTTCCATGAACTGACATTTTCTTTGCCACGTTATACATCTTTTTGTTATCTTTGCTTTTGAATACTGAACAGTCTTATGCCAAATTAAATCCATTACTGGACCACCTCATAATGTTTATCTATTATCAGTTGGGCAGCTCCACTATTTACAAATGCCAATCTGTGCCCTGAAGTCTGTATTAACATTTCAGCAGCTGAGTTCACTTGGTCTATTTAGCCTGGAGAAGAGGAGACTGGGGAACGGTCCTGAGGGAATGGTCTGAAGTTGTGTCAGGGGAGGTTTAGGTTGCATATTAGGAAAAGGTTCTTCCCCCAGAGGGTGGTTGGGCACTGGAACAGGCTCCCCGGGGAAGTGATCACAGCACCAAGCCTGACAGAGTTCAAGAGTTCCACAGACGTGGATGATCCTCTCAGGCACTCTTGGGGATGGTTCTGTGCAGGGCTAAGGGTTGGACTTGATGGTCCTTGTGGGTCCCTACCAACTCAGCATATTCTGTGATTCTGTGATTCGACAATACAAATGTAAATTACAAAGGAAACTGTTTTGGAGTATTCTTAGTTATGTACAAATGGGATGGAAGTGTGAAAAAGCTGCAAGAAACATAATTTCTGCAAGTAATTACAGCATTTAAGCACTTATTCTATAGTATTCTTAAGGTATATTCTTTAGAAATAACTTGAGTAAGAGTCAGGTGCAGGAGAAACTAAAACCATCCAAAACTGATTAAATTGAATCTCATGACCCCTATGAATCCTCATCTGTCATTGCTCAGAAGGAATAAGTTTCAGGACTAATGTATTTACACTTTATTACAAAACTTTCTATCTGTATCAGACAGAATGCTATAGTGAGTTGAAGAAGACATGATGATTAAAAGATTTTATTGATGTCTTAAACAGCCTTCCACACACCTTTGAGCCTCCACTGAAGGGGTCAACAGGAAAATGAGAAATATCTTTTGCTTGATGGAGGAGGAAGATACCAACAAACTCGTTAATCATTCAGTATTTTAAAGAAACATAGCTTCTAGTATGATCACCTTTTGCCTTTTCTCTGTGTTACAGTCCTTCTCAGACAAAAAAAAAACCCCAAGATTCTCTCTCTCAGAAAGAAAAATATTAATGCTATACCCATAAAGTTACCATAAGTCCTTTGAGGTGAGATTCTGCAAGCAACAATTACATTTGGAACTGCTATGCTCTAATGTCGTACTGTTAATGTCTCCTAGTGATATTAAGAAGTTCAGTCCCTTATCTTTTTTCCAGACAGTCTGAACAATTAAGATCAATGCATTTTTTTTGTTATCCTTGTTTAACATTATTCCAATCCAGCACAATCATTTATTCCCCAAAGCAATAATAACTTTATTAACTGTACCTCCATGTGTTTACATTTATCAGCACACTTTGA
Organism: Neopelma chrysocephalum; assembly: GCF_003984885.1. Taxonomy (NCBI): domain Eukaryota; kingdom Metazoa; phylum Chordata; class Aves; order Passeriformes; family Pipridae; genus Neopelma; species Neopelma chrysocephalum. The sequence continues at coordinate 3,245,727 of NW_020897765.1, forward strand.
GGTAAGCAAATAGTAGCACATCTGCTTAGCAAGTGTCTGAACACGGGAAGAGCAGAATAGTTCATGGTTAAAAAGAGAGCCCTGATGAAATTGTTTTATGCCATTTCACAGGAACTTGAGTTTTAAAAGGAATTGCTCAAATCACTAGGTCTATTTCACTTTTATGAAAGGCAACAACCTCAAACAATTTCTCTGTGTTCAATTCAATCAGTACCTTTCTCCACTGCTGTTACCGAAATGCTTTTTTCGGGCTTTCAGATAAGGAACCCTTTTAGCATCTAGCTTAAATTTATTCATGGCCACATCAGATACACTGATTCCTATGTAAGCTCTGCCATTACTGCTTTCCTTCCCTTGGAAGGGAAATACAGAAGTAAAACATACCAGAAACCCCAAAAAACAATACTACTCAAATCCTTCATATTAACCTAGATCAAACCTTCATCTCAAAGTCCAATAGAAGCTGAAAACTTTTGTATGCAATCATCTTTTGAAGTTTTGACAATTTCAAAATACAAAACCACAAGAAAGATTTTTCCTGTGCTATGTCTGCTTTGTGACATATAGTTCTCAGAAACTTGAGGGTGGGCACCCAAATTGAACTTATTTTTTTTTTAATCTAAAGTAAATCTCTGAGTCTTTCCAGGTTCATACATTGGTAGATCGTGTTTTGTATGTGCCAGAATACTGAATACTGGCCTGGTTAAACAAACACTCAAATTAACCATTTCAGCTCTTGAAAACCTTTATCTCCATTAACAGGCAAATATTCTCTCAAAACCCAGAGTTTCAATATCCTGGGATATTCTTCAGGGACAAAAGTAAAGAATTGTAGTAAAGCTGTGTTATAGCAGCCTTGGCACTTTAGCTTCATGACTGGACTAGCTTTTTGATGAATGTATAGCATCTACTTGGAAGTAATTCTCTTGGGCATTTACGTTTGAATGCACATATATATATATACATCTCCTAAAAGTTACTATGGAGGGTCACAGAAATCGATTCCAAAGGAAATAAGTTGTAGGATGTGTATGAATCCATCTGTGTCCCTGCTTGGCACAACAGCACAGCGATAGTTCTGCTATAGAAAGGATCTTTTCCTTCTTATATATAGAGGCAAGATTTTAGCTTAAGATACTATTTATCAAGAACTTGTTATTGAATTATAAAAAAAAATTATGAATAACAATAGTTTCTCTCTCGGATAGTGAATTTTTGGTTTCTGTGTCAGTTACTGATTATTCCTGATCACTAGAAAAAGTAACTTGCTATCTAGCACCCTAATTGTTAGGTTTTGTATATCCCACTAAAACATTTGTGTTCAGATGTATGAATACTCAGCAAGTAGGCTTAAAAGTTTAAGATCAAAATCATTCCTGAGTTTCTGATCATGGAATAATTATAACTTGCTATTGATATTGTCACGTGAAAGGGGACTGGTGTAGCCGTTACTCATTTTCTCAGTAGGAAAATACTTTCTTTAGAGCAAACATTCCGCTTTCACCCCAGTTTCCCAAATTTATTCTCAAATAGTTTGATAATTAGAATTCAGTACTTGCTCTAGGATTGTATCTTTAGATACACATGGGAAAGCCAAAAGTACAGTCTCCATTGGAAGGGACAGAGTAGACATAACTCCTGGTCTGCTGTACAGGGTGTGTTCCTATTAATCTCAAGAAACAAGTAGTTAATTTTTACTTGATAATTGGCTATTAAAGAGCCATATGGCTATAGACATTTCTGTTGATGAATGTCATATTTCTCTTTTTTAAAAAAATTAAATAGAAATTTGTTAAATGAGGAACTATTCTGTCAAACTTAGACACAAAAAGTTGTTATAGATAAGTGTTTACTTTGCATGAGCTTCTTTTATCTAAAACTGAAGAATATGTATTTTAAAGCAGACAGAGGACAGGATGCACTACCATCACATGTATAGCAAATCTTAACTAACCCAGCAAAGGAGAGAGGCCTGTAAGAGACGATGAAAATAGAACTATTTCATGGTGCCTTGTGAGTTTAAAAGAGTCCTAAACTCAAAACTCAGGCGGTATTCAGCTCACAAAGAGACATATACTAGTATGTTTAGAGGTAGATGAGCTAAGTGTCCAAGTTGCCCTTAAAATTGATGGGATTCTGGCTGGTAATAATCATTGGACTGCAAAGAATGATCCCATTATGCTAAAGTAGAAATCTAGAATTTTAATTGATTGCCCACCCACATAGCATTTCAGAATGTGTCCTTGTCACCACCTGAAGGCACATACTTTCCATATCTCCTGTTATACATCTGTCAGCACTGTCAGGATTTCTTAGACACCCTGCTGCATCACAAACAATGAATATTTCTCATGTGTTATTCAGTTGTGTCAAGCGTCTGGGCAGCAAAAGACCAATAACATTTACAATAACTGCAGTTCAGATACCTGACACATCTGGAGTATGTGACACCTGATTTCAGTCTTAACTTGGAGCTGAATCCCACTCTAAATATTCCAAGTGTTATCTAAGTCTCATAAAATTTGAATTTACTTTACCTAATGATTATATGCCCATAAAGATATTCTGATTTGTCTCTCCTCTTCCCCCCAAATTTATCTTTTACTCAGACAACTAATAATGCAGCACAGAAATAGCAAGGACTTTCCTCAAAAAAAGAAGTGTTTATTAAAAAGAAAGGTGGAGAAAAGAATCTTTGTTTTCTCCGGTTCACTGACATATTCCCTCTCCAGTCTAGTTGGAGAGGAAAATCAGCTATTTTTTTTCCTCTCTGCTTGGTGAAGACCATGAAGCCTCAGACAACAACTTCCCATCATTTTTTTTCTGGAGGACAACTTCTGTGATTATTGGTGACACAATCTTTGCTTGTATTCTGGATAGCTGGAAGAGTGTTGTAGTGGTTTGAACCAGGTTTTCCCCCTAAACTAAGAAAGTGGTAAACCCCAGGGGGTGGTGACCCTTGGGGTTTGACCCAATCAGTGCTCCTGCAAAATATAAACATATCTCTAGACTGGAAAAGAAGAAGTGGTACTTGTTGTTGGAAGAAGGGTGGCCATGTTCTGAGGCCACGAGGAGCAGGGGCAGGAGCCCCTTGGGGCCTCCAGCCCCCCCCAGCCCCGGCTGGGGGGCTGCAGGGACTTGGAACGGTGTTGAACTGGGCTAAGTGCCTGTGGCTGAGAAGCTGAAGGAGTTTTCTCCACCGTGAGTGGGCAGATAGAGAAGCGGCAGAGCAGCAGTGGACGGAGAAGAAAAGCGGCGGCACAGAGCCAAGAGATAAGAGATAAGAGATAAGCCAAACTTCTGCGAGCCGAGAGAGAGAGAGAGAAAAGCAGCAGAGAGAACTGAAGTACTACAGAGTTTGTTGGGGTAAGAACTGCACAACTCCCCCAAACTCTCTTTGAGATCCCTCCAAAAAATGGAGGGGGTGGACTCCTATTGATTGGAAGTCCTAAACTCAGAGTCGTCCTGAGAGCTCAGCCAGGACGAAATGTGTGAGAGAGGACCTTGGGGTCCTCCCTTGCTGCAGCTTCAGAGAAACTGGCAGAGCACAGAAGCTGTGTAAAGGGGCTTGGATCCCCTGAAGATA